>NC_137126.1:36680059-37150059 GCF_949319135.1 Squalius cephalus
AGACAGCTGCCTTGCAGCCTTGATATCAGTCAGTCATTGACTTAACAGATGCCGTTTTTAACCAAACACATATTAATACAAAGCATATGAATACAATGCACACAATGCATACTTCTTAGCAGAAGTGGAAACATATGTTTTTATGAAGTATTTATTTATTTTACAATGAAATAAAATTGAAATATATAATATAAAAATATAATAAAATATCATTTGGAATTGAATCGCAAGTTGAAAAAAATATATACACACATACACACACATATATTACTTTTACTTAACAAAATATTAAAATAATTGGTCTGATGCTACTTGGACACGTGGACTGCTTGGACTACTTTCTGCCCCCAAGCATTTTTCAGGTTTTGGACATGGCCTATGTGTCTCAATGTCTCTCCCAGTCCAACTTTACTGAGTGTACAACCTCCCCTTTACATTTAACACAAGTTCGTAATCATCCAATGACGTCTCCTGGAAGTAAGCGTTTGTGTGGGAGTGTTTCTTTCCGTGGCCGTGCGGCTGTCCTCGTTCCTCAGAGAGACTGCCACTCAGACTGATGTTCCTGGGTCTGACAGCACCCGCTTACACATGTCACTTGACATTACACACACACACACACAAACACACACTTACACACACTGACTGCCAGAAGGATTGGGAGGGGTGCCCACATCCTGCTGGGAGCCCACATATAGACACATACACACTGTTCTCACTGTCTCACGCAGCTTGTGCTTTCTGTGAAAACGTCTTTACCCTTGTGATCTGACCAAAATCACATTCGCTATTTTAGTCGACAGACCGCTGAAATTAATAAGACATGGTTTAGGGTGGAAAGGAGGGTAGCGTATGCTGAATTAGTGTGTGGGCTGGTGCCCAATGCGGATCACATGACCAACTGGATGCCACAGCACCCTACGGTCAATCAAACTGTTATCAGAGCGATCAGTCGTGTTGTTGTGTGTATGCACGCATGTGCCAGTGGGTGGTACGATGGCAGATGGAGATAGGTGTGAAAGTGTGTTTAAAGAGAAGTAGGCAAGCAAGTTAATTTGTGTCTGCGTACGCGTGGGTGAGAAAAGCGAGACAATGGGATGATGGGATTAATATACATAGGAGAGAAAAATCACCAATGAGATAACTCGTTTCTCAGACAGCAATGAGATTAAATGGAGATCGAATGAAGACTAAAGACTCTTGTCTCTCAGATTTTTCTTGTGAAAAAAAGTTTCAGAAGAGATCTCAACAGTGTCTCAAACTGTGTTCAGTTTGCTAAGGAACCAAATTCTGAAATCAAAAGACAGGAACTCAAAGATTTCTTATCCAAATCATCCAAGACCAAATAATCCACACTCATTTTATTGTACACTACCATTCAAAAGTTAGTACGATTTTTAAAAGGAAATTTATATTTTTATTCAGCAAAGATGCATTAAACAGAACAAAAGTGGCAGTAAAGAAATTTCTAATATTACAGAAAATGTATGAAAAAGTCATGAAATAAATAAGAAGCAGCACAACAGTTTTCAACTGTAATAATAATAAATGTTTTTCACAAAGGATCACTGAAGACTGGATTAATGATGCTGAAAATTTAATCAGGAAATTCCTAATAAACATTACTAAAGCTAGAGGCCCTTTGTAAATAAATGTATGGTTTATTCAAACACTTTTTTAATTAATGACAGGTATCTAATGTACGACATGTATCTCATTACAGTCATTCGCAACATGGGCTGTGTCCGAAAACTTAAAAATGCCTTCGGAGGCTGAATTTCATGGTCGGAAGGCATCAAGCCATGTCCGAATCCAATGTTAGCTTCACTTCCCGTCTCCTGAGATACCCTCATCTGATCAAATTTTGAAGGCAACATAGATGTATCAATGTCAATCTCAATGTCAATGTCTGGGCTCTGAGCAATAACACTGTTCTCTCTGTAATGTTGTAAGTATGACCGACATGGTAAGACTTATGTGTCAGTGTGTTTGTTTAGGTGTGCATGGCCTGGGTTAGGGAGGGCAGGCAGGTCTATGATTGGTTAAAGAGTTAGTGTCAGTGAGTACCTGCAGTGTGTGTTTGTGTCTCGGCCTGTGGTTTGTGAGGAGGTCATTCAATCAACAGCTCTGTCCACCTGACTGATATATTTAGAGAGAAACTGGACGGAAGACAAAATGAAAGAAAGAAGGATCACTTCAAGCAGGCAATGTGCAGGTGTGAGTAGGGGTTGCTTGTGTTTGTACAGGTTTGTGAGTGCCAAAGTTTTGCATATGGTCTAGTAAAACATGTTGAAAACTGACTTTTGAAGTGGTTTTCACTATTTGAAAGACTCATAAATCATGCCTTGCCTAAATCAAATCATGATTAAATGGTCACCATTAAATCTAATGCTGTCAACAAGTTTCTGAAAAGGTTATGTTTAGGGGTGAGGTAGAGTAAACATTATCTTCATATAAAAACCATTGCGTCCTCACTAACAGTAACGTGTGTGTGATGAATGGAAGAGAGAGAGGATAAAGAGAGAACTCTTGAAAGATCGCTGTGTGTGTTTGTATCTTATCCAAACACACATATTCCCCAACCTCCGCAACCGCAGAGTGAGAACGAGATGATATCAGAATAAAGAGGTATGCTGAAAGCAGACAAATCTGACTGCAGAGAGAGAGAGAGAGAGAGAGACAGCACAGTGAACACAGACATCACCCATCACAAACACTCCTTCACCCACAGCAGCCTGACAGACACAAAGGGAGGGAGGCGAAGATGAGAAAGAAGTGATAGACAGAGGTAGAGAGTGAGTGAAAGAGTCATCACCAGGGATCACTTCATTGCATACCGTGAAAAATGTGTCTCTTTTTGTTGGCGGAGGGCTGAGATTAGGCTGTAGCCCGTGGCCATAACAGTGCCGACTGAGACGCAAGAGTATTCTCTTTAACTAATGAAGATCCGCAGACCGTATGATTGTCTGTCTGACACTCTAAGATGAGTCCTCACTTGTTGGCATGGCTTTTAAACCGTGCCTGAATGTCTTCGGAGAGAGCATCAGTGTCTCAGCTATTAAAGTCTCAGTAAAGCCTGTATGATTTCCTTCTTTGAACTTCTGAGTGGGGAGAGGGTTTTTTTCCCCTTGCTGAAGACACTTTCTGATTGACAGTTTTGGTTTGAAGGCCTTGAAAGAGGGAGAGAAGGAGAGGAAGACTATCTCTTCCTTGCAGCCTATCAGACTTATCTTTACCTCAGTGACAGGCGTAGTCTGGTTAGGGATTATGACTCCAGCGCACAGCCGAGGATGTGGTGTGGGCTGATCACAGTGATTGACAGCTGTCTCTGAGAGAAGGCGGACTCAGACGGCACAATCTGGGCATCGCTCATCCGTACTGAAGCTTCCGCCCAGCAGACCTCAGATCAGACTGGCCCGCTCTTGCGCTCATTAATATCTGTCATGACGCCCTCTTCCTGCTTCACAATGGTGTCATTCAGCACTGAACTTACAAACACAGTACTGTGGGCTCTCTGTTGTGTCATGAAAGGAATTATTAGGGTGTTTTTATTCAACACCCATCCAGAGGAAAGATAAATCACAAATAGGATCTCTTTAGTATTGCAATAGTTTCTCCTAGCCTTCAATTAGATTAAATTGAGAAAAGGGCTCCAATGACCTCACATGCGTCTCCTCTTGAAGCAATGTCAACAATGTTTCTCATTGTGCTAATATGCCAGGATATGAAAGTCTATCAAAGGAAGATTTCAATGTGAACTCGGGTATTTCTCATCAAAATCCTCCAATGACCAAAATGTATAATATGTGCTATATCCACATTACATGTATAGCTCTATCCACTTACTACACTCACTGTAAAAATATTTTCGAAGTTGTTAATAAATCAAAAGTTATTGGAGTATGTTCTACAATAAAAATACTATATCAGTCTTTCTACTTCATAATAAAATAATTATAATAATTTATTTACTTCAAAAATTCACTTTTAAATCAATGTGTTACTTGCCGTTTCTTGGTCATTTTTGAGGAAATTTACTGGCAATTTCTGAGTGAAAATGTTTCAAAGTTTTCACTTTATTTGTACATGTCAACAATTCTCTCAGCCATGTCTCAAACTGGGGTCCAGGGAGTCCATAAATAATTTTAGAGAAAGAGAAGTTCAACACAATGTTAAGTTTTAAATTCAAATAAATTGCACAATTGCTTTCTAAAAACTGTCAAACCAGCAGGGGCCCATTTCACACACAGGCTTCCATGTGCCCCAATAATAACCAACTGCAGAACCACAGAGCCATGCATCACAGCAGTCTGAGGACAAAAGCGCCAGGCCAGCAGTCTCACACCGGCATTAGGGTGGTTGGGTGTTGTTCACATTCGTTCAGGTTGAGCTTATAGTAGTGAAGGGTAAGGTTAGTGTTTAGGGCGGGTTACACGATCATCACTACAGGTCTGACGCTGTTGGCCTGGCACTGTTGTTCTCAAACTGTGTGACATGTGGTTCTGTGGTTCTGCAGTTACAGATATATATCCAAAGACTTTATATACAGAAAGATGGTGCACTCTTATTACTAAGAATGGGAGAAAGTAACAACACGCAATGTGGCGGAATAAGTCCATCCTTCTAAAGAAAAGAGCCAATCGCCAATTGGTAAAGTCACAGAGTCACTGCAGCTGCCGTTAGAAGCTCTCCAGTTCCTATAGAAACACACAGCGCTCTGCTTAGGACTGTACATGAGCATTGGCTGGTCCAGCCTCATTTTTTTGTTTGTTTGAGCATTTAGAAAATAAATGTATGAGACAGTTGTTGTCAGATTTCTTTGGTGATTTCAAATATGAAATTTAATTGTAAGCTTGGCAAAAAGTTTCTGAGAATTTGATGTTTCCCCATTCAAAGAGATTGCGTGCCCGAGAGGCGTTTCAAAATGGCCGCAGAGTGAAATGACTTGTCTTAAAGTGACTTTGATATCTCCAATGGGCTGAAGCCCAGGGGACAACACTGGGGAGGGGCCTACTAGCTGCATGAAATAATATTTTCCAAATAATTATTTTTTATACATGGGAGTTTACAGCAGTGACATGCATTCTATAAACAAACTCACACACCCGTACATTTTCAGGACTCACAACCATATTTTTGAACTGGACAGCTAGTTTTCCGTAATGTCATACTTTCGAGAGAGCCGGTCTGTGCTGAATGCGAGTTCAATCATTTGCAAAAGCGTGGATATCATCCGCGTGTCATCTGACGGTTTAATATCCAGTCACGGTCTTCCTTTGCTGCTTTAAAGGAGAACTCCGGTCAATTTTAACATTGAGCTCATTTTTTTGTAAATTTGGAGTGCTGTCAGTACAGAGAACAACGACGAAAAATCGGTGTTGCCTACACCGTGTTATCCTCTTTTTAAAATATGCACCCTGTTGACTTCAATGGGGCAAGTTTTAAACCTGCTTTTAGCCTCTTAACATCCTTCATATGTCCTTACAAGTGCCCAGCCATGTGAGTGATTCCTTCAGAGTGAACACGGGTGAATCTGACTGCAGTAGATGTGAAAGATATGAATAAAATTTATTTCAGCCAGCGCTCATACCTGTATTTTTTTACTGTTTTCGGTCGAAGTCCGAAAGTTAATGTTAAGAGGCTAAAAGCAGGTTTAAAACTTGCCCCATTGAAGTCAACAGGGTGCATATTTTAAAAAGAGGATAACACGGTGTAGGCAACACCGATTTTTGTCGTTGTTCTCTGTACTGACAGCACTCCAAATTTACAAAAAAATGAGCTCAATGTTAAAATTGACCGGAGTTCTCCTTTAAAATCTTAATTTTAATTTCAGGAGTTCTTAAATTTGTTGATGGAAAAAAAGGAATCGCGATATGGCTTAACGTGATAAATAAACTTAAAAAGGCTATGATTTAGGCTAAAGAAATTAAGTAAAAGTAAAAACACTGTGTGCACATTCTACATCCTCACACTTTCAGAGCGGTTTGCAATCACTGAATAACCCACATTTATGCCAAGCGATTGCTTTGATCTACTGCTGATGAATTATAACTTTATGTTTAAATTATGGTGTTTATATCGTACCTGTAAACTCGTCACATTTCGACCAGGAAAGTTCCGATGGCATTTTTTTTTTTCATCTTACCTCCGTAGAATGCCTAATAATGTATTATTTAAGCGCAGCGCCGTTGTAACCGCATACCGCTATAATTCTGCTGTTCCATTTGCACCACTTACCTTAAGGCACCCCTGCAGACCAGATATGATATTTTATTACATGGAAAGTTAAAACAAAATCTCCAAAAAATAAATAAATATGGTCTTTTGGTCATCTGAAACATAATATGGGTATAACGCACAGCTGGATGCTTTATAGTTTGTGTGCATGAGCATAATATCAGACATGTGGTAGGCTATGTTGTGATGTGATGTGATAAGTGAATGTGTGTGATCTAATGTGCAAGACATAATAGGTCTTCAGTGTCTGTGTTTCAGTGTGAGTGCGATAGTGGGCAGCTTGTGTGCATCTACCACCAGAAGAGATCAAACACACTGCTCAACACCCCAGCAGCTGCCAGAGTCTGCCTTTTATCTCTCTCTCTCTCTCTCTCTTCCATACTTTCTGAATTAACCGTCTCTGGTTCACTTACCATGAGCCCATGTCTCCACCCATATCTGTCTTTCTCTCCTTATTCTTTTCTTTACTATCAATCTTTCTTCCCTTTCCTCAGTCTCTCATCCCCGTTACTCTGTCTCGATCCTTCATAACCCCCCCCCCCTTCATCCTACATCACAATTTATCTCTCCCCACTGTCTCCCCACTGACTCCCTCCCTTAATCTCTCTCTTTCTCCTCTCTCACTCTTAATCTCTCTGCATCCCATCCTTCTTCTTCTCTCTCTCTCTCTGGTGTTAATGTGGGGGTGATTGAGGAGTGCTGGATGTGTGCTGTGACAGGGCTCATCTCTTGCAGTGATGCATGGTCCGCCCGCTCCTCCCTGTAGCCCCATTACACCCTGATTAATCGCCCCTGTTTAACTCAATAATTCATCCCTTAAAAAACAAAACCTCCACTGGGAGCGATGCTGGGAAGAGGGGGCTGAGCAGAAAACAGGCACAAAAAAAAAAAAAAAACAGCCGCAGAGCAAGAGATATGGGTGGAATAAAACGAGGGAGGCTAAAGGAATGTGTCCTTGTTCTTTTATGTGATGAACTAGACCACAATGAGGCGTGTTGTGATGTCACTGAGGTGATAGCGGAACCTTAAATTTGATATGCTGACAGTGTGATTCAGACGTGACTTGTCATGCTCTGTTTCCTATACAATAGCATGTTCCAATAATTATGCAACTCAACGTTCTCAATGTGGCAAGTTTGTGCTCTCTTGCAGTTTGTTCTTTGGTGTTTCTGTTCCTTAAAGGGACAGTTGATCCAAAAATTAAAATTCTGTCATCATTTCCTCACCCATTTGTTGTTCCAAACCTGAATGATTTTCTTTCTGCTGTGGAACACAAAACAAAATGTTAGGCAGAATGTTAACTGTGGTTTTTCCCCAATGTAAGTTAATAGGGACCACAGTTGTCAAGCTTATAACAAGAAAAGCACCATTAAAGGATTAGTTCACCCCAAAATGAAAATTTCCTAATAATTTACTCACCCCAATGCCATCCAAGATATCCACGTTTTTCTTTCCTCAGTGGGAGAGAAATTATGTTTTTTGAGGAAAACATTTCTGGATTTTTCTTCTAACAATGGACTTCATTGGTTACCATCGTTTTCAAGTCCAAATCAATGCAGTTTCAAAAGTCTTTGAAATGTTTAAACGGGCTGTACGTGATCACAGCTGAAGAAGAGGTTGTTATCTAGCGAAACGATAGGTCATTTAAAAAAAAAAAAAAGATAATTTATAGACTTTTTACCTTCAATAGTTTGGATTGAGCTGATCAACAAACAGACAGGGAACTACGTCATCACGTTGAAAGGTCACGCCGGCGCCGGCAATACTATTTGAACTACTATTCATATTCATCAGAATGTTATTCATATACTATTCATATTCATATTCACTGAATACTATTACTATATATATAATAGCAAACAATACTATTTGAACTATCCTCCTACGTATGGTCGCATTGTAAACAGTGGGGCGGTACTTCTGCCGGCGCGGGCGTGACGTAGTTCCCTGTCCGTTTGTTGATCAGCTCAATCCGAACTATTGAAGGTAAAAAGTCTATAAATTATAAAAAAAAAATTTAAATGACCTATCGTTTCGCTAGATAACAACCTCTTCTTCAGCTGTGATCGCGTACAGCCCGTTTAAACACTTCAAAGACTTTTGAAACTGCATTGATTTGGACTTGAAAACGATGGTAACCAATGAAGTCCATTGTTAGAAGAAAAATCCAGAAATGTTTTCCTCAAAAAACATAATTTCTCTCCCACTGAGAAAAGAAAGACATGGATATCTTGGATGGCATTGGGGTGAGTAAATTATTAGGAAATTTTCATTTTGGGGTGAACTAATCTTTTAAATGTAGTACATATAACTTGTGCTCTATTATTTGAAGACTTCTGAAGTAGCTTTGTGTGAGAAAAAGACTGAAAATATTTTCAAATCTCATTTCAGGGATTTGAATATTCATTAGCAAGAATAAGGCTGCAAGTGCACTATACCATTCAAAAGTTTCAGTAAGTTTTTTTCTTTTGAAAGAAATACTTTTATTCAGGAAGATGCATTAAAGCTGCATTGTGTAATATTTAGGAGGATCTGTTGACAGAAATGCTATTACATAACTATGTTTTCAGTGGTGTATAAAGACCTTACTTAATGAACCGTTATGTTTTTATTACCTTAGAATGAGCCATTTCTATCTACATACACTGCGGGTCCCCTTACATTGAAATTTTGAAAGCCATTTTGCACCGACATGTTTCTACAGTAGCCCTAAATGGACAAACTACTTTCGTAGACTACGTTTCGTTGTTGTTCTTCGTGCAAAGAAGCTAGCGAATAAAACACTGACACAATGATGAATAAGTAACAATAATATATATGATATCATATCGTTTTACTGAAAAATGAACTAAACATAATTTCTTAATTTATCTTTGTAAAGAAACCTCATTGCTTAACTAGCTATTCTCTGCTGTCTCAGATGACGATATCTTTTCCTGTCGGCCACCATAACTTCTGTTGGTTGCAATTTGCAACCTCATCACTTTAGATGCCGCTAAAATGTACACACTGCACCTTTAAATTGATCAAAAGTGACAGTAAAGACTTTCACATTGTTAAAAAAATATTTTATTTTAAACATTCTATTAAGCAAAGAATATTGGGGGAAAAAATCATGGTTTCCTAAAAATAAATATAGCAGCACAAATGTCTTCAATTGTTTTTGCACTAAGTTGGCATATTAGAAAGATTTCTGAAAAATCATGTGACTGAATGGCTGCTGAAAATTCTGCTTTGCCACCACAGAAATAAATTACATTTTAAAGATATTAAAATAGAAAACAGTTTTTTTATTGTAGTAATATTTCACAATATTATTTTAGGTTTCACTGTATTTCAAATAAATGCAGCTTTCATGAGCATGAGACTTCTTTCAAAATCATTTTAAAAATCTAACTGACCTCAAACTTTTAAACGTTGCTTCTGTCTGTTTCTCACACAATGCTATTGTATTTGTATTCGCCATTGACTTATCTGAAGACTAAGAAGACTAGCACAGTGTCATAAAGACAACTTTATGGTTCCTTTTTGTCATTTTTGGAGCACCATTCATCATTCACATAATGGAAAACATAACAGTAGTGAACATTTCCAGCTAAACTTTTCCTTTTGTGTTCCACATAAGAAAGAATGAAATTCATGCAGGTTTGGAACAAAACGAATGTGAGTAAATGTTCATTTTGTGTGAACTGTCCCTTTAAGGGAATCTTTTGTTTTCAGGACTGTGTAACAGCAGTTTGCAGTGAAATGTAACTAACCTTGTCCTCCCACCTCTCCATGTTTATCACTCCCAATTTCTCACCAACATTCTTGCCTCCACTGCCCAGTGCTAATAACCTTTCCCCAATAGTGCTCAAAGGGAAAACCTGAGCGATCAAATGAGGTCATGAGTTGATGGCAGAAAGGAAAAGGGCCCGGTGCCAATCATTCAATCCAGTGAGGAAAGTAAACACGGGCAGGTTAGACATAAAAGACCTCATGGAGTTTTGTTATGGCTCATATGGCTTAGACCGACGTGTTTGACAACTGCACTGGCTTGTAGCAACGTTATGACATGTCCAGCTCTGTCTACGATAGGAACTTGTTTTGCAAGGTGTTCAGAAATGTCAGTGCTTCGCTGAGAGGATTGAATTTCAAAAAAGCTGGTTTACTCACTGTATTCATCAGTCATAGGTGTAGATTGTTCAAAGGTGAATCGAAATGTCTCCTTCAATCATGTGTCTTGAATATTTTAATCAACATTAAAAATAATTTGATATCAGATACTAGTAAATTAAGCATTAGGAAGATTCCTGAGAGAGTCATGCAGTCAGTGGATGTTTAACTTTGAATGAGTGCTCATCAAAGGCTTAATAGTGGACAAGTGCAACATTTTTTAAATTAATAAACAGAATATACATGAATCAGTAACAAAGTCACTCAAATATCTGCTTTGTATCACAGCATGTAAATAAACATCAGACTGAATATTACATTAATGGACAGCCGAACAACAATTTCTCGGACGTACAAACAAAGCTTGGGGTTGGTACGGTTTTAAAAGAAGTCTCTTATGCTAAATAAGGCTGCATTTATTTGATCCAAAATACAGTGAAAGTAATATTGTGAATTATTATTATAATAAAAAAAAATTGTGGAAACCGTACTTTTTGTGGAATTGTTTTTTTTTTTTTTTTCAAGATTCTTTGACGAATTAGAAAGTTCAAAAGAGAAGCATTTATTTGATTTTTTTTTTTTTTTTGCAACAATGTGAATGTCTTTGCTGTCACTTTTGTTCAATTTAATGCTCTTTGCTGAATGAAAGTATTAATTTCTTTAAAAAAAAAAGTACTGACCCCAAACTTTGAACACTAGTGTAAATTAGCATTTTTAGTGTTCAGTCATGTCTACAACATACCTGCGATTTGAAACTAGCAAGGTTTCTACTCTGAGTCGCAGGGATCATTGATTTGACTATTTGAGTCTGAGTGTCTATAAACACACAACACAAGACAATGACAGTATATGTGTATTCTGCCTGTCTGAGAAAGCAGTGATGGTATCACTCCTGTCCTGCTGTACGCCAGCTGATAACAGCCAGACTCCAGCTCCTTCCTCTCACAGATAAACACGGCCTCCATACCAAACTGTGCGCATGTGAGTGATAGGCGATGTGTGTGTTTATTGTGCGAGTGTGCACAAGTGAAGTGTGAGGTGTGTTGCGCGGATTATCATCTAACAGATGTACATCGCACAGATATACACAGCTATCTCTTCATTTGCTGAGAGACACGTCTATCTATGCTGGAAACAACAGATCAGTGTTTGGTGTGAGAATTCTTTGGTGTCATATAAAAGTCCAAGACAAAAAGAAAAGAGAAACACAAGTTTTGATATGTAACCTAGAGATTAGAACACAATGAGCTGTGGTGTTTATGTGAGAAACAAGGCTTTGAAAGTAGTCTGTGTCACATTCTGATCTCACTCCCCTCTGTTTTCTTTCATCAATGAAATAAAAAAAATTAAAAAATGTTTAGAATGGCATACTAGCTTACTATTTACTGAGCACTGTCCTGTACTGCCTACCATGTTTTAAATAGTTGGTGAAACAGTAGTTAAATGATAAATGAAGTTGAAAGTAAACAAATTAATTGAAAATGAAGTATGCAAAAAATCGTGTACTATGTGAGCTCACCGATTGTCACATGACCTAACCAAATGGCAGGATTCAGAATAGCGCATCACATAATGGTATCCAATTATGTGTCAGTCTGATCAAATAATGAGTCAGGAAGGAAATCACAGCCAATGCTTTCCAGTTCATCCATTCCTTTGCTAACAAAGTGCATGGGAGACAAGCACTGTTGTGTACTGCACATATTGGCAGATCTAGTACACACAGATAATCTACATTCTATGCATTCCAGTCCATTCTATATACTGCAAAAATAGCAAGCATACTATGGTAGTATGCTATTCTGAACTCTGTTGTATGAAACGCATTCAGGCACGTGATAATGTTCAGGGGTGTAGATTTGACTCCCTTTCTTTTTCTATCTATCTCTACTTGTCACACTGAGTGGAGCTGTCATGGCATATATCAGCAGTGCTACATGGCCTGGGGAAACACAGGGCAATTATGCTAATAAATAATAATAGGATTGGCTACATGACATCATGAGTGATGGGGCCTCTCAGAACTCATTTACATGACTTTGTGCAGCAATCATCGGCCCCACTAATGTAATGCTAAGCAAATGAGCCCTTTCTGAATATTGTGCAATTTATGGCAAGTCGACTGGCACGGAGAGCGAGTCTATAAATCATGTTGAAACACATGCCCCCAATGACAGCTAAATCAACACAGAGTAATTGCTTTGAAATGTGCTGGAACAGTGCTGGCTGGACAGAAAGAGAGAGAGAGAAGGAAAGGAAGGAGGGAGGGAGTGAAAAATAGAGGGAAGCAGTCTTTGAGTGAGTGTGTTGTGATTCTGACCTCCCTGTGACACCTGAGATATACATTACAGAAGTTTTTTGGGCATAGGCTGCTTTTTTCCCCAACAAGTTGCACGACAAAATGCTACTTCACAATTTTTAATGTCACGTATTGTGCATGCAGCCTTACAGCTGAGCTGAGCGAGTATGCTCTTCTAAACTGTCTACTCTTTCAAGCACTTGGAAAGTCTAATTTAATCAAGTGAATAAGTTCGTTTGCATGATTCATGTCAATTAAGAGTTTTTTTATTATTATTTGAAACAACAACAGCAATAATAATATATTTTATTTTTTTAATAATTTATTTAAGGTCTCTTCACAAGAAAATTGCAACATCTAGTTATATTCAAGTAAATATTTTAGCATTTATTACTATGTGTTAAGGTGTATTCTAGTTACTTTTATAGTTTTAGTTATTACAAAGCTACACTTTGTAACATTTACAGAGGTCGATTTTTCTCATTCGTTGCGAAGACAAACTTTCAGTGTCAGGCTATTCCCACACCATAAAAGCACCACAGTATCTGGAGCTTCTTTTCTCTGTGTATGAACGTGTCACGTCATATTGAAGCTTAAAAAGATATCGACCTCTTAAATATATCGAATGTCGTCAGCTACTTTTTGTTGGAAAGTGTAGTTCGACTGTAGTTTAACAACCTTAATTATGAAGCATCTCCAACAATGCACCATGCAATATTTTATTTTACAGAGCTCAGAGAGCGAGTAGAAATGATTGCCCGAAGTTCCCTGCTCCTCCACCAGAGGGGGCGGCTGAGGCCCAGGCATTAGTGTTTGCCAATGTGCCACAGTGAGTTAGTGAGCTACATACAATGACCATGCTGTATCACAGAAGGGGCTTACTGCTAACACTTCACCTCTACACCACACTTCCACAAACACACACACTTCAACATTATACACACACACAGCGCAGATTTACCATCAACCCACTGACTGATTGCTTTAGACACTGTCAACAACTGAATGACTGAGGGTGTGTGTGTGTGTATGTGTGCGTGTGGAACTGTCAGTGGGGCACCATGAGGGTTTCTTAGAGTATGTGTGCAGTGATACGTAGCAAACACTGGCTTGTCCATCATCATCCATTACCCTGACAAGGAGAGAGATTAATGACCATGGGGTCAGCGAGGGGCGCCCACTGCCCCCCCCCCCCCACCTCCTACACACACACTGTCTTTGAAGCAAAGCAGGGTGTGCTTCACACACACACAAAACCAATAACGTATACAGTATAAAATAAGTACAGAGTGTGAAGGAGAAAAGAGAAAGATCTGGATTAATAGTCATTTTCCCTGGGAAGTATTGTGGTTATTCTCCTGCATTTCCATGTCCTTTAAATGTATTCATGGTAGCATATTGAGTTACGCAGCGCTGTCTGATCTTTCAGCGGTGTTAAGTCAGCTTTTGAGTTTGAGGGGAGGTTTTCTTTCCAGCTCTGGACTTTCTCCGACTTTCAGTTCATTCCCTCTGTCTCTTTCGTTACAGGCCTTGAGCCACACAGAAATTATTTGAAGTTGATTAATATTCGTCCTACAGTCAATTGACTGGTTATATGGACAGAAAATTAGCTTTTTTATGACTGTGGGGCTTTTTAATGAAGTACTATGAAGTTAGAAGTACGATTATTATGATGTAAGCAATGCCTAGGTGATGGGTTTAATTCCCAGACTAATAAAATGTATTGAATTCACTGAGGCAGTTTGGATAAACAGCATCTGGCAAAAAAAAAAAAAAAAAAAAAAAAATCTACCCTGCTGACAAAAAACTGCTGGTTTATGCAGCTTGTGAACTAGCATAGCCACTACAGTTGTCCTGGTGGCCACTAGCATGCTAGCATCTTGTGTCTAAGACTTAACAAAGTGACAGGTTTATAAACCTAGTTCATCCCTGGATCTTCGTCAAAAAACTTGCCCTCAAAACCACCTTTAACATAAACCACATCATTGTCACAAGCGCGGTGAGGCGATACAAAAGCTCAGCTAGATCCATTAAACAAAACTTGGCAGCCACTTCAGTTATTAATTTCTATGCTGCTTGATGATCTTTATTATATTTGCATAATGACGGAGACTGCTGATAAGCAACATATCACGGCTAATGCAGTGGGCCTTAATTAAAAACAGCTCGTTAAGATGAGTGTGTTCATTACTGGGACAGATGGCTTCTATTAGTTCTCTTGCCATCACTCATTCCCATGTAATCACACACTGCGGCCATTTTGAAACGTCCTCCTCAATGAGCCTGAAGGTCTCATGAAGATTGAAGAAAGGAATACTCTACACTTAATGTTCATTGTTTGTTTTAGTGTTAGCACTTGTACTGTGTTCGTTAACTAAATCCTTGATGGTGTAACTTGCGCTGTCATGTAGGTTGGTGCTGGGTCTCATTGCTAGCAATGGCCTTTTGTAAATTTACCTTGGTAAACCAAAAAAACAATTAAAAAACGGACCGTGGGAGTATCATGTTACAGTCATCCGACAATTCCATGATACTTTGATACATGATACTGAAGTACTGAATGTTAACCGTTGTATTAACTAATACCATAGTAGTAGTAACCAGTAGTATAGTATAACTCCTACTTCAAAGAATACCATGGTACAAACACGACCATAGGCTCTTATGTTCCATGTCTAAAATTCTACAGCATGGTTCTTTTTGGTAAGTGTTAGAAACTTTCAGGATCATGTAATTTTTGCATGACAGAGGTAGATTGTATCAATTTAACAATTTTATTGTAGTAACTATGATATTTTGGCTTATGATTACCATGGTCAATTCCAAATGTTAGCATATATGCTAATGTAAGATAAGCTAAAAGCATAACCACAAGCAGAGGCTAATGGCCAGCCAGCAGTGACAGCACTGCTAAGGCCTACAGGCCTGAACTCTCAGCCTCGAACGGTGACTCTGTAGGACAAATCACGTTCAGCGGCCCCAAGAGAGATATTACATCAGGTTAACTGGGAACCAGCGTGTGTGTGTGTGTGTGTTACTGCTGAACATTATTATCCTCTGAGTGTTACGTAGTAATTGTGCCTCGTGCTGTTCAATCGAACTGTCGCTTTAGCTTAGCCCTCTGCTCCCTGGCCTGACAGGTTCATACACACACACATTCGCTCAAGTTCCCGAAGGCTGAGTAGACTTGACATAGGAGTCCTTGGAGCTTGGCAGTAGCGACTAGCCAATGCTGACTATGAGCTCTAATTATCCACTCTTCGTCCTCATCTTCCTCGTCATCGTTAGTGCCTGCTCGCCTTGTCAGAAGTAATCGGGCAGCCGTCACCTCTCCCCACTGCCCACAGGGTTGTCAAGGCGACCACGGAAAGGTCAACGCCACGCAATTAAATCTCCCTGCGGTGGGCTGGAGAGAGAGGAGGATAAGACCGCTGACTGCGACACCAGGCCCCTAATGCCTCACACTGTATGCTGCTCATCTTAAGAACACACACAGGGGTATCTCTTTTCTTCTGTCCCTTCTTTTAGCTTCAGCCTCCTCTTTTCACTCTATTTTCACCTCTTTACGTTTTCTCTTTCATTGTGAACTGCTTTTAAAAGAAATGGATGTATTTGTTTGGCTTTCTCCAAGTTGAAAATGGAATGTATTCTAGATTACTACAAGATTAGACAAGAGTGTTCATTTGTTCAAAAGGTTTGCTTTTCTTTGTTTTGTTTGGATCTGTTTTAGCTAAGAGTTCTGTTCTGGGTCTCTCTTTCTCTCTCTCTTTGACTTTCTCTTTTCTCTCGCCCTCTTTCCTTTGGTCCTTCATTCGTCTTCAGGGCTTCTTTTTGTTAAAAGGATAGTTCACCCAAAAATAACAATTCTGTCATTATTTACTCCATTTTATGTCCATTTAGTTCCAATATGCGTTTGTATTCCTCGTATTTTGTATCATTCAACAGTTCGCAGTGCTGTTAAGTGCCAAAAAGTACCAACACACACTATGAAAAGCACTTGTGGGCTATATTCAGAGTAGCGTTGTTATTGTTAACTAAAACTATTAAGAATGTTTTTTAGTAATTGAAATAAAGCTGAAATAATATGCTTAAGTTGAAGTTCCAAAATTACAAAAATTGAAAAAAAAAAAAAAGCCATATAAAAACTTGGCAAAGGCACATAACAAAATTGCTAAAAATATACAATTAAAACATGTAAATATAAAACATTAAATATTCATAAATATTCTAATAGTATATAAATACTACTAAAATTACATTGATTCAAAGCCATACGATAGCTTTATGTGGGGAAATGTAGAAAGTTGTGTCTGGTTTTGGTTTCAATCAAATCAAACCATGGTGCAACAAAATTGTCTGACCATTTTTGAATTTTTGATTTCCTTCAGTTCATTTGGGATTTTTGAGCTTGACTGGCATTGTCACTATGTAAAATGCTTCAAAAAGTTTTCCTTTTGTGTACCATAATAAAAAATAAAAAAAGGTTTTGTAATGACATGAGGGTGAGTAAACAGTGACAGAATATGAACTATTCATTTAACCTTGTGTCATGTAAGCATCATACAACTCTTCCATTCCATCCTTATGGCCTGTAACCAAACACATACATGCACACACCTCTTTCTTTGATCAGAATCTCCCCCCTGACCTTCTTCTACACACACACTTCCCTGTGACCTTGTTGGCTCTCTCCCTCTCCTCCCCTTTGCGTGTGTGTGTGTGCGCGGCAGTGACTAGCCTGAGTAATGTGAGTGCAGGCCCCCACCCTCAGTGTGTGTGTGAGTGTGTGTCGTCAGTGGCCAGCCTGACTAATGTGTGTCCTGGCCCCCACCCTTCCCATCCATCAGGCCCTGCACATTGTTTTGACGTCTAGTTAATTCTCGCCTGATGATTTATCAAACTCTTATTACGGCCCGCTGAAAGCCTCATTTATTGTCTTGATGTATGGTAATGATAGGCCTACTGCAGCCCTCCTGAATCTTAACTAACTCCTCTACTTCTCTCCCTCTCTCTCTCTCTCTCTGCTTTTATCATCCCTTCCTCTCTCTCTCCATCTCTTCTGTTCACATTAGGTCATTGCCAAGTGCTTTATCACTTTCTAAGTCATTGTTTCTACAGTAATCTCTCTCTAGTTTTAATATCCTCTCTCTCTGTTTTAGTTGAATGTCTCACCACAGGAAATTATGTGTGAGATTATTCTGTTCCACCTGTGACTGAAACGGTTCCTCCATCTTTAGCCTAGCACACCAGTAAATGTCATAGATTTCCACGCATAGATTTCGCCACATCGCATTAGCTTTATGTTAGCCTGTAAATTCTATAGGCCATTGGTTTCCGTTCTGCCTGATTGCCGCTGACAGCGGATCAGAGAACTGCTAGGGTGTGCGACTCCTCGGGAGCATCGGATATCAGCTATAATAAATCTACAATGACTTTGTTACTGACACATAACAAAACACTCTGTTTAATAATTCACCATACAGAAGGAACGGGGACTATTAGCTATTTGCTGCAATGCAATAAAAGGCTTGTGAAAAATCAATACAGCCAGACTATTTCCTGGCCAGTCTTTCGGCCATGTTCTTAATGGATCTGCGATCATTATCATTGTGCGCACGTCATTTCAATGTGGCCGTGTCTTGGATTTTTCAAGTTTAAGGTTCAAATCGATGTCTTGAATGTCCTGTTTATCAATAGCAGGGATTTGCTTCAAGAAGCCTCAGATAAATTAGCATTCATTTACAAGTTTGTTAGGACTTAAATGAATAGTTTAATCAACAATGCTGTCGTCATTTACTCACCATTACGTAGCTCGTGTAAAACAAATGGCTATGATTCGCCGCAGGTAATCACAACTGTCGATATTCTGAAAAACAGCATGACTGCGAGTGTGTTATTGCTTTTATACAACAGTTTAATAAACAAGAAGTTAATATAGATTGGTGACGGTATGACATCCCTTTGTAGGTTGTATGCAAGTTAGCATTTTAGCACTTCCACCGCCCCAGAAGTCAATGGGTATATAAACTATTCTAACTCAAACGTTCTGAGAAAATGTTTTTAGATAAAAATTGAAGGAGTTGTCTAAAGCTTTTCTAAAGTTGTCTAAAGTTTGTTTATAGCAACTTATATTTTTCACACTATGGTTGCCTGTTAATTGGTATGTTTTTGCTCAACCAATGAATAGAATTTCAAATGAATTTCAAACAAACCACATTATAACTGCTGCACATGTCTGAGTGCAGTCTCATTTGTGAATGAATCAGCATTTTTTCAGCAAGTTGGTTGCAATAGTATGTGAAACATGTAGTATGTTCGAATTCACAGCATTCACAAAAACAGTAAAAAAAAAAGTACCCAGATGACCCACTATTTCCAGAAAGATTTATGAGGTGCGCATTTCAAGGTGATGAACCATTTTGGGTTCTCCGAAGTATCTTTTAGTGAACAGTTCTAAAAATAAAATAAAAATTTCTTAATAATCTAAAGAAACTTTTTCAATGTAAAGAACCTTTTTTGCAATTAAAATGTTATATGGATAAAGGTTCTTCATAAAACCATAAGCCGCTTTTCCACCGTCGGGGCGAACGGTTCTAAGAATGGTAAGGAACAGGTAGAGTTATATTTCCACTTGAGCTTGGTTCGGCACGGCACGATTACAAACCGTTCTTGACCCGGAACTCTCAGCACAGTTGGCTAACCATGCTGAACCGTGGTGGCGGAATGCGTTTAATGACGTCGCCACTCAGGATTGGTCACTTGTCTGTTGCCTGGCTGGCTACCAGTTTCTCTCTAGCTGGCCAAGCGGACTATTTGAGCGAAGTAAACACAAATCAATGATAAAATTAAAAAGAAATATCTCATCGTCCTCCATTACACGGTCTCTATTTACATCTACCGTCTGTAAACTCTTGCTTTACCAAGGCAACGACTGACACATTTGATGTCAGACTGGACCGGATCAGCACGGAATGGAACGGTTAAGAAATGAGAACGGTTTGGCCCGACGGTGGAAAATTGACTATAGGTGCCAATATAGAACCTTTAGTTTTAAGAGTGTATATCAGTGCCCTTGGAATGACTGAAACTAATTAGTAAGTAAATAAATGTGGCCACAAACAAGATTTGAGTGCTGTATGAAAGAAAATAGTCACCAATAAATGACAATTTAAATGACACTTAGCTTTGTGTGAGGAACAGATTGAAATATATGACTTAAGAAGACTTAAGTTTTATTCTGTTTTTTGTAATTTTTAAATCTTGGCAGTAAATATAACAGTTCAGTTTCAATGCATGAAAAAACAGCCATTTTTTTAAAAAAATTATAAAAGCGCATCTTGTTTAGTTTTCAATGGAAGAATTTTTTATTTTTTAGGAATGACATAAGTGAACTGTCACTTTAAGATGAGATGTTAAACATCATACAACATAATTCCTTCTTTTTTAACTACTATTATTTTACACTGAGAATAAACACACGGCCATGCAAAGACGGAAAGGGAGATAATCAAGGTACTGTAGCACGACTATCCTTCTGTTTCACTCTTTCCACTCGTTCCTTGGTCCCCAAGAGAGAGAGAGAGCCCCTGGGGGTCTTTAAATACTTTATTGGGCTGTAACATTACCTTAATGTCTCTCAGCATTTCATCTGCCTACAGCCTAATGGGAGGTGATGGCAGCCATGTTCCTCTGCAACAATGACCTGAAACACATGTGGGTTCAGTTTCTGTTTTGCAGGTGTGTGTGTGTGTGTGTGTGTGTGTGTGTGTGTGTGTGTGTTTTCTTTTAGGTAATGAGAACATGATGATGTCACTTAGCATTTGGGGTATCCAGTGTTCCTTTTTGTGCAGGATAATCATATGTCTTATATATCCCGCTAAGACTGTGCACACTTACGTCATCTGGATTTACGTCTAATCTAGACAGGAAAAGAAATTTAAGCAACTTGTTTTCCTCCTTTCATCATCATATCTTTCTCCACTCTCTCACCTTCTCTCTGTCTCGCCTTCTTTCTGCAGATGAGCGATGAGAAGAACAGTGAAAGAGGTCAGACATTAGCAGGGCTATCTAATGACTGTTGCAGCTCGGCATTATGGGATGGGTGATCTGTCAGCGCCTGTCAGAGACAGGCCTTCCATTAGGGTTGCACTTGAGTGATGGGACACACATACACTCACACGCACACACACAGCGTTTCAGACACCTCACAACATAACGGTTCCACCACTGCTATGCATCATGTGTCATTCTAGAGCCCTCTATTTAATGACCCTGTCCATCCACACACACACATCGCTCAATGTAAATTACACCTGACCCAAGGGGACAAGCAGGAGGACAGCGAGAAGACAAGAGAGTGAGACAGTGTGAAAGGAGGAGATGTCTTTATTAAACTGAACATGAGACGTGGGTTATCAGACATGCATGCATGTGAATGCATGTTATCAGTCATTTGCATAGGTAATCTATGTACCCTTTGAGGGTTGTACATCGCTTATTGTGGCGCTGATATGTTTATGATGTTATCTGTGAATTAGTCAAGACCATAGCAACTATTATATCTAGGGGGGACAGGGCCTTTCTGGAAAAATCATTATATGAAAGAATTTAAGACCAAGCATAAGCCTCTGCCAACAGAACTGAACGAGTGCATATGTGGTACTACATTACTTTCCTCCATTCCAAATCCTAGTGAGCTGCCTTTACTCCCTACCTAGACATCATCATAAATAGAACCTCGTAGGTGGCTAAGATGGGACACTCTTTATTAGCACTATTTTAAAGTTTAGTATAGTCTGATGTTATCATGTTGCTATAACAATAACTAGAAGGTGAACTAGACTATATCTATCTATCTATCTATCTATCTATCTATCTATCTATCTATCTATCTATCTATCTATCGATCTATCTCCATCCATCCATTACTCTATCCATCCATCCATCCATCCAGCCATCTCTCTATCTATACTATATATGTTATGAGGAGATCATCAGCCTTTCTTTCCCATAGGCCCCTCAGTCCTTGTTTATTGATTAGAACGAATCGCCTGTTCTTTCATTCTTTCTCTCTCGTCTTCTCTGGCCCTCTCTTTCACTGTCACCCCATCCGTCATTTTATCCCCAGTTATAATACAGCCCATATGAGTTGATTGGCCTGAGATGGTTTCTACACACTTTCATTTACCCTGTCTCCCCTCACACATATACTCTGTCTCTGTCCTTCTCCTCTATCCTTATTTCATCTCTCTCCCTCTCCGTCCCTCCTTCCTCGCCCCAGCTCCTTATTGCTCTATCAATCTCTCCTAGCAGAAGATCAATGCATGCTTGCTTGCTTTCCTTCTCTGTCTCTCTTTTCTCACTCACTCTTTGTCTACCTCTTCACCCGGGGGGACTCTATTGGTAAAAAGAGAAACTATTGATTTCAGGCTGCCATTATCATTAAGAACAACTGTTTTTGCACCATAGAAATCTCTTAATTAAATATTAAATTGTGTATGATGTTTAATCAGTCTGTACCGATGAGCACTTATGAGCACGCTTGCAAATGTGACATTGATTTTATACAACACATATTAAGTGACATACATTTGAGACAAAATATTGTCAGTTTTTGCTCTAATTTGCCAATGAAAATAGTTCCAAACAAAGCCACAGGCCAGCAGAACAGTTGCCGTCTCCGATCGTTACTGAATGAATCAGCGTCTTTGAATGAATCAGGTGAGTCAATGATTCAATGACCCATTCATAAAGACAATCACTTGCTTCATTCTTGAATTAATCATCCGTTTGTACAATGAACAATGGATTGACTCACTCATTAGAACACATACTGTATATATGTGAATAATATGTCAGGAAGTCATTTCAGAGGCTGAGAAATTTGTACAAAAAATCTATCTTTAAAAGACACATTTATTACGAAGGTAAATGAGTTGTTATTACATTGACTTTAAAAAGTTCTTTAATGTTTTCACACTTGACATTGTCATTACTGATCACAAAAAAACAAAACAAAAAAAACATGGCTAACAGGACCCTAATATAAAAGCATTAAATATAGCTTTGGTGACATCTCTGCAAAGATACGACACACATGACAGCTCAGCGGTAGACAGACAGGCCTGCCAGCTCTCCAATTACAAAAGGCCTATACAAACACACAAACGGGAAGGTAACACACAGCCTAATTTGACAAGCTGAAATGATGCCCATTCATATCATTTTACTCCAGCAGCCCAAGGTAAATATTTCAACTACCCAAGTATAAATAGCACACCAATATTTGAACAGCTGAGAAAGAAAGAGCGACAGAGAACGAGAAAAGGAGAACAGATCTTTATCCTTTGTACATGTTTATACATATTCATAAACTGTCACTCTTAACAAGACACAGAGGCTGGAATATTGACTCACTGCCCCCTTAGTATGTGTCTCTCCGGCTTTGGAGGAGAACGAGATAATGAAAAAGTATCAGTAGATTTTGATCCGCTTGTCTAGAGAGCTGAATAGTTGTCTGACAGCTTTTGTTGTAAGGTGCAGAGGATCTGAAAGTAATTCATCAAACCCTGATCAGTAATGAATGCACACTAATCCCTATAGCGGTGTTAGAAGGCCTGAGGGATAATGGGGATTCCTGTCCAGAAATGACAATGGCCTGTCAATCAAACTCGCCCATTAGGTGCCACTTGCGCTGCCTGTGTAAAACTTTATAAAGACAAAACGGTCCTGACATTTCACCAAGAGAGTGTGGGAAAGAATTTTAAGCGGGCGAGTTATTTCGTTTGCTTTCTACATGTCGACGTAGGACAGGTCCAAGGGTTCTGACGCAAGGACATACAATATGACAAAATCTTGAACAAAGCATCTCACCCGCCTTCCTTCCAGTCTTCCAGTTCACTTTTCTCTGAGTCATGTGTCCCACAGAGAGAAGAATTCCAGCTCTCCTCTCACTGGCTTTCTGTCTGAAGTGGAATTTGGTGGTGCGGGTTGAGCTCATTGTGAAGAGGCAACGATTGATTCTGTCAGTCAGGTGACTGCCTTACCAGCTCACTGAACCACAAGATTATTGATTGAGAGTGATGGATACACGGCTAAATGGTGAAACACTAAGGGAGAAAGAGGTGCTTGTCAAACTGTTATTGATACCCCTTACGAAAAAGACGGTTATTCAAGTGTGCTATTAGTATATGTTCTATTAAACTAAAAATAAGAAAGTACTTTCAGTCTACATTCTATGTACTTCTCATATATTTTATGTAGCTTACTTCTATACTAAATATACTTAAAATTGCACTTAAGTATACTGACAGAGTCTAAGTATATTTGGCTTATACTTCTACTCAATCTTTTGACTGAGACATACTTAAAAGTACAAGTATTCTATAGTTCGCTTGTAGTTGTTTACTATTTTGATTAAATAGCCCATTAAATACTTTTTTCACATAGTTTTACATACTGTCTTACTTACATTGGTTGATAATATTATACAAAAAACAAATTTGTTCCTAATTGTGAGTATCTGAATTTTTGTGTAGGCTAGACCACTGGTAGTGTAGGCTACATGGGAATTTAGCCCACTTTCAATCTACTTTACTCTTTCCCTGCCTTTGACTGAACTTTGTTCGGTTATCCATGTTTTCACTGTTCTACGGTAGGGGGCGCTATTACGCATATTCTGAAATAGTACTAGAATCTACAGATCAAACCACAGGTGAAGAAGCAGAAACAAGCGATAAAAGACGTGATGAGGCGTTTTAACAGTCATCAACATCGTAAATCCTGCAAAGTTTTTTTATATTTTCATTTTGTTTTAAATGGCAACGCCCAGTGACAATGGGAGTGACGCTAAAGTTGACGTCTTTTTCTCTTCTGACTGCCGTTATCAATCTCTATCAAAATAATTTATCTTTTTAAAAGTTGTGAACACTGTTGTTGAGTTTTTCTTTTGCGCAAATGGGAACACAAAAAAATATATTTATTGTATTCTCTCATTCACCGCTATAGAATTTTACCCAAATATGACGACTTCCGCTTCTGAGAAACCCGAAAGTGTGAAAAGGGCCTATCGCTCACGCAAAAGTAAAATAACGCGATCATCAAAGTAGGGATGTGCCGAACGAGCAGGCTTTTACAACAAACTGCGTTGGTGCTGCGAAACTTTTGACAGTGCTCTAATTCGCCATCTGGTGGTCAGTTAAAATTCCTACACCAACTGTGTCATTCAGGTGTTTTGTTCATTAGGATGTCATTGTAAGTTTTATTTGTATATTCAATAAGCGTATATGTCACTAGCAAAATGGCGGCACGTGTGTGCAGCGATAGTTTACAAATTTTATTGTATTTTGCATGTCTTCAACATTGTAGTTATACTTAAAGTGCAAAAATAATATATAAATAGTAAACTTTAAGTATCATGTTATGTTTAGTAAACTCAGTATACCTATACGTTAACTTGTAGTAGGCTATAGTTGTAGTAGGCTACAAACTAAAAACTTTGTAAACTAGTTGTGTACTCAAAGTTTGCTTCTGTTACAGATTAAAATGCATGGTTGAGCTGTTTTAACTGAAAGCAACTTCTACTGAAATATCTTAAAATATGTTAGTGCCATTGTTTTGTTTCAAGATGCACACCAGTAATGTTTTTGTTGTTTTTTTTTTTTTTTCTAAGGCACGTTTATAAAAGCTACTTAAATGCCATAATTGAACTAAGGCCTAATCCTGGTTTAATCAAAACCCTGTCTGTGAAACCGGGCCTTAAAGTATACTTAAAAGTTTACTTTTATACACTAAAAGTGGACCAATTTAGTCCCAAGTAGTATTGAAACAGTGCACTTAGGCTACTTCTATACTTCTAGTACACAGATATTAGTATACTTACTAAAGTATACTTAAAATGTACTTGAACTTTACTTTAGTATACTTAATAAAATGAACTACTTATTTTTTGTAAGGGACGGTACATACACACTGAGTTTTTTCAGAGGTGGAAAGATTCCTTCTATATCCGACTATAAAGTCCACAGACCACACCTAAATAAATGCATCTTACAAAGTAAATAACTCAATTGTTTTTAATAATTGTTGCCAGTAAATTAGAAATACCAACAAAGAACTGCCTTGAAGGACAGGATAGACGCCAATCCTGAGATTCATGCTTCTGCTAGAATTATCTAGGAACATTTAATTGCTCAAATTGCTTGGGGTTAGTAAGATTTTTTTTTTCTTTTTAAAGAAATTAAGACTTTTATTCAGCAAGGATGCCTTAAATTGATCAAAAGAGACAGTAAAGTCTATTACATTGTTACAAAAAAAGAGAGAATTTCAAATAAATTCTGTTATTTTGAACCAACCTTCTATTCATCAAAGAATCCTGAAACATTTCTCATGATTTCCACAAAAATAAACTGTTTTCAACACTGATAATAATAATAATAATAATAATAATAATAACAATAAATGTCTATTTTCTTGAGCACCAAATCAGTATTATTAAAATATGATATCATAATATCATAATAATAATATCATATGACAATGCTGAAAACTGATCTTGGCCGTCACAGTTATAAATTACAAATTCACATTTTTAAAATGTATTAAAATACATCAATTTATTCAATTTATAACAAATTATTCACAATATTACTGATTTGTTGTATTTTTTAACAAAAAAAATGCAGCCTTGGTGAACATAAGCCTTCATTTTTCAAAAAAAAAAAAAAAAAAGATAAAATCTTACCAACCCTAACCTTTTGATTGGTAGTGCAGCTCATTAGAATAAACTGAGGTCTCAGTTATGGTTTATTTATTAACCTTGTCTCTTGAAAGGAATATTCTGGGTTCTGGGTTGTCCTTTGTTTTATTTTTTTTAAAAGGTAAAAAACATTTTTTTTTTAAGTTTCAGTGAGGCACGTATCTTGGAAGTAAATGTGGCCCATTTTGGACAATATTTGGAGGATTTAAAAGCACAAACTTTATTTTTTTTAATAAAAGCTAGAGGAGACACATGTGAGACTGGTGCCCTTTCTCTTTATTGAAAAATCTTAGAAGCAAAAGACCCAATGTCACAGTGATGTTTAGTTGTAGGGTACGTTTACACGTCAACGATGAACTAAATACGGAAACGTTTTTCCTTTGCATTTTACAGATGACAACGTTGTCAAAATGATCCCCGTTCACACGGATCCGCGAAAATGACAAAAAACGCTGTATTATGCCGCCAGGCCAGTAGCTTGCGATGTCACTTAGTAAAAAAACACTATGCGCCTATAGACTGAACATGTAATACGCATGATGCATGACGTCACCGTTTTTAAAAAAAATCAAGTTTTTGTAGTTTACACAGAGACGATAATGTTATCGTTTTCAAAAACGTGCACTTTGAAACGCATTTTCAAATGTTTGCATTTTCAGGCCCCCCAAACGCCATTGCCGTGTAAATGAACGGCCAAAATGCATAAAAAGTTTTTAGTTGAAAATGGTGTTGTGTCCATTTTCATTGTGTGTCATTGCCTGGGTTCTAGTTTTTAATTTGTTGCCAGCCCCTGATTAGTCACACCTGTTCCCTGTTCCTTTGATTACCTTCCTCGTGTATTTAAGCCCTCACTCATCCTCAGTTCATGGTCTTTCATTAATGTTATGTGGCGTCTGTGTATGCTTTTGTTCTTTGTGTTTATTAAAAACTATTATCATTAATTCTGCGTCACACATGATCTTGGAATTATCTACACAGGCACAGTGACACCCATAGTTTCCATTTGCCCTCCATTTCATCTGACTATTGTCTAGGAGAAAGAACTGAGACATTAAATAGATTATAACCAATAAATGATTTACCAAAATGTTACATCAAGTAACTTTTTATGTAATTGAAAAAGCAGATGTTCTCTGAATGCCATAGTGTGCTGAACTTCAGCATGTGCGTCAGCAAAGGGCCAGAATGAGAGCGAGATCAAGACAAAAGGAATGAGAGAATTGTGGAAGAATAGAGCGGAGGGGGATGAGAGGAGGGATAATAGAGACATAGCGGGCTGTCAGATGCTGTTAGACAGCCATGAGGATGGAAATGATGGATGATCTCCCCCTGGACCACCGACCTCCAACTCCACTTCTGATGGCTACAATATGTCAGCATTTGTCAAGTTATAGCGAAACACACACACGCATATTAACACGCCGACTCTAGCTCAGCTGGACTCTTAATGTAAACATGCTGATATCAGATCAACACAAGTGCTCTCTGTTTATACGGTAATTATAATGTTTTATTAACTTAAATTATGTCTCTCACAGTTTATTTACATACCCTACTTTGAAATCCCAAAAAGTTGGTATTAGCGCAGATGCTGAGACAACGCTCCATCAAAACAGAGCTGTTTCTGCAGGTACGTGTGCGGTGTATGTTTACGCGTGGCTTGACGGCGCCAGTCTAACTGATGTTGACTGGCAGGTCACGCCCACCTGTAACTCACCTGCCGTGACACATGCCATAGCTGTCGTCCTCGTCACACCTGTGTCCTGTCACCTGTCATCTCTGCCTGTCTGTCTGCAAACACAACCATAATACGGCACACATTTTCCAGAGTGTGTGTTATGAAGGAGGAGGAAGTCTGTTTTATATCTGTGGATGAGATGACAGAGACAGTCTGGGATAAAGTGAATGTGTGTGTGTGTGATATTGTGCATTACAGTGCATGTGAGTGCAGAAAAATCGTTTCCTGCTGTCAGGTGATCTGTGCGTCTGTGTAAACTGCCACAAACTGAACCGCCCTGGTGAAAAATACCATGCACCAGATTCAAGCATGCACATGCTCTCAAACACACGCAATAAGTCCATGGTCGGAAGCTTATGTTACAGCACGTGAACCAAGCAACATTAATATATGGCAGATCAACGGCCACATGTGTGTTTTAAGATAATGTTCCGGACATATGCCAAATATCAATTCACATGTTTCAACTGCACAGTAAATTTACTGGTCATGGGAAAGTACATACAGTGGGATGTAAAAGTCTGAGACCACATTAAGAATCCAAGTTTCAAAATCTTCTTTAAATAAGATGAGTATGAAATATTTCAAACAAAACAAAAATGTTATTAATAATTTGGCTCTATTTATAGGTCACTGTTTGTTCATTTGTAACACTCACCATGTGAACTCTGTATTTTCCTTTCAGTAAAGCACAAGATCCACTTTGTAACATTCCTAATAAAAATCAACCACACAAATCATGCTGGGATAACATCCCACTCTCAGTCCAGCTTAAGTACACGCTGACACTAAAGCACAAAAAGAGATAAAAAATACAAAGACATTACAAGTCATTACTGAGACATATCGCCTAGTTATAAAATGGTGCCTTGATAGACATATGGTTTGTCTGCAACTGAGGGCGTATAAATGATTTTAAATAAATGTTGTTCTTATAAACTTTTTATATATCAGTCCTATGAAAACCGGTATCATGGTTTCTACAAAAATATTAAGCAGCACAATTGTTTTCAATGTTGATAATAATAAAAATGTTTCTTGAGCACCAAATCAGCATATTAGAATAATTTCTGAAGGATCATGTGACTCTGAAGACTGGAGCTTAAATTACATTTACATTTTTACAGTTATTTGGAATTGAATTTTTAAAAAAATCTTACCAACCACAAACGTTTATAGTGTATATCTAAATTTGGCAATTTTCCTCAAAAATCTTCTCCAAAATAAAAGTGTTTAAATATAAAATAAATAAATAAAATGAAATAAAATTACTGAATATACAAAACTCAAAATCTGTTTAACATATAATGCAACCATTAGCATCTAAATTTCTTCATCTTAAAAATACAGGACTTTATTTTGATGTTAATATATTTAAACACTGAAAAGCTAAAAACATTGATGGAAAACTGTTACAAACTCCTCTTCCTCTGCAGCACGATATTTTAAATGTACTATGACTTATTCTGATTTGAAATAGCATTGGTTCTCACTCGTGATCCTGAAGCAGGCCTGAACTGCACATTTTGGATATCTCCCTTATCTTACACACTCACTTGGGTCTTTGAGTCTCTATTAATGAGCTGATAAATTAGGTGTGTTAAAGGAGACATCCAAAATGTGCAGTGATAAGGAACTTCCACTGTCATGTACTATTCAGGACAGATGGTATGTGAATTAAGGCAGCCATTCAGTTTGGACATAATGAAGTTCTAAATGAATTTTGGGAAGAGAATATAATAATATTCTCGTCCTGTCAATCACAAATCAAGTGCATAACAGTCGCTTGTTGTTCCCATTCTTCCTGCATCCCACCATCTCTATTTCTATCCATGTCTATAATGTATTATATATTATATAATTTTCATTAATTAAAAGGTGCAAGTGGGTATTAATATCTTGAATCAAGGTTCAAATTCTCCATCACGGGCAGCCAAACACGCTTACCTTCATCAGTTAATACAATCCTTAGGATTTTCTGCACTTTTTTTCCTCTTCCTTACAACTAATATTTTGAAGTGGAAGCAGCTATAAGAGAAAGAATGAAAAACAACGGACAAGCATGTTTACACATTCATGACAGTTTAGTTGTGTGGCCTGAAAAATCTCTCTCTCTCTCTCTCCTCTCTTTTCTGTAGACGCTGACCTCCTCACCTCTCCTGCATTAATCCGTTGTTGGTAATAAATCAAATGTGACAGAAAGGCTTGCGCCGGCGCGATTAAAATCGTTTGTTTAAATTCACATACTTTCCACTCCTGCCATAACTCTGTGACAGCCCTTACAGAGAGAGAGAGAGAGAGAGAGAGAGAGAGAGAAAGAGCTGGGAGGAGCCTCATGGGTAATTACTCTGAAGTTTGGAGCTCTTTATTTCAATTCCCATGTTTTCATTTTTCCCCCCACAGAGCATTGTCTCTTTTGTATTCTACTTTGGAGGGAGGAGAGCTAAAGGAGGATATCTGTGATAGCACACTTCTGAAAGGTTTACGATACATCTAGGCCTCAGAAGGGAAACCCGCTCCGAGTTAGCTTTTTTGTTATCCGAAGAAAAAGCAAGTCGAATAAATCAAAGACTTGGCCGACTTGCGTTGCTTTAAAGCAAAGTCATTTCGCTAAAGAACTTTCAGTTCTTTTTGGACGAGACACACAGTGCCTCGTCAGGCTTTCCTGTTCTGTCAGCCTGTTCTCCTCACCACGACGCCTCCTCTGACCCTCGAGAGACTGACTGGAATTGTGGATGCCTGACAGAGCTGATCTATGATCAGTTCCTTCTGTAACAATCTATGTCGGGGTTTGAGAATGTTTCTGCTCCGGGATCTGCGGCCGGGTGGAAGGCGGAGATGGAAAGCAGATGCCTGCTTGCTGACGACAACTCGATCCAGGAGAGGAAACTTTTCATTCCTCTCCATCCATCATCCAGGGAGGGAGGGAGGGAGGGAGGGAGACCGAGTAATGCCTTGGTTTCTTCAAACTGACAAAGGCATGAGAAGACACACACTGATGCATGTGAAAATATTTGTCCCCTTATTAGTGGTTTTGTCCCGCATGCTGAAAGCACTCCTACTCACTGTCCAGAGGGAGACGCATGTTGTTTCCACCACCTTTTTTCATTCGCCAGTTTTTCTGTTTGTGTCTGTGGTGTCTCTGGTATAGAGAGACAGAAAGAAAAAGTGTCAGTGAAAAGGAGAGGTCATGTGAGTAATGTACCTGACAGCTGAGAATCATTAATCACTGTCACACTTGAAAGGGAGGGAGGAAATGCCACACACACACACACACACACACACACAGAGTCTGGTTGGGACGCCTTCCTGTTCTCTGAGTGGGCCTGCTCGCCCTTTTCACACTCATGGTCCCCCTTATATGATAGCTGTGTGTTTTTCTAGGTGTGTGTGTGTGTGTGTGTGACACTAATGGGCCGCTCTAGCTGTTTGACTTCACACACACAGAGCCGTCTCGCAGCAGGAACTGAATTCACGACATGTCAACATGCCTTCACTGAGAGGAAAAGAAGGTGGATAACGATACGCCCCCTGTCTCTCCCTCTCTTTTACCCGCAAATCCACAATTTCTGTCTTCCTCTCACTTTGTTTTCCTGTTTTGATCTGAATTCTCTCTCTCTGTTATTATGTCTGCCTCCTCGGAGGACAGACAACCAGCTGCCTGTGTGTGTGTGTGTGTGTGTGTGTTGGAGAAGCCATTCAGTATGTAATGACAGCCCTGGCAGGTCCCAGTGTAGTCAAACCGTCCCACCTCCACCCCCGTCAGCAGATGAATATGTCACACTCCAGACTCCGGCACTGATCGTGGCTCAGAGAGCAAACACTGCCACTGATCTAAGATCAGACCTGGGTTTTTTCGTTTAATAGGAGGGAACTGAATCCAGATTGGGGACGGCTGTTCTCACATCTGCATGAAGGAAATGAAGTAGACGGAGGGCCTTAAAATACAAAGGAAAACAGAACGTGAATGTAAGAGAAGTGCTGAGGAAGAAATAAGAGGAGATAGGTTCTACAATTGTTTTTCGATTTAGCAAAGAACACTTATTTAAAGGTACAGTTCACCCAAAAATATTTTTTATCTGTGTAACACAAAAAATGTTATTTCAGATCCCATTGACTTTCACTATATGACACAAACAGTCAGAACATTTTTCCAAATACACAACCGTACAAAAGTTTGAGGTCAGTAAGATTTTTTGAATGTCTTTGTGTTAACTTAAATTTGATCAAAATATTATGAAATATTATTACAATTTAAAACAGTTTATTTATTATTATTTGAATATAGTGTAAACTGTTATTTATTCCTGTGTTGGCAAAGCAGAACTTTCAGCATCACTACTTCATAGTCTTCAGTGTCACGTGATCCTTTGAAATCATTATAATATGCTGATTTGGTGCCCATGAAACATTTCTAATTATTATCAATGTTGAAAACAGTTGTGCTGCTTAATATTCTTGCATAAACTGTGATCGTTTTTTTCAGGATTCTTTGGTGAAAAGATGGTTCAAAATGTCAAACAATATTTATTTGAAATAGAAATATATTGTAACATTAAAAATGTTTTTACTGTCAATTTAATGCGTTCTTGGTGAATAAAATAATTTCTTTAAAAAAATGTGTTTACTGACTCAAACTTTTAAACAGTAGTCTATCAGAAGAAAGAAAGTCATAAAAAAGTTTGGAACAACATGAGGTAACATAATCAATTAATTTTCATTTCTAGATTAACTGTCCCTTTAACTTTAAAGAGTACATCCAGTGTATTATAAATTTAAACTTATTAAAATAACCTCTCTTTGGTTCTATTTGGAGCCTTTTCAAGAAAATATAGAGTCAAAACCCAAAAGAGACATATTTATAAAGCCTGTTTATTTTGGTTTGAGCAGTGGTCTGATACAGTGATTCTTAATGAGAAATAATAACCCAGATCGAGAGCTAAATACAGAATAAATGTTTATGTTTGGGTCACACTCTCTGTGGTGGGCTTGATTGGACATGAAACAGGCCTGCAGAATAAGCACACTCGTCCATTCTGGATCAGTGTAGCCACAGTGTGATTTTCCATGTTAGGTTTGGACCGGTACCTCTGAGGGTACGTTTACTGTGTGCGAGAGTGAAAGCTGCAGTGACCTCAAGGCTTGCGTGTGTGTGGCTATGGGGTGGACGGATTGATGGGTGGTCCTTGGGACAGATAACATACACACAGGCACACACAATATTTAGTTACGGTGGTCTCCACCACATTACAGTTATTATTCTCTCATTTGGGTGATTTCTAGCTCAATGTACTGTTTGACAAATTGCACTGATGGAGAAACATGGGAATCAGAGGTTTTATGGTTTTCAGATCCGTCTTTTGTGGTTTTGAGCAAGTATGCAGCCTGAGCTATTCACTTTGAACTTCTATGAATAACTACAGAGCACATATATAGTAAACTGCTTTGGAAAATGTCAGTAAATTTCATTAGAATATTTTTTTTCTGTCCAAATAATGCCATATTCCACATATAGATATAGTTTAACATTTTAGTGTGGAATTACAGTATAACACAATTTACTGTAAATAAACAACATCATACTGTATTTCTGCAGTGCATATGTACAGTACTATGAAGGTACCCAGCATGCAGTGTGGCATTAATGTATAAATTACATGTGCATCATTAGGGGATGTTTCCAAGATGATGTCACATCTTTCAAAGATGAATCTCAGCAGTTGCTTCACTATTGTGAAAGATCCATCTACAAACAATTATGACAAATTAGAATTTGAAATAAGTTATTGGTAAATCTTCATGCTTAAATAATCCTAAAACAAAATCTTCATGTTCATGCTAAGAATAGTTTGACTAAACTATTTCATATTCTAGCTTGTCATCATTTTAACAAATTTTATTTTATTTGTCACATTTCTGAATTGGCTAGAAAATAAATTTCAATATGAATACAGAGGGTCCAAGATCCCAAGGTAATGGGACACTAATCACCATTATGGTGACTTCAAAACAATTACAGTTGTAAAGAATAAATGTATTACAGTGTCAAAATTAAAGACAACATTATAATGTGAAATCACAGTAAAATAGAGCTGTGATGTCAGCATCATTCTGCTGTTGATTCACAGTCATTTGTAAGAAAATGAGCATTGATTTCAGAGTAAATTTCTGACTACAGTAATTTATTGTAAAATAATACTCTTTAATCCTGTAAATTCCTGGCAATTTTTTACAGTATATATATTGATGGCTGCAACACACTCCAAAAGATTTGGGACAGAGGCATGTTTCACATCACCTTTCCTTTTAATTGCACTTTTGAATCATTTGGGGATTGATGATACTAATTGTTGCAGTTTTGCAAGTGGAATTTTTACACAATCTCGCCTGATATAAGACATCTGCTCAACAGTCTGTGGTCGTCACTGTCTGATTCTCCTTTTCATAATGGGCCATACATTTTCAATAAGAGACAGATCTGGACTGCAGGCAGTCAGTCAAGCACATCCCTTCAACAGTGTAGAGTGTCTAGAAACCGTTCTGTTGTAGCACGTGCTAGAATGAGGCCTGCATTGTCTTGCTTCCCAGGAAAGATGTCATCTTGATGGCAGTATATGTCTCTGTACAATCCCAATATACGCCTCCACGTCAGTGGTACCTTCACACACATACTGCCGTTTGCACTGATGCACCCCTATACCATGACAGATGTTTGCTTTTGCACCTGTCGCTGATGAAAGTCTGGAGGGTCCCTTTCATCTTTGGGACTGAGAACTCAATGTCCATTTTTTCCAAAAAACAAGCTGAAACATGGACTCATCAAACAACAGCACACATTTCCACAGTCTTCTAGATCTAGACCATCTGAGATGAGCTCGGGCGCAGAGAACTCGCTGGAATCTCTGCATAGAACTGATGTATAGATTTCTCCTTGCGTAACAGAGATTCAAGTTGCATTTCTTGATGCAGCAGACTGTGTTGAGTGAAATCGGTTTTCCAAAGTACTCCTGTATTTAACAGAGCAGCATGACGATTTCTCATGCAGCGCCATCTGAGGGTTCAAAGTTCACGCACATTAAACGGACATGTCTTGCACTACACGGCCTGAGATTTCTCTGGATTCCCTGAATCTTTTCACAGTATTATGTATGGTAGATTGTGAAAGACATCCATTCTTTGCAATCTTCCATTGAGAAATGTAATTTTTTTAATTGTTTGACAAATCACACAAAGTGGCCCATCTTTGCTTGTAAAGACAGAGAAGCTGCTTTACACTCAATCACGATACCCTCAACCTTTTACCAACTCACCTGCTCATTGTGGACTGTTTCAAAAGAGTTTAACTTGGATATTCTATTATCTTTTGACTTTTATTTTGCCTCTGTCCCAACTTTCTTGGAGTGTGTTGCAGCCATCAAAAAATTATAATTAAAATTATGTTGGTCAGTGAAAACTTTTTACTTTTTATTGTTTTTAAACAAAATAAAATTTAAATAAAATAGATTTTATTGCATTTTACAAAATGTCCCAACTTTTCTGTAAATGGGTTTGTGTGTGTGTGTGTGTGTGTGTGTGTGTGTGTGTGTGTGTGTGTGTGTGTGTGTGTATGCATGTATGTCTGTATGTATGTCTGTATGTATGTGTGTGTGTACACATATATATATATATATTATATATATACAGTATATATCTCAAAGGGTTTGTGAAGTATTTGTGGAATATGCACTTCTCCCATATCTATCTATCTATCTGTCTATCTATCTATCTATCTATCAATTAGGGCTGTCAAAATTAACGCACTAATGCATGATCATTTTTTTCAATTTAACACATTAAAAATATCTAAAACAATTAATGCAACTCTTTTTTCTGTCATCCTTTGGCAACCGTTACATATGATCAAACTCTAATTCAAGCAAATGCTTTTAAACCATTCAAGTGCGACAAGACACAAAAGAGAACAACCATGTAGGAAGACACATCATGGCCATATTTCAGGATGACAATGTCAAGACTCATCAGGCTCAGATTGTGAAAGAATGGTTGGGAGGGAGCATGAAGAATCATTTTCACACATGAATTGGCACCTCTGAGTCCAGACCTTAAATTCATTCATAAGTCTTTGTGCTGTGCTGGAGTAGACTTTACAGAGTGCTTGACTCTTGCATTGTCAAACACAAGATCTTGACTAAATATTTATGCACCTCCTGAAGGAAATAACATCACACAATTTATTTCCATCAAGAGGTGCATCAATTCATGTGAAAATTATTCTTCATGCTCCCTGCCAACCATTCTTTCACAATTTGAGCCTTATGAATCTTGACTTTGTCATCCTGGAATATAGTCGTGTTGTATCTTCCAACATGGTTGTTTAAGAAATGAAAAGATACACACTCCATCAATTCGGGTTAGAAGAACTGTTGCCAAACATATAATATGCTATAAACATAATCACTGCAATAATGATCCAAAACTCTGTGTATATAAATGCATTAATGGTTTTGTCTTACAGTAGTTACAGTTACTACTGTCTTACAGTAGTTTTGTCAAACATAAAAATTGCAGTCTTGGAACTACTCTAGAACAAAAATGAATTAATAAATAAAAAACACTGTATTTATTTGATAATAAATGTATAAAAAATACATCTTTTTAATTTGGTAATTAAGTGAAATATTTGTGGTATTTAAGATTACTATGGCAGCTGACCTTTATCTTTGAAACAACTAAGAAAAAAACATCAATGCAATTCTTCTATATTAACATAGGAGAGCAATTGCCCCAATTTCAATCAATTTCCACCCAACGTCCCTCCACAAATCCCCTTGAAAGTAAACATACTGCAATTTTAGGCATTTTTACATGAATTCCTCAAATCAACAGTAATTTTTTGGCAAGAACAGAGGAACCGACAGCGGATAAAAACAAAACCGTAACAGTGTTTGCCCAGAGGGCTCTCACCCACACTCTCTAACTCTATACAGGTCTGACCACTCTTTAAATCCACATGATGCAATGAACCCCACTTCCACAGCAATGATCTCCTGCACCCACAGCTCCTCTTTGCTCACGTTCTATTGGTCAGTCTTACATACACACGTCTTGCAAAGTCAGTCACTTCCTGTCTCTCACGGCGTAGTCCTGGGCAGTTACACACACACACACCTGCCTTGCCAGTCCCTCTTTCTCCTCCATTCTGTAGATCTGGGCAATTACAGGCCTTATCTGTGAGTGAGAATAATGAGGTTACACACTGAGCAAATTCTATCATGTCTCTGTAATGAGATTTGGGTTGAGCTGCGTTGCCGCTGTGGACGGGGTGGAGGACAGACACACTCACGCTCATGGCACGTTATCTGCTCCCCATCTCTCCGCCTGACATTCCAGGAAATTGCATTCCAGTGAAGGAGGGAGCAGAGGAGTCAGTGACAGTGTCACACACACACACACACACACACACACACACACACACACACACACACACACACACACACACACACACACACACACACACACACACACACACACTACCTTTGCCTTGCTGTCTCTCTCCCTCTCTCTGTTTCTCTCTCACTCTCTGTCCTCTGACAGCCTTTTTGATTTATGGCTCCAATTCCCTGGTGCAGATGCAGTCTGCACTCATAACAGTGTATATGTATTTTATTTTGCTGCCCTCTCCTTGCCTCAGCTTCTGTGCTTTCACATTCTCCTGCACCGTCTGATTGATTATCCCATCCACACTGTCTACAGTGTTTCTCATCTTTCAGAAGCATAATCTCTCACAACAGCATGAGAGAAAGTGAGAGAGAGACTCTGAGGCCCGAATGTAAAGCACCCGTATTAGTTTAAGACCTGTTTCAATCTTGAAAAATTCCAAGCTGGGTGAATGAATGAATTGGGCATGACTATATGAAAAGGTATTGGAAAGTGAGTGTCTGTCTCAAAATGGAGTTCATTGAGTTGATATCTTGGGATTCTGGCTTCACTGGGTTCAGGGAGATTTGGTAGGGATGACTTTGGCTTCAACTTGTGATTTCTTGTTTGATATATATATATATATATATATATATGCATATACATATACATACTAACACTCAAAGGTTTGGGTGTGTCGGAAAGATTTTTAAAATGTTTTATGCTCACCAAGTATATATTGTTATAATATTGTTATTATAGTTAATATTACTATAATTAGATTTTTTTTATGTTAATATTATTCAATTGTCAGTTTTATTTATTATAGTACTTATATTTATAAATGTAAGTTGACCAATCAGCTTTACAACAATAATAGACAAATGCTAAAATAATAACAAAGATAATGATAATCGTAATATAACATAAAATAATAATAACAAAAACAATAAAACAAACATCAATAGGATCAAATAACAACTCTCTCTACAACTGGTCATATGCCAAAAAAAATAAAAAAAATAATTACATATCACAGACTGTGTCATCATCCGGACTCATTTTAATTATGTCAACCCCAGAGCTCTAGCATGAGCCACAGATGAGCTAAGGGCACACCCATGCTAACCGCCACAGTGCGTTATAGCGTTGAGTTTAGCTGTTCTCAGATGCTAACACAGGCTTCCCATGCTTTAGGCCATAGTTAGCGCTGGCTTTTAGAATAGCACTTTGAGCTTTTAAAATGGGGATGTTGGGCACGTAAGAAGACAGCAAAAGCAGACATTCCTCGACGCAGACAAGGAGGTGACAGTAGAAGACTCAAGGGGGCCAGCAATTATAGTAGAGATCACAAAGAATATAATTAAGCTGCCAAAAGTGTTGTAAATGGATTGTTTTTAAAGTGGTTAAACCATCATGGTCACAAGAAATGAATGCCCTTGTGATCATGATTTTGCTGCGAACACAAACATAAACTTTAGCCATTACATGTGTGTTTGTGTCCAAAAACCTCTCCAGACCCTCGTCATGGTCTGTTTCATTCACCATAAGCCTAAGGGATGCTAATTACAGTATCATTTCTTTTACTAAAGATAAAGTTCCAAAAAAGGCTTTGGCTTCCATAGTGAGGGGTTATTATATTCCAACCTTCCTCTCATCTAGTTCACCGACAGATTTATATGAGTCAAATTAATAATGTATCTAAGTGCAAAATGATGTGCTAAAAAAGCAAGCTAAACTAATTATGGGACTCCTTAAACGTCACTCCAGCTCTCTTTAAGATGCCAGGCTTGGCCAATCAGAGTGCAAATACTGCTGATTTGCACACAGTCTCAGTTGTCTGTCATTAAATTGATCCCAAGTTTGTAAATGAAATCTTATTTACTTAAGTAGGCTGTACAGATTCAGCTGAACCAGTACAGGAAAACCTTGTTAGCTGAGTTTATTCACAAGGTTTATAATCAGAGAGCGAGCTCAACAGATTGGTTTTCCACTCTAATAACATAGTGGGGTTTCAATATATTAAAGAACTGCTGAGAAGGCAGTTGTTTACAACGTGTAGGATAAGATGGGAGGAAGTATTTAAATGTTTTTCTACTCCTCTCCTCTTTCCTTATGCATCCCCTCCACTCCTGCCCTCGTAACAAATCTCTCTCTCTCTCTCTCTGCAGACTCTCGTGGTCCGTGTAGGCAGCAGTATTGATAGGGTAATTCAGGCATGATGAACGACCCGATAATCACGAGACGGCTGAAATAAATCACACTCTGATCAATACACACACACGCACAGATCATTACCCTGCTGTAACGCATCCTCCATTAAAGCAGCACACACAAACACATATGCACACACGGAATGGAAAGGAGAGGGAAATTAAAATATTGTGTTTCTATAACGTAGAGGCAGAGATTGATGAGGGGTTTGGGCTTCTGTTGAACCATAGACAAAAATGGAGGCCGAAGTCTTTTCCCAATATCTTAGGAAATCTTACCAAGGTTACTTCGGGTAAAGGCCATGATGCTTTAAAATAGCACTGGGATATTCTGTCCTGTGCGCAGTGCCTGAGGATGTATTTTGCAATTCCATCTTAATTTTGTCTCTATTGCCCTCTATTTATCTGTCTGACTCATAGCATTAGCCACATGTCCGACAAAGACAGCCGGCAAGCAGCCACCAACCCAGTCTCGCTACGAGGAATTAAAATATAGCTCAACAACAACGGTGAATGCAACCAGTAAAAATAAATATGGAGGCAATTTATCTGTGCGTATTTAAGCTTGCATTCTGTCAGCCTCAAATGATTGAAGAAAAAGTTTAGCCCAAAATAAAAATTATACTGTTTACTCACCCTAATGTATGACAAACCTGAAAGACGTTTTTACTGTGGAACACAAAAGGAGAAGTTCTGTGTTGGTCTCTCTTTTCCATTCAATCACAATGAATTGAGTCAGAAGCTTATCCTTTAAAAAATACTAATTAAAATATCATAAATATAACTTATGCATAGTCTTCTCAAGCCATATGATAACTTTGGAGACCAAAATGCAGCCATTATTCACATATGTCATTAATGTCTCACTACACTTCTGCATATTTAGATTTTCTGCATCACTTGACACAACACCTGACATTTTCCATCTAGGCACATTTTTTAATTTATGTGGACTGCAGATGGTATCATTTTTGGGTGAATAATTTAGGTTTGTTCTTCACATAAAGCTTTTTATGGCTCCAGAAGACATGGAACATAGCAGACAATATATTTTATGATATTTTTATAGTGCGTTTCTGTCATTTTAGAGCTCGACAGTTCAGATCCTGATTTATAATGGAAAAGAGGCACCAGTGAAACTGTCACATAACACGAAGGTTACTGATATAAAGCGAATAATCGGCTGGTCATGTGATCTCAAAATGCTGCCCCCATGAGGTGGCCTGGTGCATGTAAAATAAATCAGCGTTTATTAGGCTAATGACATGAGTCTTCATTTCATGTGATTATACATGATTTAAACATAAAAAAAAAATGTAAAAAAAGAACTGTTCATTTCATTGTGTACCATTTTTTTTTAGCTCACCTCTATGGAAAACGAGACAAGAAAAGACAAGACGACGGAAAAAGGAAACAGAGAAAGGGAAAGGTAAGGCAGAATGAATAGAGAGAAGGAGTGGAGAGGAGAGAACAGAAAAAGGGGAAGGGAGAGAGGCTTTGTCATGTTGAATGTAATAAGCAGTAGGTAGTGTGTCTTATGGAAAGTGATTTATGGGGCCTGTCCTGAGCCAGCCAGCACTTTGTCTCCTCTAGCATGGAGGATGAATGGGCTGCTGTCAACCCAGCCAGAACACCCCTCCTCCTTCTCTCTCTCTCTCTCTCTCTCTCTCTCTCTCTCTCTCTTTGTCACTGCTTCCCTCTCGTTCCATCTCTTTTTCTGTGCCTGGTTTTCTCCTCTAGTTTCTACCTTGTAGACTAGAGGTTGGTGATCCATCCCGTTTCCTTCCTTCTCTTCCTCTCATGTGCACGCAAAACCGTCAGTCACCTGAAAAATCTGCTAAACTAAAACAGGTCGACCCCTATCATGTAATGCCTGATGTCACTGCTGACAAACTGATAGACATATTAAATGCGTTAGTCATTAGTGTAATCCCCTCCATCATTAGAGCCCCCCTGTAGTATGGCAGGAATGCTAATCCATGGCAGCTGATCAGCTGTTCTCATTAAACCAGTTTCCTCGGTGAGCCTGCAGTTATCTCTCGACCTGTCATTGACCTCCACTCTAATCCAACAGAGACTCTTTCCTGACCTGAGAATAAATAGCAAGACCTCAGTTAAATTGTTCTGTGCACTTCATGTCCTGCTCCTAATTTTTTCCCCAGCTGAAAATGAAAGATGGACCGATAACCCCCTAAAACCTTCCAGAGACTTTAAAGTCAACATGAAACCAAAATCGACTATTTATTTTCCTAATGCACATTCCTGGACTAATTGTGAATGATTTACCGATGTATATTATTCCAAACAAAAACATTGTTTGTCTTCTTAATCAAGATTTAATAGCTCGTTCTTCTTTTTGAATGTCTTTTCATTTCTACTGACATCACTGATGAGGCACAGGTGGATGATGTTAACCAATAGCTGAATAGCTAAAGTATTTAAGCATGTTTTTTGCAAACTCATGCTCACACAGAACAACGTGTCCTGGCTAAACTTTTCACTATCCAATCAATTCCCATTTCTCTCATTGAATATCCTGTTTCAGCTAGAAATACGTCACACTATGGAAGAAAAAACACGACGCAAAGTCTTCCCCCTAGAAGATCCAGTTATGATATTTTGATTCAAAATTACATGGTCATAATATTACATATGAAGCATATGCATGGATGAATCATTCACAATAATTATAATCAAAAATATGCATTTAGAAAATAGATGGAATTTCCATTTCATGCCGACTTCAAAATCTCATACGCCTGCGTGTATTTGTTGGACTGACTTGTGTGCAAATGCATGTTTTGGTGTCAATATATGTGCATATTTTGGTTTCCCTGTGATCACTTGCATTTCAGTGTGCATTCTCAGCTCTTCTGCTGACTGCAAGCATGTCTGTGTGTGTGTGTGTGTGTGTGTTCACAGAAGCAGATGGCGTATTAATAGTGTAAAATACGATCTGCAGGAACCCAATATGCTTACTTGCTTGTGTTTATGGAAATAACCGTGCACCATGGGAATAAATAATTACCTTTCTGTTCGACCGTAGTCCAAGCCACAAGCTAACTGGGAGAGTAGCGAAAACAATAATTATAACAACAATCAACTACATAAACTTCTCTCTAATTCTATCAGGTTTTGCACCACTATAAAAAAAAGACCAACTCATTCTCCTTGTCAGATAGAGGGCAGCGTTGCTAAAACTGAGCAGCTATTCCCACGGTCTCTCTCTGTCGCTCCCACTTCGTCTCTTCCATCTGCTGAAGATCTAATGGCTGATTAGAGTTGACAGCAGAGAAACAAAAGGAAGGGGACGCTAACAGAAGGAGGCACAACAATTAGCACACAACCAAGGTGAGTGTTTATCTGTTCTCGCTGCTACTCGTACCCTGTCCTTCTGCTGCTCTCATGCCTGATAACTGATGAGGAACCCAAGAGCTCTTGAGTCAATCCAATAAACATGATCAATCATAACAGCTACATTAAGACGTGCAGATTTAATTGCTTGACTTCTGCAGATAATGTGGTTTCTGAAAGACTAATGAGAATAGGCTTTTTTCATGCACTGTGAGAGTGTGAAAAAATGGAGAGGAATGATTGTTGAAACGTTCTCATATTCCAGCTTAATATGTACAGACAACTATAAGTAAGTTATTTGTAGGTTGTTTTGCATGAAAAGTGTAAACACCAAGATCCAACACTGGGCTAACCAATGCTGTAAGGTAGGGGGTGGGGCCATCTGTTGCTCTAGCCAATGGTAGATCAGGGGAGTGTTTGGGAAACCTGTGCAAAAAACAATCAATTTGCAATTCCATTTAATGAAGTCAATAGTCATTTTATGTTCTACCTTAGCAACACATTAACAAATGTCAGCTCAGCACAACTGTTCATTGACAAATGCTGACAGAGGCGCGCACACACACACACACACACACACTGCCCTCTAGGATCTCCAATGGATACCTCATGTACTGTTTTACTGAGCAATCATCAAAGGCCATTAAATCAAGTGAGTGTCCACAGAGACAGGAAATTGAGGAGGGGATTACGATCTTTGCATGATGAGGAGGGGCATGATTTATGTGTCATTTACTGAGAAGATTGTAAAACTTAATTACAGAAAGTTCCCTCACACACCCCCTAACTGCTCATAAAGCACAATTCATCTATACACGCCCTCTCTCTCATTCTCTCTATCTTTCCAATTCCCATCCATCCATCTATTTATCTAACCATTCATCCCACAAAGCCCAGCCCTGGAAACAATGAAAATTAAATCAACAAGAGAAGAAATGAAAGCAAAAAAAAAAAAGTTATAACAGGCAGAACACCTTGTTTGGGTCAGTTTAAAGTTCACTCAGTAAACTTCACTCAGTTTTTAAGAGTAAATTGCCATTTGAAAAAAGTTTTCAATACATTCAATGAGGAAAAAAAAGGGGGTGGGACTTAATTTGTTTAATTAGGAATCTATCTGACTGTGAAAACTGGAAGATACGCTACAGGTCAAAAGTTTTTATTGATTTTTTATTGAAATAAGTATCTTATGGTCACCAAAAACTACATTTATTTGATCACAAATACAGTCAAATTTAAGAGAACTATTTTCAGTTTTATGTAAAAATTGTATTTATTCCTGTGATGACAAAGCTGAATTTTCAGCATCATTGCTAGTCTTCAGAGTCACATTATTACATTAAATTACATTATGAAATATATTCAAATAGAAAACAGTCATTTTAAATAGTAATAATATTTCACAAAATTATGTTTAGAATGAAGCCAGATTGAGTGTGGGTCTGCTAAAACAACACCTAAATAGCTATGTAGTTAACATTGTCCAACAGGCTGCATGGCATTGGTGACATCAGCAGAAATAAAAGGCATTTTAGAATTACCACATTTCGGTTAAAGATTAATTTTTTTTTTTAAATAACATCCACCAATGAATCATTCACAATAAGACCAAAAATGTGCATTAAAAAAATAAAATTGACTTCAATTGAATTAACTTGAGCAGGCTCTTTAGATGAACAACATGCCCAGAACCTTTGCACCAGGCCTAATTACTCTAGTAGCTCTGAGGAGAAGGCGGCCCTTTTCTATTCACCCGGCCGGCCTGAAAGACCCTGCACCAGATGTTTCTGAAAGGGGGATCTCTTTTCTTCTCTTCTCCCCTTCTTTCATAAGTCAGTGACTAACTTTTTGACCTCCCCTCCTTTCTCCTGCAGGTCTTGTGTGTGAGGGTCAGAGAGAGGTGGTGAGGTTATAGTGAGGTCGGGGCACATTCAATATGGCACCAACTGCACCTCCCCTCCTGGCCTCCTCCGTGCCACATCCATCTCTCCTCTCGTCTCTCTCCTCCCCCTGTTCCATCAGACAGCCGTGAAGAGCCACAGATGCGGTTCCCCTCTGTTTTCTGTAATTCGTCTTCAGGAGGGGGGGACACAAAGAGGATGCTTGTCGGACCGAGAGGAAGAAATACGGCTCTCTCTACCTTCTCGCACAATACGACCAAACAATAAACAGTGCTTGTGTACACACATCATGACAGAGTAATGTGGCCATAAATACCAATACAGACACTCCCTCTCGTAATGTCTCTCTTTCCTACATGCAGAGACACACACATCGTAATCATACTACACAGCTCCTGGCTACTGATGTGCCAATTTTTATTCATTTTGAAATTTTAATGTCAATAAAAGTTCAATACATGACACTTGTTCACTCCTTCCGTTTACTCCATAACAGTAACATTTGATGTATATTTGGTATCATGAACTTACAATGAACAATTTAAACAGCATTTATTAATCTTAGTTATTGTTCATTTATAAATATTCTGCTCTTCTTTATTAGTATGGATCCATTATATGTTGGTTAGAGACTTATTTTTTTAAATTGAACATATTTTGTTAAATCTTTAGAAATCTTTCAAAAAAAAAAAACTGCTGCATTTAATTACATTTGGATAATAAAATGTTTTATTGTTTTACAGACAACTAGTATACATTATAATATTGGCCATAACATCATTGAGCTATAATTTATAAACATGTGCAATATAACATTAACCAAGATTAATAAATGCTGAAAAAGTGTTGTTAGTCGTTAGTTCATGTTATACCGTATATCACGATAATTAATGTTGACATAACCTTTACTGTAAAGTTTGACTCCTCCATTGCACATGTTTCTGTCACCGACATTTCCTCTTCTCCCATGTAAGAAACAATTGGTGCTTATATTGAAAGGTCCTGTCTGCTTCTGTGTAAACGCAACACAGCTGATTTACATAACCCAGATATAACTACAGCTCCGACACAATGAACGGTGTTTAGACAGACCTTAAGGGCTTTCATACAACAGCTATATTTGTGTATGTGCTGCTTGCTGATGTTATAAAGCAAATGGTATTAAGTCTGTTTTGCTCACTTCTACGATTTGTTAACAACACAAGGTGACTAATGGCATTTTAAGTGTCTCTCCATCAGTTTGAGCTTTACTACACCATTGGCCTGTGTAAATACTTCCACACATGCATAAACAATGACCTCGGCTCTGATTGGTCAGCGTGTTTGCTCTGATGGAGTGAGCGGTTTGGCTTGGTGAAGCACAGGCTGAAAATAGCCAGGCCCCTGGCGTGGGTTTGAATCACTCATGCAGTTTATAGGGCACTGAACAGGTTTAATGAGCCACAGATAAATCTGATATTTCAGTCGTTTCCCACAACACGCGCCCTCAATGTCTAAAAGTGACTTATTTCACGATAGCACTTTATTTAAAGTCACTCCATTTAAGTACGAGCGCAAACAGTGGATCCTGCAGCATGGATTCAGTGTAATTCACCAAGTTTTTGGAAACGATGCAAATGGAAACTGTTGCTGTAATTACTGCAGGCTCTGTAAGCCTAAAATACAAAGAGGCCTGCTGTCCTGCAGGGGTCAGTTCCCCACCCATATCCCGGCTCACAGGTGAGGGAGGATAAGGTTAAACCCACAGCTTTTACGCACGCATGCGTGGGAGAGTGCATATTAGCAATGGCAGTTTGTTATAGGGAGTCATCAGTAACTGTCCCCATGATGCCAGAAGCTTAATTAACCCTCTCTCTCATTAACACTCTCTCTATATGGCTCTCTCTCACCAAATAACTCTCTTTCGCCCTCACTCTCAGCTCTAGTCTCGGCCAATTACTGAGCCCAAATGGAACAGCATTAATCAAATCTTTAGTGCAGCAGCATGCTTTGAAATATCAGATTACGCAGGGCTGCAAAACTAATATGTCACTGTCACCGAGCTCGCGCAGGCATTTAGAGGCTAGCATTAACAAGATGGCTAACGTCACGAGCGTCTGCGCGCTATGTGGAACGCCGCTCTAGGGGCCATTAGTAAGACAAGGAAGAGGATAGCAGTGGGTTCTGCTTTCACTCCGTGCTCATTTTTTATGCCCCCTTTCTTCTTTTGCTTCCTCTCTTTCCTCTTTGTCTTCAGCTTCTCTTATTGTTCTGTCAAAAGCCCTGCGCCACAGACGAGGAAGAATGGGCAAGACAAACGGCCCGGTGAGAAAGGCTCGAAGGAGATTAAGCAAAGGGAGGAAACGGGGGTCAGCGAAGGAAAGGAGGGGTGCCGAAAGGAGGACAATGACGCAAAAAGCACGAGGAAGGAAAGAGGAAAGGATGAGTGAAATCTCGAGCGGATGGACGGACGAATCCGGGCCGCTCTTGTGGAAATGTGCTGACCTGTAGGCATAAGTGCCTGGCGTAACGGCTCCATCTACATGGTGTCAACAGACTTTTCTCAGGGTGAAAAAAGAGCGATTGAAGAAAAAAGATGGCTATGTGAGGAAAAAAATGTGCCGTTACACAGGGAGTCTGGGCGTGCTCTGTGGCAGGAGGCAAAATAGATGACAGTGTAATGATATTAAAAGCGCAAAGTTGTTAAGATGCCAAGTCAAGGCCCCATAAATCCAGCCAGGGCTCCCACTGCCTGTCCCCACACCGCGTAATTAAATCTGATTTATGAGGCGTATTACAGCAGTGAGAGATAGTTCATATTCCAGCTCTGCTTTATTAGACAGCCTGACAGGCGCCAAAAAATATTGTCGAAGTTGCCTCGGCCCTAGCCGCCAAAAAGCCTTGCTCCGCACTCTGTCTTTTGTTGTGTCAGTCCTCCCTTCCAGTGATGGATTAGGCACTCTTTCTCACTCTCTCTTCTTCTCTCTTTCATTCGCTCTCCATCTCCTCCCTCAGTTAGAATGTGGTGGAACAGCCCCCTGTGACACAGCCAGACAGCTTCATCTTCATCAGTAGCCCCCCAACACCTCCACGCAACTCCCGCCCCCCACTGGGCCAACAAGGAAAAGAGGGAAGGCACAGGTGTGGAAGAAGAGAGACGTTTATGAAATGAGAAGTGCAAAAAGAGAGAGAGAGCGAGAGAAAGTTTTTCATTCTTCCTGGGAGAGCAAACATTATATCAAACAGCCTGTTTTCACGGCTAATTACACTGCTTTACTTTGGAACAGAAGATGGTGAAACCTCAACATTTTTGCATCTTTTTGCTGACAAAAACCCTTTTTCATCAGTTGTCCCGAGGATGCTGCTTCAACAGGTACTAGAAATCAAGATCTTGTCTGATGAAACCAAACAAGCTGATTATTCTTTCTAAAATTTGCTAATATCACTTACGTATATATTCAAAGAACTCTCATAGTCACCCACACAGCTCTCCATTGATTAAACCCCGAGAGACACAACAGGAGAGAAAACATGAAAACATCTCACCAGCAGACCTTAAAGACTGGAGAGAGAGAGAGAGAGAGAGAGAGAGAGAGAGAGCAAGAGCAGATAAAAGAAGAAAGGATGGGTGCAGGAGGAAAAAAAACACCAGCTGATGTTAACGAGCTGGGACACTTTTATTATCATTATTAATTAGAGCTTTTCAAGCAACAGAATTAAATCAATACGCTGGAGTGAAACAAATTTCAGAAGGCCGCTCAGATCAATCAGGAAGGGGTTTTATCTGCGTAACTGCCACTGAGCTAAGCTCGTTAGTGAAACAGTCGTTAACAAGGCACTTGCGGCAAGAGGATAGATCTGAGCTATTTCTAATTAGGAGGACATAAACCCAGCAACCATTTCTCCTCTCTGATTAACTGTTAAGTTCATTTGTGATTTTACTCCCTCCTACTATCCTCTTTTTTTGTCTGTCACAAACACACAGACACAATCCCAATTACTCATGTAGATCTATTTTCTCTTCTCGTCGTCTTCTCACTTTCTCTCTCAGCGTAACCATTAAACAGGATTAAATGCTTGCAGAGATTCTTGCCTTGTGTTAAATGATTGCGTCCTTATAAGGGTAAATGAGACCATTTATCATGAGCCCGTCCTCTGGGTGCGCTGCAGGTCGTTAGCCATCTACCGTCATGAAATAATTAGTTTTACTATTAATGTAGCAAAGCTCAATGATCATGAGTGCCCACATGTCCCCTTACACTGGGATTAATTGTATTAATGTGCTCAGATGCTCACTAAAGGCCTTTAAAAAGGGATGAAATGTTAGCAGGGCTCTGAAACATGGAATAGTCCGGAGCAGATAATAACACAAAGATTCAGTGCTGCTTCCCTTTTATATTACTTTTAATACCAATGGATCATAATAATGCATATTGGTAAAAAATCTTGAATATAATGGTTGGCTATATTATGAAAACTCAATAGTACATGTAACACTTATATAGCCTAATTCTAATATAACATTGTAAAATAGTACTGTGCTGACTCTAAATTCTGATTGGATAATGTAAAACAATTATTATCAAATATTATTCATAATGTTTAATAATAATATTTATTATTAATACTACTACTACTAAATTATTACTCATTTCTTAATTAGTATTACTAATTTCTTATTAATAAAACGTTGTTTAAAATATAACATGGAACATTGTGTCTGAAAATACCTTTAGTAACATCTTTGTAAAACAGTCACTCATAGCTTATAACGTTATTTGAATGTTTGCCATTTATGATTAAAAGCAAGTTAAAAGAATGATTAAAAACAATAATAAAACAAACTGATTACCCAGCAGTTATCATTTCTACATATTTTAATTAGAGAGAATTTCTGAGGAATGCCTGGCATCATTAGTGATTGTTGTTGATCACCCAGTCCTTGAGGCAGTATTATTAACCTAATGAAGAACAATGCTTGACTTAAAGTCCACAGCTGTTCCATCCTCGGAAACACCAGGAAGATGGGCTGGGAAAAAATCCTCAATGTCAGAGGTGTCACTGTGTTGATGAGCTACCACAGAGGTGTAATGTTAACAGAGACATGAAGGCTAAATGCAACGGGTGACACTGGCCTTTTGCTATGAGCATTGTGATTAGCCTACTGCTCCTGGTCTGCCTTTTGTCCCTCTCTACATGCTGACCTCTATATTGTACCACTCTTTCTCAGTGTCTCTCTGCAGGCTGTAGCTGTAGTCATAGTAGGCCGCATCTGGGGCCTGTAATCAACGTCACTATGGATTAAAAACAGAGACACAATATCTCCCCCATATTCGCTGGAGTTTTACTGTGGGTCAGAAACAGAGCCAACCTCCCCTCAGCAAAGGATATCTGTTTTTGTCCTTCATTCATCCATTGTTTAAGAGCGTGATCTAGTTTCAAACTATATCTGTTTCTCTAAATGTCTATTTACACCAAGTCCAAATTTTCCAAACAATTTTTAAATTCCTCTTATATAATTGTTGTTGAAGAAAACATGAGTGTTTTTGCATTGTGTAAAACTCGCCTGTGCAATTCTAGGGTGTTGCGGTAAGTCAAAAGGACATTGCTATGCGGCAGCTAAGATGTTCTGAGCAGTTAGCTGAACTTTGCACTTATTGTAAGTGCATGCAGGGCATTACTAGCCAATTGCTAGGGTGTTGCCGGTGGTTGTTCAGCAGTCTAAGAGCTCACCCAGTCATTTCTATAATATTTTGACTACATGCCAATGTTATACCGAATGCTTAGATTAGGAGTTTAGAACAAATAACTAGTCGTCATTAAATGGATATTCACCCAATCTATTTTCTAAATGCAAGTTATTGATCTTATTGTGAACATTTAAAGGCCAGGTTGGCAATTTGTTCCAGAAACATTTTTTGTTATGCTGGTTGAAAGTCTCTTCGCATCCTGATAGCAATCACTAAGTTAAGTGGTCTAAATGTATTTCTATGTATATATCTCGTCTGGACCATAAAATGTTCATCCTACGTAGGATACAATGTCCTACCTGCCAGTCAGCGTATCTATTTCCATACCATGTTATGGAGGAGGCGTGGCTTTGTAGAGCGTTCTGAAGGGAGGGTGGGATTATGCTTTCAAAGCTAGCTCGCTATTGCTAGCCTCTATAAAAATTACCTACCCTACCTTTAATCTGTGCATGTTTAATTTTTTTAATTTTGACCTTGTAATTTTTAAATCAAAATATCATTACTCTCTCTGCCGGACTTCTCCAATCATTTTGTCCACTTAAACCCTGCAAGCTTACATTCAGATCTATTCAGATCAAAATATAAAAGTGTGGGTAACAAAAAACAATATTAGACTGAATATTAATTTTGTGTCGTTTATAGTTCCATTACACTTCTGGTCCTCGATAAGTCAATGCAAAGTGTTTACTAATGTAGTAAGAGATCACTGTGGATAAATTCTTACCATTTCTGATTAATTTTGTCTTTCTTTCACTCCTACTTCCTAGATCTCCCGCTTTCTAGATAATTTCGAGTCCTATGATTGTTTTCTAATGAATAGGCCATGTCTGAGTGCAAAGATCCTGCTCTACTCTAAGACAGATCGAACATCTGGACCCAAAAGAAAGATACAACATCAGTGTCATCACAGCCTGTGATTGTATAACAAATCCATCTGCATATACACAGCACATGTGCGAGGGAGCTGAAGTGAGCTGTTTTCAAAAGTCTGGTTTATGTGAATAAAATCCACTCACATTTTTTGGTTGATGTGTGTCTGTGCACGCACAAGAATGAGCGGTTGCAACACTCGGCAGCTATGTGCAGCAGAGTGCAACAAAGCCACTACATCACTGTAATTAGTTTTGTCATTCGTTCTCCCTCACTCACTCACCAGCTCTAATGTAATACAGAGCTCAGGCCAGGCCAGCAAGGCCATTAATGAGTCACACTGACACAGCCTCCAGGACCCCAGTGCTTTTTACTGTCTATCTGCAGCCATGACATCAATTAATCACTCGTTAATCTTACCCCCTACACCGGACTTACAGAGAGGGGGCAGAGGGACTGTGTATAATCCAAATTTTATCCATGAAAAAAAGCAGAATGGCTAAACGAGTTAAAAATAGACATATAATGAAATATTAGCTACTATATATATATATTCCAATGACTTAGGACACAAAAGAGACATTTCTACTGACTCCAGAAGATACCAGAATACAAAAAAAATACCAGAAGATCCTGGATCACCTGCGTGAACATGCCATAGACCTGTGCAGGGGCATGAGGACTGCAAATGTGGCCAGAGCAATAAACTGCAATGTCTGTACTGAAAGACGCCTAAGACAGTGGTACAGGGAGACAGCTGATCATCCTTACAGTGCCAGACCAAGTGTAACCATCTTTCACCCAAGACGTGTTTGAGAACTTGCAGATACCTTGGTAGAAGAGTGAAGTAACACATCACAGCAATAACTGGTAATCTGCTGCAGTCTGTAAGGATGAGATGCACTGTAGAACTTAAAGCAGCTGTTAGCCACACCAGATACTGACTGCTACTTTTGATATTGACCAAGTCAACTTCCATTCATCACGTCATCCAAGTCGTCTTCCAGTTATCTACAAAATGCAAATGCATATGGTTCGTCCAATGTAATTGTAATGTCCATGTCAAATAAAATAAATAAATAAATAAATAAAATAAATTAATTAACAGCAACACTAAAATAAGAGTGCATGGTTTATCTTTCAATCAGATGCGCATGACATGTATATAAACCTAACTGCATGATATTCTAGGGTAAGCCAATCCATTACCAATGGAATAAAATCCTTGCCTACATTTTTTCTCGTGAAATGTCCTCAAAATGTATCACATTACAGAATTAAAATAGAAATTCACAATGACTTTAATCAGGACAAATTGTTTAAACTCACACCCAGTTTAACCCACTGCAAATTTTATTGCTAATTACCGGCTTTAAAAACAACACAGATAAGCAAAGAACATGTCCTTAAAAGGTATTGTGTGGTGTTTAGTCAGTGTGTACATCAGATCGTCTCCTCCACAGGGAGTGACTGAGGGGATGCAGGTGCTGGATGAACTAATGTTGTGCTAACAGGTGTTTCAGAGAGCCTGGCCATGTATGGGAAGAGTTGTCCACTGTGAATGTTGTGTTTATCCTCTCTGTTTCTCTCCCTCTCTCTCTCTCTTACTCTCTCTGATGATAAATGACACACTTTCTCTGGGCTGACTTTTCACAGCACTGGAATCTCTCAAAGCCGTTAGTCTCTAACATTTTGTTTCCTCCACAAAAAAAAGGAAAAGTAGAAGAAATCTAGTCATTTCCAGACGTCCCTTCACCCTGTAGTCTAGAGCTTTTGGGGTATGAGTATAAGCATGATTCCTATATCTCTGATCAAGATGGGTCATCAGACGTGGAAAAGTTGTGTCACATAATATCAGAGGTGGGTAGAGTATCCAAAAACTGTACTCAAGTAAAAGTAAAAGTAATAATCTTAATAATTACTATAAGAGTAAAAAAGTATCCAATGAAAAATCTACTCAAGTAGCTAGTTATTAGTTACTTTTGATCATATATAGCCGATATAATAACAATACAATAACATGTTTTTATTTAGATATTGAATTTACATTTATTATCATAATTAGATATCTTTGCAACAAACACAGAAGAGACAGGCATTATTTCAGGCATTTGTAGCCCAAATATCATTGCATGTCCTTTGCTTTGTATAATAATAACCTATACAACTACATTTGGATTATTAGAAAATGGGCAAAATAAAGTGAACCTGCAGAGTTTTGCATTCAAAGGCATGTAAAGGGAACTGTAGTGTGTTTAATTGTATGTAAACTCAGGAATAAACACTGTTTGGCCACTCTAGAGATTAACTCTGAGTTAGATTTTGGTTTGCCAGTTCATTGTCCAAAAGACCTGTGTTCACAGAGTTTGGTAATTCATATTGTGCAGTAAACTAAAAGAACACTGTTGTCCCGATTTTTATTTGTGTTATTTGAACAGTATCAAAACACAGCAGGAATCACTGACAGTGGAAACTCTTGTGCTCACACTCATAACCGCTGCTGAGTACAGCGGTTCAGCGGTTACTGTTATGACTCTGCACGTGAGAAACCGCTTAAACGATTCAGTGCGAGCAGGAAACTGAACAAATAATTCAAAGTCAAACTGATTTGCAAACCAATTCAGACAGTTTTGCCAACTTGTTTGATCAAGACTTTGATCGAGAGTGATTCATTTGTGAATGGGGCTTCGCTCAAGCCCCAGAAAAAAAGGGACAGTGCACGCTTAGAATAGAATTATAATATAATAAAATTCGCAGAATTTTTTAATAGGAATGGAGAAGGAGGATTTTTGTAGTCAGATGGTGTAGTTACAGTGTTGACCAGCAGGAGATATGATAACTAGACAAACTTAGGTTTGTCAAATGACAAAATAATTTAGATCTGCAGGAAGAGAAATACATTTAGTCAGGTGTATATCGAAATATTTAAATGGCACTGACTATATAGGAATGTTCAATGAATTGCTTTAGTGGGAGCTACTGGTTGATATACTTTTGCCACATCTTAGTAATTAATTTGTAGTTGCTCAAATTATACATGGACACACTGCAACACAAAACATAATCTGTTTCATGTACTTAATTTACCCTATAGGCTTTATAGAGAAGAGACAGGATGATACTACAACAAGCAAAAGAAAGATTTAATTATTTAAATGTATGCAAATTAATCCAATTAATTTGTAAGCAATACTGACAAAGGTCGAGCTGACATTTCTAATGAGTAACAGACAGTGTGAGCGGCCATGTTTGATTTAAAATGTGCAGGGGTGCACTGACAGACAAAGTTAGTTCAAGCCAAATTGCACTGACTATATATATTTAGTCAAAACAGATTTTCTTAAGATTATGATCTGACCAGTGACTCATGTTCAATTCAGAGAAAACAGAGTGTGACAAATTATATCAAATCAATCAAAATTTAATTGAAAAAAAATATGATGCCATTTTAGATTGGGTGTTGGTGTAGTTTCGCTTTGCCTTTTGTATGGCACTGTATTGTATACAACTCATTTTGCGTTACACGTGAACAAGTGTTAAAGGGATACTGATTAGCATTAAGCTTTGTATCAGTAGAAACCCGGTAAAATTTTCGAATGACCGTGCTTCCCTCCCTCATGTCCCCCTGAGACAAGAGATTTCTATATTGTGTGTCTGGAAAAAAAACTCAGATGACGCAAAAATTATAATTTTGCGTCATCGGAGGATTTTTTGGCCAGAGGCTAGAGACTACAGCCAGTAGTAGGAGCTAGTTCTGTATGTTTTCAACCTGCCCATAGGGGGTGGGATCTCACGATAAAACGGCGTCTTTTCAGTTTCGAGTCAACTAGCCTAGTTGTGTCATTTCTTCCGATACTGCCCTCTGTAACCGGTAGGCGTGGCTTGGGAGTGCCATGAAGGGCAGCGAAGCAAGTGCATTCTGGGAATTGTTGTCTTTCATCCATAAGCCAAAAATAAATTTTTCAGGCTTTTCTCAGTCTAGAAGGCACCAACTTCTAAATTAATTTCACATTTCTACTACATAAATGACCCAATTTAAATACACATTCATCTTTCCAGCGGTGAAATATCCCTTTATATACTTCATTTAAGGTACACTATCATTCAAAAGTTTGGGGTAAGTAAGATCTATTTTTCAAGAATGAATTGTATTAATCAAAAGTGACAGACCTTTATATACAAAATATTTCTAATTTTAATAAATGTTGTTCTTTTAATCATTAATCAAATAATCAGTTTAAACAAAAACATTAACCCTTTATAGGGCACTCATTCAAATACTTGGAAATTCTAAATTTCAACCATAGAGTGTTATTGGAGGATATTATAAGACTTCTAAACATTTGTGAGTTTTTAAAAAAATATATTTTTTTAGGTTGGAAATCAAGGGCAATGAAGTTACCATATATGGTTCCTCGCCAGTCTAGGGTAATGTTTTTCCCTTAAAAAGTGTATATATAAAAATATAATAAAAACACATAAACTTGTTACAAACATAAAAATATTTATTTAGTAACATTTTAAATTATTATTAGGAACATTTTAAATTAAATTATTATTAGGAACATTCATTAAATTAATGAATAGGGTATTCATTTATGGTTTGTGCTCCTAAGAACATCTAATATGATTCATATTTTATAAATGCACATTTGTGCATTATAAATGTTATAAATAAATGTATGCATTTATAAAAGATCTGTACTACTAATCTTTGTTATGGTCAAGTACTGGTGGTACCACTTATTTTAGCAGTAATAAGTCTCACAGTAAAAAAAAAAACACCAATACATGGCATTTAACTATGATAAAAACTGTTTCAAGGGCATAAAACTTACACATAAAGGGTAAATATATAATAAGAAGTGCAAAATATCATTATAAGTATTAGAAACTGTTATAAAGGTCATAAAACTGACCAAAACCACACATATTTCAATATCTATGGCAATATAAAATGTCTATAAATGTGTTACGTTTCCCACTGGATCACTTTATAATGTTATTCAAACCTGTGATAACATCCAATGCACTAGTAAATACTATTGTCCTACGTTATAATCATAGACTGTGGTTATAATGCATTATTTGTAGAAAAAATACCCTAGTACGGCTTTTCTATACGCATAGGGCGTATGTCTAAATATGGACATTCTCTTATCTTACCTGAACAGGGCGTATGATCAAATATGGTCTCACCATTTTTCATGCCACAAATGTCAATACTTTCAAGAAATCTATGCAAACAACACCTATCTCAACATGTTGCACAACTATTCAACCATAGAATGTGTGAGTTTCATTAACTCACAATTTTTTGTTTTGAAGTTATTAGCGCTGATGTGGGAGTAGGTAGTAGCGCATAACCTCACTTTCCAATATCCGGAACGACACTGAAGTTTGAAATGCTCCGCGCAACTTCTGATTGGTCAGATGCCATCATGTGACTATCAGTGACGTAGCCTGATCTTCGCTGATTGGCTAGGAGAAATCTATGCGCTCATATGACAACGCAAACAGGCAGGGGAGACTCAGTTTGAATGCGCGATTAAGTTACCAAATATGGTTCCTCGCCCGATAAAGGGTTAAGGAGCACAATTGTTTTGATGATAATCAAAGAAAGAAATGTTCCTTTTACACCAAATCAGCATATTAAAATGTTTTCTGAAGTACTATGTAACACTAGCAAAGTTTCCACTAGCAAAGGTTGTTGTTGTTTTTACCAAAAAAAGGTTTCAAAAGGTTTACTAATACAGCTGATGGATATGCCAATTATCTATTAAATTTCTCAAGTGTCAACAATCTTTTTTCGTTTAACTTTAGCGCAATATTACATTTCAATTGTCTCATTACTCTCTACATTTTACAAATATTTGGGAAAGATACGTTATAATTTGCGATATATGTGAAATTATGTAAATATCTCAAGGGCAGATTTTTTAGCGATACAACAAAATGTATGCGACAATGTGTGTTTTTTTTAGGCAAGACAGCACACTGAAATAAATGTACCTGTAAATTTACAGTATAATACTGGCAGCTGTGGTTCCAGCCATTTACCGTAATTTTACGGTTTCAACACCGTTTTTCCATTTTACAGCTGTGCTGTAATTTCACAGTAAAATACTGACAGCTGGTTCCAGCCATTTGCCGTAATTCAACAATACTGTTGCTCATTTTACAGCTTTACTGTAATTTCAAAGTAGAGTACTGGCAGCTGTGGTTCAAGCCATTTACCGTTATTCTACCATTTCAAAATCGTTTTACATTGTACTTGCAGCAATTGTTACGCACACCATTTTATCCGTAAAAGGCCAATTGGATGTAAACAGGCTGGAGACAGGAATTTTTTTTATGCACATTCACTTTGTCAATAACAAAACAGCGCAAAAACTGGATGGAAACTTGGCTAGTGAAGGCTTGAATAATTACTGCTTAAAATTCAGCTTTGCCATTACAGGAATAATTATATTTTAAATATATATTCAAATAGAAAACAGTTATAGGAATATTTTACAATTTTACTGTAAAATAATTAAATTAAATTAAAAAAATGACTGAGCATTACAGAATTCTTTCAAACACATTAAAAAATCTTACCAACCCCAACCTTTTTAACGGTAGTCTATGTTGAACAGAGATAAATGGGAGTACCAACTAATCATTAAAGGGTTAGTTCACTCAAAAATGAAATTTCTGTCACCTCCATGTCGTTCCAAACCCATAAGACCTTCATTCATCTTTGGAATAGAAATATTTTTGATGAAATTTGAGAGCTTACTGCAGTCACATAGAATTTGAACGATGTCTTTACTACCTTTCTGGGCCTTGAAAGTGGCAATAATGTTGCAGTCTATGGGGGTCAGAAAGCTCTTGGATTTCATCAAACATATCTTCATTTGTATTCCAAAGGTGAATGAAAGTCTTACGGGTATGGAAAGACATGAGGGTGAGTAGTTAATGACAGAATTTTCATTTTTTGGGTGAACTAACCTTAAGAAGTAACACTAAATCTTTGCAGTGTGAAGGTCATGTAGAGTTGGTGGGTGCACTCATTCAGAAAACAGGCTAGCTCGCAAAATCAGTCTTTCAAACTCTGACACCCACAAAGTCTCACCCGTCTGAAAAACACAAATGCATGCAAACTTTTTTGGGCAACAGAAACAGTTCCCCAATCTGAGCGCCACATAGCTCTCCCTGCTGCGGTCAGAAAAGTGTTTCCCGCTGCTGACAGGCAGGATAGATGACCTCCATTATACACAACTACAAATACATTCCAACAGCTGAAGGTGCAGTAAATTATCCCTCAGCAGAGATGGGAGGAGAGAAGAGAAGACAAAAAGAACAGAGAAAATACAGGAGCGAAAGTCTAATGTTTCAAGCTGGATTCCCTCCAAAAGAAGAATGGAGTCTTAAGTTTGTCTACTCTAAAGGTTGTCTAACAATAAGAGTTATAGGATTCTGATGACTTAAAAGAAAATCAATCAGGCAACCACACAAGGTAATCTGTAACTGTGTTTGTATATATCAGCTAATTTTCCATGAGGCTGAGAGTTCAATTTGATCCTTACTGGTTGACATTAGCATTAGCTGTTCTGCCCATAAGGCCCGTATTCAACATTTTCGAAGGATTTTTATTTTTACCTGAAGTCGTCTATTTTCCTGAGGTGGCAAAAATTCTTCTGGTTTACTCTTGCATTGTGCTGCTAATACTGTTTGGTTAGTTATGATAAACTGCTTGTATTGTTCCTTATTTGTATGTTGCCATGTATAAAAGTGTATGCTTAATTAATAAAATAAAAAAAAAGTGTCACATTTCAGTTTTATACAACCAATTTCCATCTTCTCTCTGACTCTTATAGTTACACAGGCTGTTTTTGCTATACTGTACCTTTAAGACATCCGTGTAAATGACCTCTGTTTTGAATGGCTAACCTCCATGTACCGGTGTGTTTTATACTTAAGCATTAATATGCTATATGATATAAACACACAACCCAAATCTGTGTGTGGGCAGGTTTAGCTATGGTTGTAGGACAGTTTTCTAAAAAAAAAGTCTGCAGAAATGTGAAACCTGACCAAACCACTTTGTGGAAAAGTAGTGTGTTGCATATGTGCTCGAATGTGTATGAAATACGTAAAGGCTTGACCTCAGAAAGAGTTACTCTGTGAAGAATAGTGAGTTCTCAGTCACACACACCAACTCTCCCTGTTACACTATAAATTAGCCACAATCCCTGCAGCATCAATCTAATATAATTGCTCTGACGCCAGTCGAGACAACAGTTCTGTTTACGAGACCGTTTTCTCTTATCTGTTCGTATTATCCTATTATTAATGGTCTGCTTCATAAAAACACTTACATTCATTCTGAACTCTCAAACAGTCTCCTAGAGAAATAGACAGTAGACATACACACTCAAGTGTCACAGAATAGCTAAAGTGTCTGGCTTTGTCAAACTAATGTGCAGAGTGTCACACTGCGATGTCAAACACGATCATATGAAACTCTTTACCCATGGGGCATTTCATCGTGGCAGCTTGAACACAACCACAGAAACTCAAAACACTTGCTTATCAAAAATATCACTGCAAGTTTATGGGAAAATTGATGGAAGCAAAAGACAAGAATTCCTTTGATATGATGGCCTTTGCCACAATAACCAGATTTTGGCACTTATAATATTTTCCATAAGAAGTTATTAATGGAGATCAGAACCACTGATTATATATACAGTGCTATGCATAAGTTACGGGAATACTATACTATACTAAAGTTGACTAAAAAGAGGAATAAAAAATCATCTTTTGGAAACTGAACTTAATGCCTTAATTTAAAAAATTAGGAAAAATCCAACCTTTAAGGACACCAATTTTCTTAAATAAATAAATATTCTTCCTTAAAATACAGGGTGCATAAGTTTGGACATGTTAAATTCCCATAGAGGCAGGCAGATTTTTATTTTTAAAGGCCAGTTACTTCATGGATCCAGGATACTATGCATCCTGATAAAGTTCCCTTGGCCTCTGGAATTAAAATAGCCCCACATCATCACATAGCCTTCACCATACCTAGAGATTGGCATGGTTTTATTTCAGTTAGCCTAGTTTGATTTGCATTGAGAGATGATCTTATGGAAAGTACTCCATGCCAATCTCTAGGTATTTTAAGGAAGAATATTTATTTATTTACGATACATTATTCATTCACAAAGAAAATTGGTGTCCTTAAAGGTTGGATTTTTCCTAATTTTTTAAATTAAGGCATTAAGTTCAATTTCCAAAAGATGATTTTTTATTCCTCTTTTTAGTCAACTTTAGCATGGGTGTCTAAACTTATGCATAGCACTGTATATATAATAGAAATAATTAAGTATAGAATAAAAGATTAGAATAATATAATATAATATAATATAATATAATATAATATAATATAATATAATATAATATAATATAATATAATATAATATAATATAATATAATAATTTTTTACAATAATATATCATTGGGGCATGATGTCACAAAAAATTTGTTCAATTTTGTTTTTGTTTAAGATTAAGGTATGTGTTTATAAGTGGCTTTCACGCTGAGAAGTAATTACTCTACATGTAAATCTTTACATTAGATTAAATATACAGTCCACCCAAAAATGAAAATTCTGTCATCATTCACATCGAACACACAAAAAAAAATTTATTTGAAGGATGATGGTGACCAAACAGTTCCATTGTATGGACAGATTTTTTTTGGGTGGACTATCCCTCTAAATCTTCAGACATTTAGTGCTGATGATCTGTGTGAATAATGAAAAACCTTTTAAAAAGTAGCTTTATGTATGAAAAGAAAGAACAATTAAAAACTTTCTTTCTCTTTCATTTTTACTCTCTCTCTCTCTCTCTCTCTCTCTCTCTCTCTTCCTCTGGATCTCAGTCCTCAGTTTCCTGGAGAAGAGGGTTGAAGACATATTTTAATGAAACTGTCAGAGAGTGTGCGAGTGTGTGTGTGTGTTTGCCTCACTGCTGAGAGTGTAATTATGTCTCTTCCCTTAACAGACAGTCTGACAGACATATTCTCTCCTCCCTTCTTCTGTCTTTCCTCACTCTGTCCATCTCACGGGCCCCTTAAGACACAAATTAACATTGAATTTGGTTTGTTATCAGCCTTTGAATGACAAACAGAGTTAAAAAAGAAATTACTGAAACAAACCCATGTTTTATAATGGCACTATAATGATAGACTGTTGTTCCCAATCAGCTGTTAGATCTAAAATAAGCAATATAGTCAATGAAAGCTACTCGTACACGAATGAGCCATGTCAACAAGCAAAAGATGGCACTGTAAATCAAAGCAAGCAGATACGCAAGAGAAGGCAAGTAAAGAGAGGAGAGAAAAAGAGCCAAAAAAAGAGAGAAAGCAGAACCAATAATTAAGAAATACAGATGGGGCTTTACTTGAGATGGAGGGACCATAAATCCCATCATGTCTCGCTCACTCACACTCACTCTATCATCAGCGCTGTAAGTTTTTAATCACACTGAAATGATTTATTTTAACGTCAGCCGTGTGTCACCGCACTTCCTTTCATTTTTCAAATTGTTTGTGTTTTTTCTCGATGATAAATTTATCTTCAGACAACCCCAATATGACTAATTAACTCTGAAATATAGGAACCAGATGTTCGGGTGAAGGAAGTTTCTACGCAGCAGCCAAGAGAACATGCCAATCTCGCTCTCTCTCTCTCTCTCTCTCTCTCTCTCTCTCTCTCTCTCTCTCTCTCTCTCTCGTTCTCTCCCCCTTACTCATTTTATGTTAAGTCAGGCTCTTTCGGCTCTAATGTGTGACCTGTCATATTGAGGTCCAGAGTAAATTTCCTGGCTATACTGCACATCCTGCAGTTCACAGGCACTTTCCTCTCGTTTCCATCACCTCTCTTCCTCCATCGCTCATCACCCCGTACCTAATAATCCTCCTCCGTCTCTTGCAGACCACAAATTTCACAAGAACATTTATAATTATGTCTAATTTACCATTAGGATCAAAACATTTACTCTGAGCAAACACAGAATGGAAGCAATCAGAAATGACTGCTGTTAACCTGCAAACCTTGTAAGAAAATCACATATATATAGTACGTAGCAATTAAATAAACTGCGTATTTAGATGTGAACATGAAGTGCCAAGTTGAAAAGAGTCTTTTAGGGCCGTGCTTTGGCCTGTGGAGCGTGCGTGTGTGTGTGTGTCACTGCTAAAGCAGAGCGTGATGGCGCCGGGCCCCGGAGGGACGCGTTGCTCTGACACTCTGACAGTTTGCCATGAGTGACGTGTGATCCGTACAAATTTCAGGACTAATAAATCTACCTGTCAGTGCGGGGGACTTGAAAGGGCTGAGGCCCTCGGGCTGAGCTTTAACACAACTCGTGTTGATGAAATTCTGTAGGCTGGAGAATTATAGCTGTCAGAAAAACGCCCACGTCAAATCTTGAGCTTTTGGCTCACTTACTCTTTTTTTTCTCCCTCTCTCTTTCCTCTCTTTTCCCTTGCTCTCTCAACACTCATATATCGCTCACCCCCACCCCCACCCCACACCACACACACACACACACAACACACACACACACACTCTATCGCCACAGCGAACTCACCATCTCTCTCTTCCTCCAACTTCATGTAGAAAATGAGACGCAGACTTCTTTCATCGCTTGGTAACTATTATTACATCACTTTGACACCCTACAACCTCAGGCCTGCCAAACTGCACCTCATAACACCGCTCCTCCTCAGCCTCCATTACTGCACTTAAAGCACACACGCATACTCACACACATACTCACACACACTTGGGGTGACGTCGGTGTTATCTGTGTCTGGCATGGTGGCGTGAGAGCGAGTCCTGATCTCTTTTGTTTGTAGGTGTACAGGACATGGAGGATCGCTGTCAGCAGTTGGGGTTAAAAGAGGGGAAACATGTTGAACGATCTCTTTTTGCTCTCACTGTAAATTCTACACCAATACGCTAATTAATCACTCGTTCCTTCTCCTTTCTCCTTCCTTGAAGGTTCACAGTGTTAGATTTATTCCTGTTTGTCTTTTATTTTTGGCCATGTTTGCTTAGCGTCTCCTCTCCGAGTGCTCTGAGTGTCCGCGGGGTGATAACTCATGTTGTTTGGACACTTCTCTACTGGTGCTGTCTTTCCCGTAAACTCTATAGAGGGGGATCTGAGGGCGCTTGTATTTACACTATGGAGTGAAGAGTTCAGTAGTGTGTGTGTGTGTGTGTGTGTGTGTGTGTGTGTGTGTGTGTGTGTGTGTGTGTGTGTGTGTGTGTGTGTGTGTGTGTGTGTGTGTGAGTGCAGATTGCTGCCTGGTTTGTCTACTTAAATGTCAGCAGCACCTTCCTTCCTGCAGTCACACTCATATAGGACTGATCTTGACTCAGTAAGATCAATGAGATGATGCACACTTTCTCTCTCAGAGACTTGTTCAAAATCCTTTGGCATGTAAATCGCTGACTTTTTGCTAAGGACTTGAATTATGGGTCATTTCTGCATTGCCACTGAAAATCTTACATTCATTGATCTTGTACATACTTTGTATGCCTTCCTTGCAAACTTAAATTTAATTCAACAAAATTCAAACTTGTCACATGGCTAACATATATGAAACTGTCAAAATTAAAATAAAAGTGCAAGAAAAGTCTTAAAAAATGTGGTGAAATGTAGTGAAAACTACATCAGTAATGTTTTGTGTCATATGCCATCGTTTACCAGCAAAAGTTTTTATGAATTTATGGAGTAACATTATAGCTTTTGGTAGATTTTGGTACTTACAATGGACATCAATGGCAACCAGTGCTGTTTGATAACCAACCATTTCTACATCTTTTATGTTCAAGAAAAGAAAAAAATAATACAGGTTTGGAAAGACATGACAGCATTTTCGTTTCATTTATACATCTCGTGCCAACTTTCTGCCAGCATATTTATGATGCTTTCACAAAGCTGTTTCCGTAAAGTTTGACATTGACAGTAAGTCTAGTTAACATGCCATAAAAACGTGTTCTAAAGCACTATTAAAAAGGGAGTTTCATAACATCAAATGTTATGAAAAGAATTCATCAAAATGATGTTCCACACCCCATTCAATGATAATGTCATCAGATTAAGGAAATGAGTAACTACTAGATTAAAGGCTGATCCCAGTCATTCATTTATTGACCTCACCCCATCATCAACAGGTAGTATTAAAAAAAAAGTCACTTCATGTCTCAATCTGTCAAAGTGTCATGCAGGGTGTGTCTGATAGTGTGAGTGTTTGACAGAGTGTTTGATCTCAGAGCTTTAACAGGGCTTGGGGTGAGGACCAAACGTTAAAAATCCCAGCGTTAAAGTGATCTCAGTGTAGGTCTTGGTAAGTACGCAAGATCTTTGAAGACAAATTAACAACCGGCGTGTGCACACACATGCGCATGACTCTGAAATGGGGCCCTGGCTAACTACAACCAGACTTGTTGCAAATGTGATTTCCGAGCCTAATAGACTGAAACTTCACTGATGGTTTTAAGCAGCTGAAACCACATTCTCCTGTTCCTCAGCCTCTTGACTCCTACATGAACTGGGGAGTTTGACCCAGGGGCATACGTGTGTGTGTGTGTGTGTGTGTGTGTGTGTGTGTGTGTGTGTGTGTGTGTGTGTGTGTGTGTGTGTGTGTGTGTGGAAAGCAGTATCTAAACTAACAAACAGGAACCAGGATCCAGGGCTTTCACCCTAGTCTCTCTCTCTCTCTCTCTCTCTCTCTCTCTCTCTCTCTCTCTCTCTCTCTCTCTCTCTCTCTCTCTCTCTCTCTCTCTCTCTCTCTCTCTCTCTCTCTCTCTCTCTCTCTCTCTCTCTCTCTCTCTCTCTCTCTGTAGCCCTGGTGTTGACCTCTAAAGTCCTGCAGCAGTGGTCACGACCAGAGCCTGACCCAGACATCCACACCTGCCCGTCATTCTCACCTTTCACTTTTAATTCCTCTGAAAAGACACTTTTTGCCTCACTGAGTCAAACAGAAAGTGTGTGTGTAAGAGATTCATTAGAAAAATATTAGAGATAGCTAGCCTAGAAATCTAGACGCACCCTAGTTGCAGCAAAATGTATTTTGCAGCCAGGGTAGTCTAGCAAATCTCCGTTGACTTTCGGAGCTGTAAAAACCTAAATTGGGTCAGGCCAATCACATCGTGTATAGAGTAGGCGGGGCGGGCTTAACATAATGACGACAGAGTTGCGACGGTTCCCTGCTACTTGAAAACAAAGAATGGCGGCTGCTGCTGGTGAACAGTCTTTCGAAACGACTTTGGCCGCGACTCTGGAGGACTTGGAGTTAAGTTTTTCTTTGAGAAAAGAGCAAAGAACGGCACTTAAGTCATTCTTAAAAAAGGAAGATGTGTTCGTAGTTTTGCCGGCCAGCTTCAAAAGTTGAATCTATCAACTAACGTTAGCTCCGCTGTTGGGAAAACGCTCTGGTTGGTTGAAGCGCTGTCCTATTGTGTGCAGAGGGAATTTGAAAGACAGCCGTTTATCCCGCCCCTCGGATTGAGCCGTGTCTATGGTGAGTTGCAGGATTGAGATAGCAGGATTGAGCAAAACTTTAAAGCAACACCAAAGAACTTTTTCTCTTTGGTCCCCCTACAGGTTGGAAGTGGAATTGTCCATTACCGCTGTCGTAAATAATTTAGCCTACCGCAGCCTACCGTCGCACACACGCTCGCTGTTTATCCAGCACCGTCTTTGGAATGAACTATGTCCACAGACAAGGTAGAGTATGTTGCATGATTTTATGAAAGTATGATGTATTGCGACGTCACAAACGAAGAAAAATAAAACTATATGACTATTGGAACTGTAACGTTTGCCATAAAGCAAGTCAAATTTGTAGTTTCTTATGTCTCATTTGAACTACAGAAACGCTACCCGATCTTGCAAACTTGCATAGTGCGGTTATAGCAGATATAGGGCTGCAATGCGAATGCAGAAGTGCCGTTCACCATGTTACAACTTGATGAACCACTGAAACGATTTTGGAAACATTATTTTAAGGTAAAAAATAATCTTTAGTGTTGCTTTAAAGTTTTAATTCATGAGTGTGAATTTAAATTTAACTGGTGAAAAAGTTATACAGGTTTGGGATTACATGAGGGTGAGTAAACGATGACAGCATTTTCATTTTTGGTTGAACTATCTAACTACTCATTTAACTACTCATTCATTTAACTACTATTAAATGAAAAATATAAATATTTCTAGTAAATATAAAAATTCATTGCTAAATAAGTTGAAATTGATCATTCTTTTATAGTGGGGCCAGTGAAAATGTATCAAAGTATAGGCCTACTTTAGAGTAAACAACAAGCTTACAGCTGTTTTTCATTTGTACTGCAACTATACACGTGAACTTATAGGTATACTGAGAGTTTACTGGTTAAATACTTCAGGCACATTTTTAGTTGAAAGTACTCTTTGAAGTACACTCAGAAAAATACTAGTTTAGTTGTTATTTTTATGCTACATTTCTTTAAGAGGACTTAACATCATACTTACACAACTACAAGTCAAGTATACTTAGAATTCTTAATTATTTTAAGTATCTCAATCAAAAGATAGGTATAGGCCAAATATACTTAGACTTTTCTGTCAGTATAATTCAAGTATACTTAAGTGTACTTGAGTAATTTTAAGTATACTTCTGAGAAGTACATAAAGTATATTTCTGAGAAGTACATAAAAAGTATAGACTGAAAGTATACTTTTTTTATTTTTAGTTTAAAAGAAGTATACTAATAGAACACTTGAATAAACTTTTTTGTGTGGGTATTATATGTGCTCAATATGCAAAAATGAAAGTAAACACAGGAAACTTTTTTAAGTATGTGTGTAAATACCAATGTTGTAGAGTAGTACATTCAACACAATAACAAAATCCAAGCTAATGTTTGAAAGTGCCGCTGATATTATGAACATAAGCCGTGTATGGGTGTGTGTACAGAGTGACAACTGAACCGTGGAGATGACCTCTGAATGACCCTTCTATCATGCCTACTCAATCATACCTGTCTCCTCACACACCTCCAACACTGCTTGGTAATGCAACAGGATGACACACACACACACACACACACACACACACACACACACACACACACACTGGAAAAGCACGAGAGGGGCCAATCATACTAAGAAGGGAGAAAGTGAAACCCCCCCCCTCCCACTGAGAAGTTCACACACACTCAAAGCGCTCTCAGAGGGTTGTGTGTCTGACCCGGCCTGTCAGTTGTTATTCATTATTCATCAGGCAGATCAAAGGACGCCCAGCAGGAACTCTGAGGACCCTGACAAGAGGCAGTCTGTCCTCACTATTGACAGGTCATCTCTCATTCCTTACTGACAAGGAATAGGAGTCACGGGAGCAAAGACACACACACACACACACACACACACACACACACACACAATCTTTCAAAACACCAAACCCAAAGTGTGTGCTGATTCAAAGTACACAGAGTTTAGCTAACATACTGCATGGGTGTGTATCCTGGACTAGTGTCTGTATAAGTTTAGTATGTATGAGAATCTGTGTGTATGTATTTTCATACGGTTGTGCGCCTGACTGCGTGTTTTGCCTGTCTAAACAGTGACCCTTTCAGTGTGTCTGAGCGGCCCCCCTGCTGCATAGGAGGCATCCATTACAGCCTGCCGTCCCACTGTCACAGCCTTTAATTAATGAGCCCACAGCACACTCCACCACGGGGCTGGCCTCACCGTGAACTCTGCAGGAATTCAGGAACACACACAGGCCCAAATACACACACAGATGCAGATGCACACACAGCCACAGACTCTCCTGAGCGCAGAGAGAGAGAGAAAGAGAGAGAGAGAGAGAGAGAGAGAGAGAGAGAGAGAGAGAGAGAGAGAGAGAGAGAGAGAGAGACTCCCTCCCCTGCTGAAAAGCACTCCATTCGTCCGTCAGACTGATACACAGAAGCTTGTGGTCTGTGAGGGTCACTGGGTCATGGGACAGTTGTGGGTGAAATACAACTTCTGCATCCCTTAGATCTCCCCATGCACTCCTCCGCCTCCTCTTCCTCTTCTTCCTCCTCCCCGCCGGTCTTCTGCTCTCATGATGATCTCATCCCGGCCTTAAACTCGAGCTAAGTGCTGCTGCGTGTTCTGACTTCTGTGCTGGTCTCGGACAAATTCTGCAGGGACAAAGTCTGCGACTGTATTTTAACAACCCCTGGCTTTGACCCTCCTCTCCCTCCCTTTTCTTCTCTCTTCTTCTGTTACTCCAAAGGTTGGCACTGAGCATGACCCCTCTTTTATTATTCTAGTAGAACAGGAACTCTTGGGAGGGCAAGGACGGTGTGTGTGCATCTGCTCACTGGCAGGCATTAAAGATAAACCAAGAGTTAAAGAGAACACACGGATAGCTTACCCAAAAATAAAAGTGTTATCTCCCTTATTCACCCTCATGTCATTTAAAAAAATTCTTTCTTCTTTTTGTGAAAGACAAAACCTATTTTGAAAAAATAAAAAATATATAATAATATGTCCATACCAGTGTAACTTTAGTGTTGTTTAAATGCCTTTATTAATATTTTGAATTTGCTTTTATTTTTATATTTTCAGTTTTCATTTTAATTTTAGTTTAAGTTTTAGTCATTTTGCATGTGCTTTTGTTATTTTTTATTAGTTCATTTATTTTAGTACTGCAGCTAAACTTATTTCAGTTAGTAATTCTAATTTATAATTTTTTAAGTTTTTCATCTAATATTTCTATTTCAATTAACAAAAACAATTTTTAATATTTTTAACTTTAGTTACTGCGGTCCATGCAACAAAAGTCAGTGGAGTCCAATGTTGTTTTTTCCAAAACAGCTAAAACATTCTATAAAACATCTTATTTTGTGCTCCACAGCAAGAAAGAAAAAAGGTTTGTCATACAGGTTTGGAATGACATGAAGGTGAGTAAATTATGACAGAATTTTTAATTTTTGGGTGAACTGAGGAGAAACAGCACCTAGAGCCATAAAGCACCCTGACAACTAAAAGATCCAAATTACTCTATGTGACATTTGGACAACCTTACATGTGCAAACAGAGAGAAAAAAAAGTCTTAAAACCAGGTAGAAAACCCCAGCAAATAAAAAGGACGCCTGTTAAGTTACGGTCAAAGAGAGAGAGCGTTGTTAGAGGTGACATTTCGACCATTATACTCGGTCTGCAAAATATTATCTTTATTAATGTGAGCAGGAATCAAGCTCTCCACGGCACTCTGGAGTATTTGAACAAATAGCTGTGTGAGAGCTCCAGGCAGTGAAATAAATAAAACAGTAACACGCTGCCTCCATATTTCATTTTACAGTCACCTCAGAGAGCTGAGGGGAGGCAGAGCTAAACGGCCAAGCCAAACACTTGGAAGTTTGCACACTCATAAATTAACAGCCTGACAGTTGAAAGCGCACTAACTAATTCATCACAAAAATCAATCCCTCTGCCACATGCAAACTTTTTTCCCCCTCCTTTCATCGTTTACATTTATTACAGAAGGTTGTCTTTCTTCTTCCAGGAGGGATTCTGAGACAAGGTGGTCATTTTTTTTCCACGCGAAGGGGGATGTTCTTGAAAATTTATCATGGTCTCGTCTATACAGTGGGGATTTTTCATGCACAATGCCATAATTTACCATAAGTGACTTGGAAGTGATGGGAGGGATAGAGCCATAGATTAACCTCCAATGAGGATTTAAAGTCAAGACCGATTGCTGTAGGAGAAAAAATATTCCGTACATTAACCCGAAGATTTATTTTTGCTGTGTAAATCAAAACGTACAGAAACTGCAGCAGTGGAGCTGATCCCAGCTGTGCTCAGGAGAAAACGTTGGAATGAAAGCTTATCAATACGAAAGCATGCCGGCAACTTGTGTGGCAGAGCGCCTTCACAAACCCCTCCACCCCAGCCCATCTCTCGCGGTGGTTTGGCATGGTCATGGCACATTAACGTCCTATTCATTTTGACAGCGGGGTGAAGGTAGGTTCTGAGAATGCGGAGGTGTCTCTGGGGTGATTCCTCACGTCAATACAATGCTTCGGAGATTGACAGTAATACAGTCTGGCGGCCGCGTACGTGTGGGGAAGACAGTTCGAGCGCTTGGCAGAGAGGTCTGGGGTGAAACAGAGAAGGTTCTGTTCTCCCGTGTAGCGCAAAACAAACTGCTGTTGACATCCCTGTCACCAGCTCTCATTTCAACAGCGCAATAAAACTGAAAGAAGCCTATTAAAAGGAGAGAGGTTCAAAAAGTGAAGTGAAAGATGCATTTATTCCAGGCCTACCACGCATTAGCGCATCAACCTGATCAAAGATGCAACCTGGGACGATCTGAGCTAAGTTTCGATGAATAAGTCATTCAAAGTGCGAAACACTCGAGATCAAAACATGTTACGGAGAGGAACTCTCACTTTTGCTTTGAACGCCGCAAACACACCAACACACGCATCCTTCCTTTCACATAAAGAGGAGTTTTAAAGTATATAAGAGATGACAGACAGCATATTTTCATAAATCTTCCTTGTTGGCTTGTAGTTCACCGGTAGAAGGCCTGTCAGCAAACTGTCTCTTTAGTTTAACAGTCAAGCTCGGGGTGGATGTGTTTGTAGCAAGTTCTCAAAGAGGGAACGAGAAAAAGGGAGTGAAAAGCAGAAAGAAAGTGAATGAAAGTGGGAGAAGGAAAGGGAAAATATAGAGTAAGGGAGAGATGAAATGCAACTAAGATATTATTATCGACGCCAAACAGCAAGTATGAGGTCTTTCTTCTCTATTACTGGAACTGTAACTTAAGCCAAGGTGCTCGGAGCTACACGCGTCACTAAGAGTTTGAGTAAGTGACTTTGACGAGGTGGCCTGCAGCCAAGGCAGTAAGCCCACACACACACACACACGTACGCCATAAACAGTATGCTTCACTTCACCTTTAGTTTGCTGCTTTGAAACCTTCCTGTCCCCAAAACACACCTCTATTGTTCTTCAAAAGATCTCAGACATTCAAGTATAACTCAACTGAAAGACTCAGGTTAACACTCAAGAACACTCCTCACTGTTCGGCTTTATGAATAAAACATGTAGCAAGCAGTGACACACAAAGACATAATGTCATGTATGACATGTTGTGTTGTTCGTAAGCGCATGGAAATATGACACTGTGACATGCTGAGCACGGCAAAGAAAAATGAATGGCATTAGAAAAGCTCTCTGTACTTCATGACTAAGATGGCTAAAGGCGGAACTGCCCGTACCATTCAATCCTCATTGTCCCGGCCTAGAGGCTAACAGAGGGACTCTGCTATAAACAGGGGCAAGGGCAACCCACCTCATGTCTGAGCACACTACCAACAGGCTGGTATTAACAGGTTCTAATAGGTATTTTCTTTCAACACATTCCAGTATTTCAGGATCGTCCCAGCAGATGATGTTAATGTGCCTGTGTCTGTTTTAGTATTTCACACTGCACTTAACCCTAGGTTAAAGCTACTTTTCACCCTGGGTAAAGAAATCTTTTACTCTTAAAATATTGCAAGCCGGTTGATCAATATGTAACCCTCCTCCAGAGAATTACTGCACCAAAAACACAACCGTTCAAAAGTTAGGGGTTAGTAAGATTTTTGTATTATTATTTGGTAACATGAATAATTTTATTCAGGACACATTAAATGAATCAAAAGACAATAAAGACATTTGTAATGGTACAAAAGATTTCTATTTCGGAAAAAAATTCTGTTTGAATAAAATAATCAGAGTTTCCACAAAAATAACTGTTTTTAACTCTGATAATAAGAAATGTTTTTTGAGCACCAAATCAGCACATTAAATGATTGCTGAAGGATCATGTGACACTGAAGAAGTAATGGCTGCTGAAAATTCAGCAAGAATAAATTACATTTTAAAACATTAAAATAGAAAACATTTTAAATTTTAATAATATAAACACAATATTATTATTTTACTGTATTATTAATCAAATAAATGCAGCCTTGGTGAGACTTCTCTCAAAAACATTGAAAATCTTGCTGACCCCAATCTTTTGAACAGTAGTGGATAATAGAGACTGAAACAGATAGCCAGTGGTGGGAGGCTGGCGCGCTAACAAGGACGCTAAAGACCGCAGCGTTTAATGTCAGTTGTTGCTAGCGTGCCTCTTGAGTGAGGTTTACATGTACATAAATATGCAAATAACATTAAACCAGGGTTTTCAAATAAACAGTGTGAAATAAAGAAATCAGTCTACCCAGGGTAAAGTATGAAAAGTGTGAATGACAAAATAGGACAAATTGTTTCTGATTCTCCTCCTAGAGTAAATTAATAAATATAAAGGTAATGTAAATGTGAATAATAGTACAAAATAACCCAGGAGTACAATATGCATCATTAAGAATGATACTGAGTTAACAGTTTCATAGGTGAAAAGCCCATTATGGTCCCGAATAACTGTAGGTCATTGAATTGTTGGTCGCTAGAAAGCTTTTCTACTGATGGTTGCCCTAATGTTGTTTGTGGGTTGTGCAACTGACCATAGTTGTTAAAAATCTGATCACAAATGAGATGCCAGTAAATATAAGATGTCATTCCACTAAAATCTACTATTCTGGAGGGGAGGAGTTTATATAAATAGAAGCGGCACATAATACATCATGAACAAGACGAATGAATAAAACTCACTTGGAATGCTGGCATTTCTCACAAATAATACAAAATCGCTCACAGTAACATAAACTTATCCAGTACTTCAGTACTGAACATTATGCCAGTATCTCTCAGCTTCGTGGCATCACCAGACGCACCCAAATCGCATCACCTGAAAAATGACTGACTTTTCATTGCTTCCCTGCTACAGATCACTGCCTGTGTGGACGTCCCTTATTAATAATTCACAACATTTCTTAAGTCATAAAGCCACCATTTCAGCCTGTCACTCACCTCTGCCACAACCAACATCTGGTCCAGAGATTGTGTGTGTGAGCACGTTTAACAGGGTTGGATGTGAAAAGGGAAAATGATGGATAGCATTCATTTTCTTTTATTAGGGACTTTGGGTTTGTGAGCTTTGGCTGTTCAGAAAGGGAGAGAGAGAAGCAGGTCATGCTGGTGGAGCAACATGTTATTGGGTAAAAAATGGAGGAGGAGAACTGAGCAAAGCTGGACCGCTGGCAAATACAGCCCATCTCCATAGCTGTTGACACATTTTAAAATAGTGCTGAAGAATAACTGTAATTTCAGAAGACTAAGAGATTTGCTCTGTTTGGCAGAACAAAACCTTCCTTTTGGGCGGTAAAACACACTCCCTGTTCAAAGGCTGCCATGCAAACATTGCTCACTTCTTTCATCTTAAAACCAATGCTATCACTGTTCATTCAGCCTATGACTCAAAAGCACACGCAAAAACTTTTGTTATGAGGAGAGAAGATAACCATTCCTCGGCAGTGTTGGCGAGAAACTGTTTAGCTACATTTTTCAGATACATCACAATAGCTCAGCAGTTTTCAAAAAAAAAAAAATAAATTTGGAAAAGTAGCAATTACAAATAATGTTACACTACGGGTTGTGTGAGCAGAGGCACAGTTGGTGTACCATGCACAACGATATTGAAATTATGGCCAATAATTAATTTTAAGTTATAGCCAATAACTAATAAATGGTGATAATAAAAATGTATACTATGTTGTCAATAAGGTTGTTGTTTTGTTTAGATTAATTTTGAGCGCTAGAAGACAGCAAAGGTAATCAAAATGTAAAAATAAGGGAAATAAGCCTGTATAAAACAATCAAAGATAATTGGGGAAAAAAATAACTGCTAACTAACTGATATGGTACTGATATATCATCCTTCCCTAGTAAAATACATGAATTTGTTAATCATTCAACTACCATGTAAATATTATAAAAAGTTCCATCTGATACCATCTCTGTGCAATAATACCCCCTCAGTACTTTACTTTCTTTCTCTCTCTTGGCACATTTCAAAATGCAGTCCTGCCCTGTCAAATATAATAACCCCTCTCTTTATTTACCCTGCCCCACTTTATACTTTTGCTATTTTTCAATGTCAGCTGTGGACTTTTGAAGAATTTTTATTGGAAGTCCTGCTGGACTTAACAGCAAGAGCCATTTTTCCTGTCTTGCTCCCTCCTCTCTCTCTCTCGGTTTCTCTCCATTTTCACAGGTGTGACAGCCATAGTTCATTGGATATTATTGTCTTTTTATTTTGCCTTTCATTTTTTGATTTGGCATTTGGCTCTCCAACCTCACTAATACAGGGCAATTTCAACAGCAAATACGAAATAACCTTAAGCAACAAAACCAATGCATTTTAACTTTGAACGATTTATAATATACCTACTCTCTCATAACCCGGCATCCTCTCCCGGTCTCTGCACATGTGTTAGTGATCACACAGTTAGAGTTTTGATTCAACCTTAGCTTCATCCCCAGGCTTCCTTAAGCATGAAACATCCAAACGTAAACTCTAGTGGCTAAAAAGCCTTCTTACCTCTTTCTTGTGGTAACATGTTTGCATTTGCCGGTCCAGACTTTCCCTCAGAGAGCTGTGAGTGTAGGCAGCAAAAGCCATACGGCCGTAATCACATTACGAATGCCATATTGTGTGTCGAGCTGTCAGAGTTCATTTGAACCTCTCCCTCATGGGGTTAGGGCATTTCTTTTATTTTTATTTCTGTTTTGATGTAGGGCAGATAACAGTGGTAAAGCACATGTGTGACATTGATTATGGCAGAGGACTGTAAGTTTGTGATTAGTGTTGGTGGTTAGGGGCCAGTTTGTGTAACCTCTCTCTACTCGAGGGCATGTCTGAAGTCATTGAGCTTTCCAGACTGAAACTCCGTCAGGAGGTTGAACCCTGTCGATCTGTCAGAATGCATCCACTTCGTTCACTTCAGGGGGAGAGGATTGAGGAGAGCAGAGAAAATTACATAGACAAAGACTAAGAGAGAGCAGACTAACTGTATTCTTTTCAAACTAGAGCTTGCAAATTTACCTGACGTACCTGCCTTTTCCTATTTTACCTCTTCAGTTGATTAGAAATGTATGGGTATAAAATGTATTGAATATGTTCTGCATTATCAAACAGCAGAGGTTTTCCAGGTAAAAACTATATATAGTGGGTTCAAAAAGTCTAAGATCACATTGAAAATCAGGGAAAATGTCATTTAAACCTAGAAATTAGAAGAAACTTCATGAAGTCAATAAGAAATATTTAAGATTCTGCACTATTTCTAGATCACTAATCAAATAGGAAAATGTGTGTCACTGATCATGTAAACTTTGTACAGACAGTCAGATATCCTTCTGTTAAAGTGCAAGATGCTCTTTGCATCATACTCAAATCATGCTAGCCAACATGGTCATCAGGTTTTACCGGTAACTGAAGACATTAAAACTTTCACCCAAATTGTTATGCTGATAATATAATTTACAATGGAAATTGTATTAAATTAGAAAATGCAAAATTGAAGAAATTTTCATTTGTGGTCTCATACTAAAAATTCTAGTAAGATATATTTTATGACAACTGTGTGCACAAAACTAAGATGATCTGATAATTAATACAGTGATAAGTGAGGTTAATTAATAAGTAGGAAACAACAAGGGTGAATTAGTCAAGGTTTTTTGTACCTAATTAACTGGGCTGAAGCATCTGTATAGACTTCTGAAATTCTCTGAACAGGCTGTGCAGTAATATATATTAATCATAAGTGAGGTGTAAAAAAAAATTTCAAAACAATTTTACAACAGGTAGAAAAAAAATGTTTGCTCAAAGCTTTATGAAGCAACTCAGCAGTTCTGGGCATGAGAGGAGATTAAATTTTTCACAAGCCACTTGAATTTATGGAGGCTTATAAATATGCGCACATGTGCAATGTGTAGTGACTTATTGGCATTGGCAGGTCACATTAATATGTCACATTAAAGCAGCAAGGCTGTTGACAGGTGCTGTTTGACCTCCATCAGAGCAGACACACACACACACACACACATACACACACACACAAAACTCAACTTAACTCTTTTTCCATTTCCTACCCTCCCTTGTACTCCGAACCACATTCTCACACATGTACATTTCTGACACCCAAGCTCTAACATAAACATACACACCTACATTTTAGACACAAACGCAAATTGTTTAAACCATCCGTGAAAAGATTAAAACCACAGGAGTTCAACAAAATGGAAAAGGGCATTAAAAAAAAGGGCAAACTCATAAGCAATTCAGCCTGAATTAACACAACAGAAAGGCAGGTCACACTTCAGCAGATACTTGTCAATACAGAAGTACACTCAAGTGGAACATTGGCCACTTGAATGCTCTTGTGTTAAGCTAGAGGGGGTTAAAGAAAAAGAAAGAATGAGAGACACAGAGAGGGGGGGAAGAAAAGAGAGAGACATCAAAGGCCATGTTCCAGTCAGAGACCCCACGCAGACAGCGGCAGGTCCTCATCAGACAGGCCCCCTCATGAGTTCCCCCACCAGCACAGCGAGCTGCTCTGCTTATCAAAGTGCCACAGAGCTATAGAAGGGCACTGAAGCAACGCTCAACACACACACACCTCAAATCCTTAAATAAGGCTGATTATCTCTGACCTCACCCATCAGCGGTTTTTTTGTACCATCTTTCACCCCCAGCTCCCTTAGGCACACCCACACAAATGTCTCTCTATCTGTTTGAGTTTTCTGTTCTCACTTTATTATTGTAGCTTTTGCCACTTATATAGACAGGGATATTCAACAGATTACAGGAAATAATGGAGGATTGCACCAGAAACAACGCAAGTCAGATTCAAGCCAGGGTTGGGCAAAATGCAGAATTTAAGTACCAACTACCTTTACATTCATTACTTGGAATTTGAATTGGCCACATACCACAGGAAGATGAATTGGAATTTGAATGGCAAACACAGGAAGTTGAATTTACTGAATAGCATTTCAAAACAATTCAACAGGTAATGGCATTCTAGGAAATGGGAAGTGTTCTACAAAGCCATTCTAATTCTTGTTTGCTACCTCACTTAAAATGTTCAATTCAGTTCTGAGTGGCGTACACCCCTGGTTCAAACTGGCATCGCCCACATGAGCACCAAGGCTCAATTTGTTCCTGTAGTACCTTAATATCTCACGTTTTTGGCTACATATTGTTTAAAAGTCTTTTATGCTCACCAAAGCTGCATTTATTTGATCAAAAAACTTTTACAGTTAAACGTTAGTTAAAGTTAAAAATAACTGTTTTCTATTTTAATATTTAATATATTTTAAAATGTAATTATTCCAGTGATGGCAGAGCTGAATTTTCAGTGTCACATAATCCTTCACAAATCATTTTAATATGCGGATTTAACAGTTTGAACATTTAACAGTTAATTGCAGAGTGTTTAAAAAGAACAGCATTTATTTGAAATAGAAATATGTAGTGTAATATTACAAATGATCAATTTGATGCTTCCTTGCTGAAAAAAAAGTATTAATTTCTTTAAAACGTCAAACGTTTGAACGGTAGTGTAAACATTAAATCTCGTCTGGTTCCTGTACACAACTTTTATGAGGCTGTCTACAATAAAGTGCTAGTACAAAGAGTATCAGAAACCCAAACAAGAGATCCTCCTGTCACTGACCCTCCCAGCATTCATTTTGTAGTGTCATTAGCGCTAGTGTTGTTTCCCCTCCTGTAATTGCAGGTCTAGTTATTTTCCTGCAGTCTCTCAGCCATCTGAAGAGTGCCGGTTTACAAGCTCGCCCCCCTTCTCGTGTCCTCTAGTGATCAAAGCCTCCCTTTCACAGATACATTTCCCCATCACACAATACCTTCTCACAAGCTGCTGTCAGCTCATCTTCTTTTCTTTAATTTCATCTTTTAAAGTTTTTTTTTTTTTTATCTCTCTTTCTTTTTAATCCTCATTCCCCTGCCTCTCTCTCTCTTCTCCTCCTTTGTGTGTGCTGTCAAGCATGACAGGTTGTAGCTGGGAGGGACGAGTGCGCAGAGAAAGGTAGAAGCAAATTTACAACAGGACGCCACCTGGCCTTGCCTCTGTAGGACTGTCAATCACAAACAACACACACACATATAGTTTCACACACATATGCTAAGCAAATCTGGTGTACTGCTACGGAGGCTTTGGCGATCAACAAATAGACCTAAGCTGCGTATCTGATCTCTCTTTGCTGTTGCATAACGTGTATTGTGTTTTTCAAGATCACCATGGTGATCGTCAGGAATGAAACCTGAGTGTCAGTGTTTGTGCTCTGTGCAGCGACAGTAACCGCGGTAACTCAAAGTGACGAATGGCTGCCACGGCACATTGATGGGTTCAGGATGATAGACAGTCACTGACACAAGTGCTCAAGACATGTCTGCTGACATCATGCTGTCGCCTGAGGGGGACCGGCGGGCCCCCGTGAAACTTGAGGACCTCTGTCCACCACAACGACAAAGACACATACACAACACGAGACTTAATCCAGCAGCTCAAACAGACGAATTTTTAGACTGGACAGAAATGAGAGGAAAGAAAAAGGAGAGTGTATCATTTCAGTCAGAGGAGAAGAGGGAACGATAAATAAAAGACAGAGAATAGAGGAGACTCATGTCCTAAGGGTAAGAGTTGGACAGGGGGAACATTAACTTTCTTTACTTTATACTCCATCTCTTTTGTTCTCTCTTTGTCACATCTGATGCTTGACACCTTGGAAATAAAAAGAGAACGAGAGAAAAAGAGAGTGAGAGGGAATTGAAACTCTTTGCTCATATATAGTATGTTAAGTGAGACAAATATGATATTTATTCTTTCACTCTTGTAGCATCACATACTGGCCTGTAAGGCAAAGTAAAGAATGATTTACCAAGAAAACCTTATTTTTCAGAGGTCAACAACAAGTCTGGCCTAGTGGTTAGCTGCACATGTGGTGCTCATGTGAGACATGCAGGTTTGATTCCATTATGCCATTGTCCATTTTTCACTTTTCGCAACCTAAAATTATTTTTCATGTCATAAGAGCTCTGCAAACTACACTGCCTTAGTCACTTAGAATACTGCAAATATTTTGTTTTGTATGAAGGTATGAAGACATGTTTACAGAAAATATGTTTGTGAAAAAATCCAATAAACAAATAGTTCAAATAAATGTAATTAAATGTTAAATATTTTACTTACATTTAAAAAAAAAAAAAGTAATTCAAGTAAAGTGTTTCAACAAGGTTTAGATATTTTTCAAAAGAAAAACAAGATTAATAAAAATGTTTGGTACAGTACTAAATATGAGAGAAGACAATGTGCTGTCCCTCAAATGTGAAGCCTATAGGTGAACCACAGTTCCTGCAACATTCAATAAGTTTCCTTTTTTCCCGGATGATGTAGATCCTCCGTACCTCAGGTCATCTGGACTCCAGAAGATCAGTCACTACATGAACTTTTGCAGGTTGTGATTTATATTCAAAGCCCTTTGAAACACGTATTCCATTTTGTACTTTCATTCCCCTGACCCTGTACGCACACACTAGAGAAAAACTCACACTGACTCATGCCATCCACAGCATCAGCTGCCATACCCCTCTACCCCTTGAGTTCACACATTAGTCTAACATGTCAACGTCATCCCTCGGTCACGCGTGCGTGCGTGCGGTGAACACGTGACCTCGAGAGCACAGCATACCTCACCTCCCTGCAGTGCCAACTCTTTCTCTTTAGAGAAACAGCTGTCCGCTTTAAAACCCACACCTTCTCTTCAAAGGTCTCGAGTGCTGGGATTCACAGCTTTATAAATGTGTGTGCTGACTTTGATGAGCAAAGGCGTCCTATTTAGCAGCTCTCTTTAAAACTCCCATAGACGGCCGCCCACTGTGTCAGGATGAGGATATTAGCCTGTCAATGAGGTGTAAACTTTGTCACAATGCTACAGTTGGCTTCAAGAGAACATTAAAGGGGAGGATGGTGTTACTCAAGGTTGCTTCACACATAACATCCCACCTCTGTGAGGAAATGGATATGAAGCTGTTATGGCTCTGTAAAATTCTATTCCACCTAGTAAGCTGCGGTCATCATATTTGGCTTTGAGACAGCGCTTACGAAAAAGGTTTCTTTTGTTGTACGAATACGGAGTGTCATTCATCTCCCGCTTTTTCTGTAAAACGCTCTATGCCGTCAAAATATCATGAACCCCATATGAATGGCATATTTCCAGTGAACGCACATAATCTGATCCACATTATCGAGAGCAGAGAGGTTCCAAGTTGCACTCAGAACAGCTTGGACAAGAAACACATGGTGAGGTTTTATTCATTGGAAAAGTTTCCACTGGTGCCAGCTGCCAGTTTCTGTGCATGGATATGATCTGTCCTTCCTCACAGACATTATCTTGTCTTCCACAGGCTCCTCCTATCATCCATTCTGATCTAAAGCATTCACTCAAAGACTGAGAGAACTTCTCCAGACAGACGTAACTTAAATCTCACTAAATCCACACATGCAGCAAATTACCCGTCCTGACAGCTGCAGTCAATCCAGGATATTTACTTTCTTACTTCTAAGCACAGAATACACAATGACAAAGTGTCTGAGAGGATATAAAAAAAAAGGAAACTTAAAAAAAGGACAAAAAAATTCTCCTTCCATCAACCCTCCACCCCTCACTCACCCCAATCCCTCTCTTCTCTCTGTCACTCTTTTATCTGTCAAATCAATGCCACCAAATCTGTTTTGCTGGCACATCACAGAGCGCACAGTATATAATCCCTGGCAGTTTAATGGCAAACCCCCTTTTTTTTCCATTTCGTCTTCCCACATGCGAGCTGTGTTTGTAGATAGAATCTGCCTGCAGACTGAAATCAACACATATCAGAGAGCAGCCACACGTAAACACACATACACTCATCGCTGCAGCGAGATATGTCACAATAATGCCCCCATATAGGCCCTGTCACTGAAATGAGTTCATTTTAACATGCCACCCAACAATTATATAAATATAAAAAATACTAAAAACATCCTACCACAGAAGATGAGCAATGTGTTGGGGGGGAGGGGGTTCTTTTTTTTTATACGAGTAACATATTTGCTTTTTAGATGGCAGTCATATATCTTAGATGGATCAGAAAAGATTTACGATGGCATTACACCTGGACAGAACATCAACTGATAGTGACACAATGCTAAAAGATCTAACAGACAACATTCCTGTTGTAGTTCATATTACAGAACTCGAACAAATGAATGGTTCACACAAAAATAAAAACTGCTATCATTCACTCATCCTCATGTAATTCCAAACCAGTATGATTTCCTATCTTCTGTTAAACACAAAGGAAGATATATATTTTTAAAAGTCTCAATGATTTCCCCTCCACGTAATGAAAGTTAAGTGTTGTTTTGGACTTAAATGGACAAATCAGTGGTGTTAGAGTTAACTAAAACTATTAAAAATGGTTTTCGGTAATTGAAATAAAGCTGAAATAAAACATAAATATTAGATGAAAAACTTAAAGTTCAAAAAAAGAAATGAACTATTAAGCCTTAAGCTTTCCTGCTTCCACCAGTAAAGCTTAAGGAGAGCACAAGTCTACAAAAACATGTATGAAACTGAAATAAATCATATTCCATTGTGATTTAAATCAGGTTAAAATATTTTTCCCGTGAATTGAAGAAGGATGGGGGTGTAGGTGTAGGTGAAAATATGGATAGAGGTTTCAAAAAAAGAACGAAAAAAGCAAAAGTTAACAAAGAGAAAAGGATTAAGTACATCCTCTGTGGAGAAAAGAAAAGAGGGAATTGGTGGAGGAGTGGAACAGAGGGAAGAAGGGGAGATAAGGAGGAGGATAGGCCGTCTTCGCTCTACCCTGTGGGAAGAGATTTGGGTGGAGAACCTCCCTCATATTCACACACGGGAAAAAGCGTATGTGCATTTTCGCCCCGTTGCATGTGCGTGAGTGCATGTGTGCGTTTTAGATCTACAGAGAAATGTGATTTATATTTTGGAACTTTGATCTCCTAAAAGGCTTTGAGATTTACACAACAATAATTCTTCTTGGCCAGCGCTGAGATAAATGATGTGTCTATGGCAGAAGTCCAGAGCAGATTTTAATAGACTGTAGGGAGAGGGGCTGGAAACAGAAGACATTCACCCTACATGTATCTGACAGGCTCGCACAGACTACGGCGCACACTGGAAAGAGTCAGAGGTTAAAACAGTGTATAAATATCATAGGTAATAAAAAGCAAGGGCAGGGAGACTGCTGAATAACATTACGGGCATCCTGTCTTTCTCATCACTGCTTTAATATGAGCCAGTTAAGACCCTTGTGTTCCCCATGTTTAACAAATGTTAATGGACACAAATGATAGTTTTAGTTATGCTTGTGGAAGGAAAAGGGGTCATATATTGTAAACCTCAAGTTTTTTTAAGCTTACAAAGGTCAAATGTCTCTCACAAGTTCTAAAATAAAGAGAGGAAGGGAAGCTATTGAGGTGAATGGAACAAAATGGCTACCAGCATCTGGTTAAAACATTTCAACCAGCATTCCTGTAAAGCACAGCGCTTGCAACACAGAGTTCATGGGTTTGATTCCTATAGGGAATGTATTTATAGAATGTATATTGAACAAAATGCAAGTCACTTTGTTTAAAAGTGTCTGCCAAATGTGTCTGAATTTCTACACTTTCAGAGCATGTACTTCATTTTAAACTAATTTTTTGACCCCTGGTGCATAAATAAAATGCAGTACATTCTAGTAAATATTAAATCCATATTCGCGCATGTCCTTCGACCTGTGATGTACTAACAACCACAAAAATGATTTACTCTAGTGTTGTAAAAGAAACACGATTAAACCACAAGGAACAACTTTACACTTGTAAAGACCCAGACAGCTCATAGTTTTACATTTTTTCATGACCTCCTGCTGCCCTTATGGGAAGTGTAACTATTTGCACATTTTATTATCACTATTTACTGTATAAATCTGTATATTAAAAGTTCCAAAAAAAGGCCCTAAAAAAGAACATTAAAGGCACAGTTAATACAAAGAATTCTGTCCCTATTTACCCACTATTATGTAATTCCATTCCTGTATGACTTGTTCTTCTTTGGAACACAAATTAAGATGTTTTGAAAAATGTTTGGGTCCAAACACCACTGGACCCCATTGACATAAAAAAAGACATCTGTCAAAATACGAAATATATAAAGTAAAAAAGTTTTGGAACTACAGAATTTAAGAAAAAGTGAACTATCCCTTTAAGGCCTTAAAAATTGGACTGAAGGCATAGGGTAAAGTCACAAGCATTTAATTTTGACACATGCGCTCCAAGTCCTCAAACAGGCAAGTGTGAAGACAGACAGAAAAAGAGAGAGGAGGCGGGGGAGAGACATAAACGAAGACAGAGAGAGCACGAGCGCCAGCCTTTTGTCGTTTCATGTGTAATTTGTGCTCTCTTTCACCTTTCGCTGAGGGACTGTTTCTGTCAGGAGAGGAATGCTCTCCAGCAGCTCTGAGAATGGATGACTGACAGGCAGCTCTGGGTTTGGTTTCAATAACACCAAGCACAAACACTGTAAATTTACAGCTACGGATGACTCTGAAAAGATCACCCAAATCTCAGCAGTCATAACTCATTCTCTCTCTCTCTCTTTCCCCACCTCTCGCTCTCTCTGTGTAGCAGCTGGTTGTACTCAGTATTGGGCCTGACACGGCACTTTGAAATAGCAATCAATGCCTTTATACTGCAGGGAGGACTCGTAAAAGTGTCACGGCCGGAATATACGGCACCGTATTTCATCGCTTTTCTCTATTTTTAAACGCTGAGTTATGGTGGTGGAAATGTGTACCTATTAAAGGTGATATGATGTATTCTCTGCCTTGTTCTGAGGCTCATTCATCAAGTGGGGACCGAAAAGAAAACTGCACCCACTTCTTCACCCTCTTCCCTCCCCTCTTCCTCTCCTTCAGCTCCCCAGTTCTAGCGGCCTGTCGAGGGTAATTTATAGCACGCAGGCAGTGTAACCTTCTGGCAGGCTTTGTGGAAGAAGCTTGTGCTCTCTCTCTCTCTTGGCAACTAATAACCTTTTATAAGGCTCAAACTTGGCCAGGTCATTGGGCACGGGAGACAAATCCAGACAGGACCAGAAAAGTAAAATGCGATTGAGCCGGAGTTTGCTCTCTACAGAAAAACACAATCAAATGAATCATGGAAAACCAGGGGAATCTTGTCTAAACTAAATGGCAAAAGCAATCAGTGAGGACAGCGGTGACGATTTTAGCACAACATCAGCTGATTTGGTCTTAGGCTCTCTACTATGTGTGATTTAGAGTCAGATAAAAAAGACAGTGAAAGAGGAGGGGGAAAGAGTTTTAATGGTAACGATGCTGCAAGACTAAGCTAAAGAAATATTTCACTGCTGTCAGCTTGCCCTTAACATTGCTTCTGAAATGAGTGTGCACATTCCCTGAGAACAAATGCCTTGCATATGACTTTATCAAGATCTTGTACAGCGAGGCATTTCACTTCTTTTATTAGAATATTTTATTTAGCGAAAGAGTTGTGCTACAACTAGGAACTGGATAGAAAACATTAAAAAGAAAATTGTTTATTAAAAACCATTATACAGTAGCATGTTAAAATTAGAAGAATAAATGTAATTATGACTACAGTTAGAAGACATCCAAAAAAAAAAAAAAAAAAAAAAAAAAAAAACACATATCCTGATCCCCATTTAAATATTTTAAGTTAGACCAAATGTTTTTCAATCCGTTTTCTTATCCAGTCTGTCTTATGAGTTTCTCGGTTGTGACCTCGGTCCTGACAGCCGAACAGTGCGAGATTAATGAGGTGGGCGGAGCAGTATAATAAACGTTTGTTTGAAGTGACAAGGCTGATAGGTGTTGATTTACTTACACACTGATAGGCTTTTAATTGAGCGCCTCCATCTCTCATCACATCAAAGTCACTGTGACCGACAGGGCGCTCCTGCATACTGAGGGCTGTGATGACTGACAGCTGACACTCGGCCAGAGTTGTCCCTCATACCTTAAGATCTCACTCCAGAAATTCATTCAAATCCTGTACTAATACAACAATACAAAAGAATAACACGACAATACAAGTAAGAACACTTATTACAGTACAATGGGTCTAAAGACAAAAAAAGGTGTTTTTATCTCCCAGAGTATATTATAATAGAATAATATTTTAAAAATTGTATTTAAATAATATTAACAACATAAGATTATTTCAAATTAATATAATTAATAAAAAATATTATATACATGTAATATATTATATTTTAAATGAATAGCGATGGAGAAACACATACTAAGAAATACTAAGAGATTTTTATTATAATAATAATAACTCCTGAACTCATGGATCTGATAACAGATCACTCTAAAATGTAAAAATGATATACTCTTGACTATGTCACAAAGCCTGGTTCCAATACAATATAATTACCGTATGTATTATGAAGGGGATGTGCCATTACAACCACAAATTCAGCATTATAAGATCGTGCATTTGTCAGTATATGAATATATGATGTAATCTTATTTTCAGAATTGATGGAGGACTCCAAGGATGTGATGAAGTAAAACATCTGTGTTTTTACTGCAGTTTTTACAAGCCGCCAAGAACTAGGCTGTTGAGTTGTTATTGTTCATGCAGCAAGTTTACATCTTTTCATTATGTGCGACACAATGACATAACCTGTTTAGAGATCTACAGGCATTTGAGCCTTGTCAGTCAACTGTGAGCTGATTGACAAGTCTAATACAGGATAGGCCAGAATCATCTTTTAATTTTGAAGTGTGTTTTGTGGGACAAAAATGAATTGTTTCCGTGTGCGCCAGCGAGTGTGACTCAGAAATGAAATGAAAGGATAAATGTGGGACTTGTGAACTCTAAAAAGTGAATCAGAATAGCCTAAGGAATGGAGAGATTTCATTTGCGCCATGCATTACTCAAACGGAACGTGTCATGAGTCTTGTGAATGTAGTGACTGTTGCTCCATGCAAGCGTTTTCTGGGCCAGCAACAGATAAAAAACACCTTTTGATGTCTACTTAGCTTTCACACAACAATATGGAGCAATCTGATTTGTGGCTCCGCTGTGTGTAGCCGAGTAGTTCTCCCACCCCTCCTGATAACTTCACCATGTGGAGGACAATGGGACCTTTTGTTTGAGCGAGAGGGGTGCATTTAAGTTCATTGTGTGTGTGTGTGTGTGTGTGTGCGTGTGTGTGTGTGTGTGTGGGTGTGTGTGCGCGACTGCATGTGTGTGTGTGTGTGTGTGTGTGTGTTTTGGTGCACATGACATGTTTGAAAGCTAAATAAAGATCTGTCATTAACTGTAGGGCATGTACATAATCATTCAGAGATAATCAGTGAGACAGGAAGATGAGTAGATCTGCTGGGCCCTTGATCAGAGATACAAGAGAGAAAACAGACGAGAGAAACGAGCCATTAAACCTGTGAGAGCGCTCAATGTCACTGATATCATAAAAAAAAAAAACATGGAAATGAGCTTTTACTGGGTATATAACTATTACTCAAGTCTAGTTCATCCATCTTATGGTATGATATTCCATTCCGTCACATGTGCATGTGGTTTCATACAAATATTTATCCTGTCATCACACCATCACTCACTTCTTTGGATCAGAGAGTCTCAAGATGTTCAAGTCTGATTATACCAAAACACAGAGATGAGTCATTAAATCAACCTGAGAAGCTCCATTCTCAGAGAATTCTGGGAAGAGCCTTTTCTGTCATTTGTTACCCTTGAGTGTATGCTGTATGCGTTATTCACACCAAACTAAATAAATTCTCGGCTTTGTTTTGGCTCTGTTTCGTGATACATTCCTTGACGGTGTTTGAAAGACTCTCTCTATCATCTCTTTCACACACACACACACACACACACACACCAACATTATTCTTAGTAATACTCCACCAAGTTTCAGAGTGGAACAGTGCAATTTGTTTTTAATTTGATTCCTAAAAATCTCACAATCACTCTGAAAGATTGTGAGGTCTGTGAAAGCAAAGAGAAAAAGAGAGTGCTACATTTTACAGTTCTCCAGGGTTGGTCTCACATGTCAGCTACACTCCATAAAGCTGTCCTGTCCCTCTTTTTTCACAGGATTATTATTTCTGGAGAACAGACCAGGCATAAGCAGCAGACTCCCTGCCTCTGGGCTCCCTTTTCATACCACTCACCTCATAAATCAGTCACAGGTAATTAAATGCAAGTGATTTGCATCCTTTTTGTTTGTTTGGTTTTGCCGTCTCTTAGTCTGTACCAAAGAGAGACAAACTGTTCCGTGCCAGTCAAGTATAAAAATATAAACTGTAAATTGAGATCTGCAAGCACAAAGCTATTTAACAAGCTATTTAAGTTTGAAACAAATTATTTGTACTTTTCTTTTTTTTTTTCTTCATATCCGTCTCCAAGTTTCATATCCATCACTGTTTCGCATTAACATGAATGATGGCCTGCTATAAAATTCCGGTAGGTTTTCTGCACTTCAGTAATCTGTTCTGAGTGACCTCTCACAAAAAGCAGTGAGGGGATATGAGTGGGCTACAGTCAAGCAGGATGTCTAGCCTCTGCTTTTAGCCCTTTGTTTAGTCAAAGTTATGGTAAAGCCCCGTGCTTTGATACAGTCATGCATAGGCGAACGCCTTCAGGCTTAACAGGGATTGGTCAAACAGCCCTCTTAAAGGGGAGGCCTGCCCCTTAAAATCCACAACAGGAAATGACCATCCGTCATTTATACGTCAAAACAGCTGTTAGCAGCCCACTTCAAGGCCAGACTTGAAAGGAGCTGTTCCCCGTTGTTCCAGCCCGCCCTCAGTTCTTTCTCTCACTCTTTCTCTCTTTTTTTATTTTCCCTTCCTCCTCCTCTAGGGTGCCTTTAAACTCCCTCCATTCCACCCACACCTTTGCCCCCTGCCAAACTCACTTATCCTGAAAATGTTTTTGTAAGGCAATCCATCTTAATTCCAAACCATTGGAATTCTAAGATTTGAGGTTTTAGGTTTGCATTTCATGTTTTTAGCTTTTTAAGGAAAGCAGTGATTCTTCATTTTCTTTGCAGTCCTAAGAATATAACAATGGTTACACCCTGTGATTCTGGGTTTCTGACTAGTAACATAATTTGTAGACAAACGGAAACATTCCAGACATCTCGAGCAAACTTTGCAGAGTGGCAACAGAGATGGATCAACTGTAAAAGCAGAAAAAAAGTGAGTGTCTACCCACATTAATACGCTTGTCGACAGGTTAGACCACACCTGTCATAACCTGAAGTATCTGTTTGTGTGAGGCAAAGACAACTGATGTGTTCAAAGGAAGCGATCGCATCATCTCACTTAACCCTGAGCACATCTGAATTTGCATTTGTTCCTGTAGTTTTATAGATTTGCACGGCCATTCCAGACTGGCAAGTGATGGATGACACTTATAATGACAAAGCAAACAGCAGGGCTGTTGACAGAAGGAGAGGTGACTTCATACAACCACTGCTGCTCTCTCTCAACACACACATGTGCGCACACACATGTGCTGTACGTTAAATGGCTTTAGACGCCGCAGGTAAAGAGATCCTTGTTTAACCACGGCAGATGGGCTTGTACGTGGAGTCGACTATGTGTAGCTCCTGAATAAACAAGACAACGTGTGTTCAAAACCCAACAAACACTGTATGATGAGATGGATCTCTGAATTCCTGTGTTGTGAGACACAGAGTGACAGTTTAATTAACTTAACAGCTTAGATTAGCATGACAGAAATAACTGTTATGTATGATTGAGTGTGGTTTAATACTTTGCCACACTAGTCAACTTTGATCGTCTGTAGGTACTTATGAATGTGTGGGAGGCTGTTTGTATGTGTGCTGTATGTGGGATCTAAAATGACAGGTTGCTGACAAGCTTAAAACTCTTTCTGCCTCTGAAATGCAGTGTCCTGAGGCTTACATTTCTCCCTGCACACCATTATTAAATGAATATTCACCTCTGCCACCCAGATACGTGAGACAAAGCCCTGCAACACATGTTTGCCTGTGGCTCCTCCTCTCCCTAGGTCAACAGTTCATGCATTCTGTCTTTTTGTCATTTTTATTACACTAAGGCAGGCAACAACACCTTTCAAGAAGCTTCCCAGGTGCTCTTTGTTTTTAACCCCGAGAACGGTTCCAGAGTTCAGGAGCTTCCTCATCTCTCTGACTCACCTGACAGGTATTGCCACTCAGAGTAACATAAATATTCTCGTCCACAATTACACTGTGCAAAATGGAGCAACTTTTATGCTGTCAATTTGAAATACGGCTTATCCAAGCTACAATGCATTATCAATACATGAGTGGATGCAATTGATTATATTTCATTGCAAACAAAAGTCACAAAACAATTTAGTATATGGATGCAAGACTTCAGAAACACGCTTGGCTTGCCAAAATAATGTAATACAACCCGGTCCAATGTCTGGAATTTAATAATGTTGGGCATAAGCACTTACGAACAATCAAAGCTATTAAATATAACTGTACTTCAAAGTTACTTAGACACGAATTAGCACAGTCTCCCTGTAATAGCCTCTGTCAGGCTTCATTTTTCAATGATTAAGCCAATTCATTGCATAATTAAGTTAGCTAAATTACTTCAATGGCAAAGTAACATGGGATAATGCAATAAAGTTATTAACATTCCAGAACTGGAGGCGCACACATTAGGCATGCGCTGTTATTATGTATGAATGTATTACTCAGTATCATTTGACTCGTTTGACCTAAAAAAAGAAACAGCTACCATATTCTCAGCTATTACATTTAAGGTTGTAAGGTAAACCTAACATCAGCATTGAATCTAAATTTGAATTATGAAATTAAGTATGAAATACATTTTAGACTATACATCCTATAATTAAATTTCTGGACCTTGTACAAAGACAAATTAAAGTACTATGAATGTCCTTTTGAACTACACAAAATATGTCTGAATGAGTCTACTTATCAATAACTATAGATGTTTGGATCACTGTCAACTTTATACAGAATCTATAATATCTGTACACAAGCCGTTTTAACATTTATTCTTTAAAACTAACTTTGTGTAAAGCAAGTAATCCAACAGTGACTATTCCAATACTTTCTAGTATGCATTCCTTTACTAGTACTTATTATTAGATAATAGATCCTATTTATGAATCAATATGTTACCACAGATCTATTCTACACTGAATTAAATGTCAAAATGAGCAGTTTTTTACAATAGAACATAATAGAAGCAATATAGCGTATATACTTGGAGTGACTAGTAGCAAAGAAATAAGCACTAGTGTAAAGTCAAATCTAATGAAAGGTTACTACTGCAACTGCAATAAAAAGTAAAAACAAAATGGTCTACTAGCCTACTGAAGATACTGGTCATTAGCTACTAGTGATTAGAATAACTACAAAAAAAATTGCTAAGCTACTTGTAACAAAATTAGATCAAAAAATAAAATAAATGGTAAAACGTCATGCCACAGTAGTCTTTGCATGTTTTGACATACAGTGATCGACCGCTTGGCCAGCGGGTCCGGACTGGAGCGAGTCAGAGGAGAGAGGAGGACAGTCTCCGCCTCTGTTGAGCCTACCCACTTATTACCAATGCAGACGCAGGCGATTGGACGGCGGCTGAGCGCTTTGAAGTTCTCCCTCAGATCTTCAGTACGAGCAGAGTGTGTATGCGTACGGAGGGTGTAGTGCACACACCGACCAACGGAATGCCATTATTTGACATTTAGCAGTAGTTCTGCTGTGTAGTTTCTTTCTTTTAATTTTACGACAAGTATACAAAACTTCTCTTATTTCCCAAGTCGTCGTTTGCGCGTAAAGGACTCGCGATCATTTGGGGGGTTAAGCAGCACTGATTCGGTAACGGAACGATGCGGAGACGGAGTGTACGTTCTTCATAGAGACTATAACAGCTCTCTTTCTCTGGACTACAGACAGAACTGATGTTTCAACGGGATATTTAACTGTCTGCAGAATAGGATATAATGTTGTTTGGCTCTTTATTGAAGACACTGGATATCTCTAAATGAAAACTGAAGGACACCCGCCCCGTCGCTTCCCTCGACAGGTCTCTGATCCGCCCCGATCCAGATGAGCGAACTGCCTCCTGGATTTGCAGTCTTTACACGGAACCACCAGACCCTTAAAAGTCGTTACATTAACAACGATAGTTTGCCCACCTGTTTAAGACCTCAGACCGTCTCGATCTTCTCACTGCCGTACCGTGATCCCGCGCGTCAGGAAAAAAGGCTGCCTATACGGATTCTCAAAATGTTGACCGCTCACACAAGTCATATACTTCACCCAGAGTATCTCCAGCCGCTCAGCTCCGCGCCAGTGAGCATCGAGGTACGAGTAACTCCTTTATAAAGTATACGTTTCTTACTTGTTTCTTATATATATATATATATATATATATATATATATATATATATATATATATATATATATATATATATATAATTTTACTTGATTAAATTATATGTGTGGTTTGTCCGAGTTTGTGGGTTTCCATTAAGCGAAAGGATTTTAGTTTCATTTCATGTCTCGTGCGCATTTGTTACTTGATTTATCGTTTCTCGGCATTGTTATATATCAGGCGCGCCTCGTTTTAATGACTTAATTCGAAATTCGCCAAAAGGATCTGAATGGTAGTCTATTCAGCGCCAATTTGAAAGGATAGTCCGGATCTGGATGAGGCCGTTTTCCAGTATGAAGCAACATTTTATGGTTTCACATTTCCTGATCTGTACTGACTTGCGTTTTTACCGTACTTAAAATTCCACCGTTTATCTACCAGCTTAAGCACTCGAAATTCAAAAACACGAAATTATTTTTTTAAATAAGGTCTTAAAACACTGCACCATGTAGGCTACTTTGTGTATATGGGGTGACAACAATGTCCATTTATTCCACCAAAAGCAATTTATTTCATTTATTGTAAAATGTAAAAGCTTTCACGGCAAGCATTTAATGGTGATGTCAGACTTTCGAACCTAATCTAAATATAAACAGAATAATTGGAAAATTTTGAGATTGTGGCCAATGTTGCAATCATTGGAGACATTCCCTATAATTGGTTTTCCATAGAATTTGTCATTTCTGTCAGTTCATGAGAAAAACAATTTTTTTACTTAAAATGTCCTTTTTCTCCCCATAGCTGGATGCTAAAAAGAGTCCCCTAGCATTGCTGGCCCAGACCTGCTCACAGATTGGCAAACCAGATCCTCCTCCCTCTAAACTGGGATCGCTATCCTCCAGCAGCCATGGAGACAAGGACGGACGCTCTACCAGCTCCAGCCTGAAGCCTGGGGAGCATCAGAACGTAGATGACAAGTCCAGCTTCAAGCCTTACTCTAAAAGTGGATCAGAATGCCGGAAGGATGGAGCTGGGATGAACAGCTCAGCAGATAAAACGGGGTTCAGAGTGCCAAATAGCGGTTCTGCAGCTGTGACATGCCCCTCTTTACCTCCGCATGCCCCCTCTCCACAGGCCAGCTCTCCTTCTCAGCAGACATCAGGACAGTCACACACACACCGGCAGTCTCAGTCTCCCCTGTCACAGAAAACAGCACATCTACAAACCACCCACATGGACTCCAAAGCTGCAGGTTCAGACCCAGGGAACGACAGCAGCAGCAATGGCGGCGATCGCAATGGGAAAAAAGATTCGGACCACAGTAAATCAAGTCTGGACATTGCACAGATCGCCAACTCAAGTCATACACGTGCTAGTGCGAACTCCAGCAATGCCAGTTCCTCTAGCAGTCCTCAGCCTGACCATAAGGCTGACCCCCAACCCCCTCAGCCCAGTCTGGGTGCGGGCCACATCGCCCCTGTGTCTCCCTTCAAACCAGGCCACTCTGTTTTTCCCCTCCCGTCCTCCACCATGGGCTACCACGGCTCCATTGTCGGGGCCTATGCCGGCTATCCTTCTCAGTTTGTGCCTGGGTTGGATCACTCTAAATCTAGTTTAGTTGGCTCTGGGATGGGTGTTCCAGGAAAGCACCCCAGCTCCAGTCCTCTCACAGGGGCCTCGCCTCCCTCTTTCATGCAGGGTTTGTGCAGGGACCCATACTGCCTCACCTATCCCAATGCACCCCATCTTGGGGGCAGCAACTGTTCTTCCTGCGTTCACGATCCGTCATCTGCCCTCAAGTCTGGCTTCCCTCTTATGTATCCCACCCATCACCTCCACTCCCTCCACCCCAGTTCTCTGTCCTCTAGCGGCACCACGTCCCTGTCCCATCCTCTGTATACTTATGGTTTCATGCTGCCCAGTGAAACACTCCCTCACGCCTGTAACTGGGTCTCAGTGGGTGGCCCGTGTGACAAACGCTTCTCCACCTCAGAGGAACTCTTGGCCCATTTGCGTACACACACGGCTCTGCCAGGTGTGGATGGGAAGCTGCTCTCTGGCTACCCTTCATCTGTCTCCTCTGCTGCATCCTGCCACCTCCACCTGCCTCCTCCTAGCAGCCCAGGAGCCCTTCCCAGTTCCCTCTCCCTGCGTGGGTCACCAGGGCTAGGTTTGGCACGGTATCACCCCTACGGAAAGGCACACTTGCCAGGAGCTCATTCCCTTCCTATGCACTCACTCCCAGCCACAGCGCCCTACTATTCTCCCTACGCTCTATATGGCCAGAGACTGGGCTCAGCTTCTGCTCTTGGGTACCAGTGATTAAAAGTCTAAGGACAGTGTAAAGATATTGGCATGAGCTCGCTGGAAAGCACAGGAACATGCAGGATTCCCCTAAAAAGAATGAAGCAAAAAAACACGGGATAGTTGTATCGCAATGAGGAATAAAATGCTTTGGATGACTGTTTAATTAATGGTCACTCTAAATATCCATTAGGATATTAGGGAACCCTTATGAACTTTAGGTGGAGAGCTAATGAGAATGCGGAACTCAATTTATTTTATCTGATCAATTTTTCTTTTTCTTCTTTTTTTTTTTTCAATTTACCAAAAGTGTGTATTTATTTTTCACTTGAGCGCTTGACTTTTTGTTTCGAAGCAACATTTATCGCCAAAATTCAGTCATTATTTTCACAAAGGAGCAGTATTTTCACAGTACGAATATGGTTGCTCCTATCATACACTTTGTAATAATGCAATGTTTGCAACAACAACAGACGTACATATTGTCTCTCAGACACAAAATCCTTCTTTTAACGTCACTTTTTTTGTGCATTAGATCTGTGCAACTCCGTCTCTTTATTGGAGAACGGATTAGCATGACTTGGTCAAGAGCTACTTTGTTCCTTATGATTTGGCGATTATTTTGTACTTGTACAGTTCAAAGAATAAAACGGAAAGATGTGATATATTTTCTATTGTAGCTGACTCTGCAAGTTGGGGATGGAAGTGGAGAGGGGAAAATAATTCAAATAAGAGTACTATGTTGTGATGGCAGCGCTATCCATTTAACAAAGTCTTATTTTGTGTAATAAATGATACTTGATTACATTTATAGATGTGTTGATGTCCCTCGCTTCTCTTTCATGTACGTTTCTTACACTGTTAGTAACATGCTCGCTTTCCCATATGAAATTTTGAGCAAAAATTAGACGAGTCATACTTTGTAATAGAATTGAACACACTGACCATTTTCATAAGAAAAACACAAACAAAAAAGCATATCTATTTTTTCTGGGTTTATATATAATTAGACCTTTCATAAATGCATATTTGAAAGGTCTAATTATTCTTTAGTTTAGTTGGCCAACTAAAACATTGTGCCTTCACTTGAGCATCTAATCTTTGACTTTAGCTTTCTACACTACTGACAGTTTTGTTCCCTATTAGTTCAAGCTATTAACACAAAATAAGGTCCTCTGTCTGTTTACTGTTCTGCTCGTAATGTGAAAGTGCAGTGTTAGTCACTGCTGCTTGTTTGTGCCTCTGCAGCATTGTGTAAAGAGCTGCCTCAGCACAAGAGAGTATTGGGTCTTAAATACAGCTCAATGATAGCCTGGTAATAACCCATGGGAGCCGTGCACTCACTCCCAGTGCACTCTGATGGATTGCCTTGCTACACAAAGGGCAAAAGATGACAATGGGAGGCTGTTAATAGAGAAATATTTATCAAATGCTTGACATGACCCCCAGGAGTGCAGTCCCCATTGTTTGACCTGAGTGTGTTGTGTCCTATGGTTTAGAAAGTCTTGCTTAATGCTGTACTACAAAGAGGGTCAATATTCAATATTGCTGATGTGATTGCGTGGCTAAGTTAGGATTAATGTCTCATGCATAAGCGGCCAGAGTGTACATCTCTTCTTCAGAACCATTTTCCTGAAAAAGGATAAGCGGAGATGCTGTTAAGCACTAGGATGAGCCAAATGCACACACACATTCACACGTACAGACAGATTCTCAGTTCATTAGCACTTCAGACAGGAGAGGACGCAGCACAGGTGTCACTTGACAGGGCCATTAAATGAATAGATCACTCCACCACCTCTGTTAACTCTGGCTATCCAGCAAGGACACAGCATAAGGTTCCTCTTATGGGAAACCAAGAGGTCAAGATTAGAGGAGGAAGAGCTGCGATGAGAATAAACACTTGCGGGTAAACGTTTCCCAGTTCCCAATACCCAACTCTACATTTTAATAAGACGCAACATAGGCCTGCTAATAGTAAACAGTCTACCAAAATGATGTATTCACAGGGCAAAATGATGTATAAACTGCAGTAGAGAGCATCTAAACTGTAGTATTGCATTTTGTTAACAAAGAGAAGTTCAGATCTAAAAGTAAGGTTCAGTGCCAAGAGCCTATTTTAGAAATGGTCTTGAATGACTTCCTTTGAGACTCAGAGAGGAAGTTATTTAATGGAGTTACGAAGTATTTGGGCATAGCCCAAGAGAATTAAAAACTACATAACATGGATTACGTTGCCCCTAGTGGTAAAGCAATGCAACAGCAATGAACAAAAATAAATCACTGAATTTAGTCAGCAATTTGTTTTTTGCACAAATGAGAATACACAAAATGTGTATTAAAGCGTGTAAATAAACAGGGTTTTGATGAAGAACGGGAAAAAAAGAGATCAAATGTTAGTTAAAGCCAGTTGAGCAAGGTTAAATGCAGGGGAGGACTTTTTACGTTTTATAAGAAGGTGAGAGATTAATCCTGCCATCACCCCTTTCCCACTCGTTCATCACATTCCTGCTCTATCCTTCTCTCTGTCTTTCTCCTCATCAATCTCTCCCTGCCATTTATCTTTCTCTCCCTCGTCTCCCGGGCTCCAGCTGAGTCAATATGCAGTCACTCTGTTTCTGTCGCCTGCTTGTGGAGGGGAGGGGAGCTGGATGTATGTGTGGGTGGGGGTGTGGAGTTAATTTAGTCCCTGACCAGTGTCTTCTCAGCAGGGCTACACCTGTTTGATTGATCTCTTTCTCCCATTCTCTGCTGTCCCACTGGGCTTAGAAGGGTGGGGGGGGGGGGTAAGACCCCCCCTCCCAATGTGTCCAGTCAACTACTGAGGAGAGAAAGAGTGTGTGTGTGTGTGTGTGTGTGTGTGTGTGTGTGTGTGTGTGTGTGTGTGTGTGTGAGAGGGAGAGAGCTGCAGCCCATCACAGCAGTGTCCCGGGCAGGCAGCCCGGCAGCCCTAGTGATTAATGACGACAGGGTGTGGAGCTGCTCCTCAATTAGCCGCCAAGTCCACAGCAACTCACGAGCCTGACAGCCCCAACCTGAAAAAGAATGAGCGAGGGAGAGAGTTAGATCACCCCCTCCCTCACCGACTCTTTTTCTTAGGCTGTCTCTCTCTGTTTAGATCTTGTCTCTTGTCTCTCTTCACCTACACCCTCTTTCTCCCCTGGCTTCTCTCCTGTTACTTTCTTGTTGTCTCTTTGATTATGTTAGCCTAATGCAGACTCTCTCTCTCCCTTCGCAAACTTCCATATACATTACACTCTGTTAATTACCGCATGAGTACTCTGATGACTGTTTGTCACGGTGATATAGACCAGGCCGCTCTCTTTCTCACACACACTCACACTCCTCAAGCTCATAAAGCAATCAATCACACAACTGCTTCAGCTTCATGACTAAAAAAATCCATTGAGGACTTTCCACGGGACTCTTAATCACATCAACCACATCACAAAATACCACTCCATCCGCCAGCAACAACAACAAAAATTGTGGCGGCGCGCACCTCTGCCCAGTGATCTCTTAGCCATCCCCATTTGTCTAGCAAAACCGTGTGCATGTGTGACGACAGCCTGACAACGCAGGCAAACGAGTGTGTTGCAATTATGGCTAACCACTAATAACGCATTCCACCGCTACAGCTGGATTCCATTTGTAAACGCACTGGGGGAGCACGGCACCGAATGTCACGAACATTGTGCGCATGAAAAATCGTGCCTTGGCACCGGAATGGTGGGGTTAAGATTGATTCCGAGTCATGCCCAGAGTGACAGCACCTTTTCCTGTTCTGCTTAGGAAAATGTTTCAGTTACCTCATGCTTCCTCTACAATGTTTCCTCTATATGCATTCATATGAGTCATTAAGATTTTTTTTGTTTTTGAAAGCGATTTTTTCTAAATGTTGACAAAAACTTGCGAAATGACGACATTTCCATTAACCGATGTTATGCGACTAAAACTTTTTTCCTCTCGCGATAAGTCATTCCAAAAATCATGGCAACGGACTTTGTTAGGTTTATGTATATCCCAGCCACTGCACTGGCCATTATTATTAATCGAAGAAGACGTATGTGTGTTATCCAATCATTAATGGCAAGGAAAGACCCTTATGCTTGTGAGCGGCACATATGAGGTGTTTCTGGGTGTTTCTCCCTCATATCTGCTTCGAGGTCTTGATTGTGGCATTTCTTTGAGGTTTAGAATCCAGTATTCCAGTAATTCTTTTGTCTTTTATGAATTTAATAAAGAACTGTCTCGTAGGCCTATTCAGTCCAAACATACCGCGTCATCTACGTCAGGTGACCTGTAAATGCGCAAAAACTGTTTCCATTGCAGTTTTGCGAAATATTTCTTTATTTCCTATAAGCTACTGTATTCCTAAAACAATACTTCTAGCAGATTTACACATTTTTACATTTTTCTGCTTCTGAGAAATAAAAGACCAAAAATATTGATGATATATCTATTTTTTCCCAATAAAACAATATCTAGAACGAAAATAACAAGAAACAAATCAACATAAAAAAAAAAAAATAACAGTCATGTTCACACAGCCCCAACAGAAACTGACAAACGCTGATTGAACATGTTCAGTCGGTTGAAAACAAACCCCAACCAATGCCAACAGACGCCGACAGGGGTAACACACTGATCTGACAAAACCCAACAAACGTGTTTGTTGGCGTTTGTCTGCGCGGTGTGAATTGGCCTTAATACTATATAATTAGGAATTCGTCCTATATTAAGAATTAAAATTGTCATAATTTCAAAAGGCCCCTATAATATATTCTGCAGCATGATGTAGTGACATCTGCTGGGGAATGTTTTCTGTTTCTATTATGTACTTACTTTGATTCATTGGATATCATAATTAGACATTATGTTCATACTGTGCTTTGTGTGCACTAAAGTGTCAGTATATATAAATAGTATATATAATCAGCATATAATTCAAACTGGCCACATTAATCCAGAATAATGTGCTTTAATAAAATGACTAGTATATTGTCATTTGTGAACATTACAATGAGGACATGTAGAATATGGAGAGCTTTGTAACTGTTTATTTTACCAGCTGCCCTCAGCCTCAAGCTTGGCATAACATTGTCACAATGTTTAAACACTGCTGTCATGTGCAGTCCAGGTTTAAGTGGACTGTATGACATAATTTATAAACTTCCAATGGGCAATGTTAGGTGCGACCATGACACAATGATGTGTTAAACCCAAAGGTCAACTAATCCATTAAACACCATGTATTAATCTGCCACCTGACACACTCTGGGCAGAAAAGCACTAGCGATGTTAAAACAAAGTTATACAATAGAGTCTTTTTCTACTCTGCACATACAAACATAGAACTACTATTAAAGGTTAAATACATGTCCTACTCGTATTCAAAACCGAAGGGCGCATAAAGGTATAGACATCTGTCAGGTCTTGTTTAATGAAATATACAAAGATAAAAGTACTCTTGTCAACACCCTTCCATTTTTCTTCATAATGTGACAACCCTGTACATACCACACGGCTCTGAAACTTTTACCCAAGGCCTCTAGTCACCAGATTTTCCTTCCGCCTCTGTCAGGATATTTTATGGACCGTCAATGTGTGTGTGTGTGTGTGTGTGTGTGTGTGTGTGTGTGTGTGTGTGTGTGGTAGCGAGCATACACCACAGAACAGCCAAGTTAATGTTATGAGAAGCGGCAGGGGTTTCTTAAGTAAGAGCAAAAGTTTTCCAGAGAAATGTGATTATTTTTACTGACTCAACGGCCCCCTCCCTTTTAGCAGCGGTGATGGTAACCACTCGGTTTCCTTGCCCTCTCTGTCTTGGCGGTAAGCTAACCCAGCTGTTCTCAATGCCATTTTGGGGAGAGGAAAAACCAAAGGCAGGAGAGGGACAGAGAGCAAGAAAGAGAGAGAGAGAGAGAGAGAGAGAGAGAGAGAGAGAGAGAGAGAGAGAGAGAGAGAGAGAGAGAGAGAGAGAGAAGCTGGCAGGGAGGGGAACAGACCTGATTATCCAAATACAGTCATTAAAGGGGAAATGTGTTTTTCAAACTGTCAAGATGATTAATGAGGGAGAGCAAATCCTCACAAATGCTCTTGTTTAGTCTAACTGGCAGACATGATCCTGGCCACTGATTAATGGCAGTGCTGGTGCGTGAGGCCACCGTGAGGTGAGATGAGTGGGTGGGTGGGGGTAGGTGTTAGGTAGTGGAAGGACGTGTAGTGTGGCAGAGCGATAGAACTTCACAGGATGTTACGGAGAAAGACAAGAGAAAGCACACGAGTCAACACAACAGCAGTTTTATCTTCGGCACTTTTTAGAGAGTTTAATGAGTTTAAACAACAAGGCTGCATGGCTTCACCTCACAAATATGCTCATTAGATGTTTTTGGCCAAACTTGCGGCGGTTGAACAAATACCACGCATGATTTATGGCATAAATAACCGTGGTAATAATTATAGCACACAACAGACTTGCAGTGAAGTAACAGTCATTAGCGTAAGAAGAAAAGCAGATCCTGTCAGCGCTAAAGGGATCTCTGTATTGTTTTGATGTAGTCAAATCATATGGAACACCTTAAAGGGATAGTTCACCCTAAAATGAAAATTAGGTTTTGTTCTAATGCAAGATGTCATTCTTTCTTTTCTTTTCTCTTCAGGCTTTAAAAAAAGATCCCATGCAACACGTGTCGTCTATCCCACGTGTTCTGGGGGTATACGATAGGGTTTGATGAAAAACCAACTGAAATTTAATGTACTGTATTTTTTAACTTTAATGTATTCCTTAACTTTAGCCGTTGGGCTTCTGTGCAAGAGACTCTATTAGCCCGCAGTTCACTCCGACTCGCCTAGAAAAAGCACAAAAGTTGTGAGAAATCAAGATGAATGAATACACAACATAAACTACAATGCCTAGAAATCACAAAAAAGTATCTCAAAAAAGATTCTGTGTACTTTCTTCACCAAGTTGAATATCTCCAGAGTCTCACGAACGCACACGTTGTATAGCCACGCACACAAGACCAACAGTCAAGGTCAGGATTTTACATTATTTTTTCCATTTAATTTGGGATTAATACATCAAATTTTGGTTTATTTTTTTAACAAACCCTTTCGTAAACCCCCAGACCACTTGGAATATATATCACGTCTAGCATTGGCCCATTACTTTTGCATCTTTTTTTAACAGTGTTTGTGGGAGACTTTTTGTACGTGTGTGTGTGTGTGTGTGTGTGTGTGTGTGGTCCTGGTAAACCCTATATTGTGAGGAAATTTTTTGAAAAACATTATAAATCTTACAGAATTATGTTTTTTGAAAATGTAAAAATGCAGGAAGTTTTCTGTAAGGGTTGTGTTTAGGGGTAGGGGTTATACAGTTTATGCAGAATAAAAATAATTATGTCCCCATAAAACATGAAAACCCCCCAAAAAACATGCACACACGTGTGTGTGTGTGTGTGTGTGTGTGTGTGTGTGTGTGTGTGTGTGTGTGTGTGTGTGTGTGTGTGTGTGTGTCAGACAGCTGACCTTAGAAGTGAATGATTTTCCTCCAGGCAGGAGCTAAAGTGCTGATACCTGACTATTTCACTTTGCTGACCTTAAAGAGTGGCAGTTACAACATGCACACTCACACTCACGCTGCTACTGGTTAAGGTTTCTATGGCATAATGGCACAGAGCACACATTCATTAGCCATTGTCTCATTGACAGTATTGGAAACCAATTGGTCTGCAAGCTATTCATCAGGAAAGCAGACAGGCTAACAATTTCTGTATGGACTATAGAGCTATTGGTCTGTGATGGGAGGTCTTCTTTAGACTCAATGGTTAGTTTTTTTCAAACCACATGTGAGAGGAAAATTAGCTTGCCACTAATCTACCAGTGTTGAACCATCTTCTTTTGTCCCACATCCAACTGTCCACTGCATCATTACTCAATATATTTTTTTAGAATAGTCTAAAAATTACATGTAAAGATCTCAACAGAATAGGGATGCACTGAAAATTTAAAATGTTCAAAATTGTGGCACAAATAACCTAATAATTATTTTAATGTTAGGGCCATTAACCGACAAATGGCTGATATGAGAAGTGTGAGAAGTCTATGCTAATTTTTCTAAAAAATGCAATTAAATGAAATAATTAAATGCTTTAAGTGAAATTAGGCGTAAAACATTACAATATAGAGTATGGAAAATGGATATTTAGATAAATGGATATTTTAAGATTTGTTACATTTTACATTTAAGTGAGCGTTAGATGACAGCAAAGTTGTAGCCTAATCTAAATGTAAAAATAGAGGGAATGAGCATTTAATCATTTCATATACATTTTATATATAACCAATATCCATGAACATGATAAAATAACACAGACCTTGAGCAGCAGGAAACTTAACTTTTAACAACTAATGGCTGTTGTTTTTATTTTCACCTTGTAATTATTTTGTTTCAGTTTTTTAGGCTGCAGTTTTTTAGTCTCCTTATGACCTCTCTTTTCTCTTATTCACTCCCTATAGACCTTATGCGCCAGAGAAACAAGGGCGCCGCCATCTTTAGAATATTGTCTTTGAACTTCCGTTTTTGCAGTCGCTCTGTATATTTCTATGGCATCGCTGTCCAGGAGTAATTAGCTTTTGAAGTGGATTTACTTAAAGGGATACTTCACCTCTGGGAAGATGAATGTGTATTTAAAATAGGTCATTTAAGTAGAAGAAATGTGAAGAAATTTTGGAATTTTGAGCTTTCTAGACTGAGAAAAGCCAGAAAATGTATTTTTGGCTTATGTGGATGAAAGACAACAACTCCCAGAATGCACTTGCTTCGCTGCCTTAGGAGGCCACGCCTACCTACCGGTTAGAGAGCGCAGTTGAAAACAACAAGGCTAGCCTACGTGATGAGTTTGCCAGGGATTTAGAGATCGCCCAAAATGTCCGGGATTCGGCTTTTGCATTCTACAGTCGCCATTCATTCATCATGTTTACTGTGGCGAGCAGGACGAGGCTGACGGCCGCGGGAGAACGGCGCGAGGCCGGTGGCGTCATTACTGAGACGCGCCGGGTCTCGCATCTCTCACGGAGGAGAAGGAATTTTCTTAGCAATGTTAAAACGCACATCAACCGATCACTTGTTTAGCGTTCATGTAAACACTACATTCAGATTCACCAATCGGAATGAATTCAGTTAGATTGAAACAAAAGGTGTGCATGTAAACAATGAATGGCGACCGCAGAATGCAAAAGCTGAATCCCGTACATTTTGAACGATCTCGCCCGCCGGACAAGTCCGGGAAAAGGAGGATGGTAACCCCTACTTACTCAGCTTTCTCCTACTAGTCAGCTTTCTTCACAGAACAAAAGCCTGCTAGCTTAGCTTCCAAAGAAAGACGGCTGACACTGTGTACATTCTGTGAGTGAGATCCCACCCTCTATGGGCGGGTTGAAAACATGCGGAACAACGCCATCTACTGGCTGTAGTCTTTAGCCTCTGGCCAGAAAATCCTCGGATGACGCAAAATGACGATTTTTGCGTCATCGGAGGATTTTTTCCAGACAAAAAATACATAAATCTCTCCTCTCAGGGGGATATGAGGGTGGAAAGCATGGTAATTCGAAAATACTACAGGTTTTCTACTAATACAAAGCTTAATGCTAAATCCTGAAGTATCCCTTTAATGTAAAGTTAACGAAAGTTATCATGAGGATTGTAATGTTTAAAGCAGATGTCTTAACAAATGTCAGTAGACCGGGAAGATTTTAAAACGAGCTGTTCATTCATAAATATGCAAGATCGCTGTGAAAATACAGACCGGAAGTCAAAAGACAACGAGCGCAGCGCTGAAAAGGGGCGGAGCTACATAAGGTCTATACATTAAAATGGCTAACAGCTGTGAACCTCATAACATGGGAGAATGTGAGGCTGTGCATCTCAAGTCCCTTTCATCACGATCACAGGACTCGTTTACACTGTCAGTGAAATGTGACCCAACTCAGATTTTTTGCTCATATGTGACACAGATCGGATGTGTTCTATGACCGTGTAAACAGGAAAAAAACGCATGCATTCAGATATTTTGAGATCGGTTTCAGCCCTCATTCATATGTGGAAATAAATCAAATATGTGCCAATGCGACTGTCATGTAAACAGGCAGATCGGATTTTCTGAGGCATTAGGCGAGCAATCTCGACGCGCATCTGCAAAGGGACGGATGGCCCAACGAAACGTTGTGTTGTCATAGGAAAGGAATGTGGACAAACGTTAACACAACATATCAAAGGTTGGCTTGCTCATCCTAAAATTTTGGACCCGCTACTCCTCATTAAAGCCCGCCTCAATATGATCCCACCAGTCCTGGGAACTCTCTCGCACACAATAACTGAAGCATATGCGCAATGATGCAATGATGATGGCTCCTTTCGTCCTCCTCCGCCTCAAAATCATGGTGATGTTTAATGAATTTCGCATAGGCTATATATCGCAAAGCTAGCATCCAGCATATTTCTATCTTCTTCTATCTTCAAGCTTCTATCAGTCAGACCTATAAGTATATGATGGCAAGAAGAACCTAAGCATGCTAAATTACCAACAATCAGTATAAATGATGACAAGAAAAATTAAAGGAGGAAAGGGAGAGTTAACCAGCAGTCCCAAACTCTCCAAACGATATCTAGATGAACATATCCCTCGATATGTTTGTGAAAAGATAAATCATGTCAGAGAGGGAGAATGACAAGGAAAAAAGCTCAGAGAGAGAAAACAAGTGGGATGGGAGGGAGTTAATGGAGGGCACGGGTGGGAAGGCTGGTCGGAGAAGTCAATGTTTCTGAAGTGCTGAGAGTAGGACAGCTGTGTGTGTGTGTGTGTGTGTGTGTGTGTGTGTGTGTGTGTGTGTGTGTGTGTGTGTGTGTGTGTGTGTGTGTGTGTGTGTGTGTGTGTGTGTGTGTGTGTGTGTGTGTGTGTAGGTCCTAGAAGCAAGCTCTGTTTGTGTGTGTCAGAGGGAGTAGTGATTAATGACCCACAGGCCTTGTTTCTCTTGCTTCCTTCCTCAGCAGCAATGTCACACACACCATCACATGTCAGCCTAATGGACACGGGCAGACAGTGGCGGGAGCTGCCCATTGCTTCAGACTCACACGCACATTAAGAACATGCATGCGTGTCAAAAACACAATGTTTTTATTTAAGGAAAAACAAAACAACTGCAGTGCTCATTTTGTGCACAGATTAAGTGCAAGAAAGAAAGAAAAGAACAGGAGAAAAAGACGTTGTGCGTCAGAGAAAAAGGAGAATGTGCGGCTGGGAGAGAGAGAGAGAAGTCAGTGTTTGCATGTGTGCCGGTTCCCAGCCCTGTCAGTGAGCTGTCAGAGTGTGATTTATGGTTGTGAGACTCACAGCAGTCCTTGCTGCCAGTTCAGTATTGTTACAACTGACATCTAATGAGGCCAGACGTGCTTTCAAGCACAGCACTTAACACAGGCCTCCATCTCCACCAGTCACAGGCCCTCTTTTCTCCTCCTCTTTCACTCCCATTTATTTTCTGCATCTGGGGTGGCAGACCAAGGAAAGGAGGAAAGACACGGTCTTGCTGCGAGAGCTTACAAAACGGAGAACACAGATGAAGCTGCAGTCAGCAGGCTTTTTCCCCCGTCTCTACCCCTCCCCCTTATACAAGCCTGCACAATGGCAAATTAAAGTAGAGCGAACCTTTATATACTGATGACTTAGCTTTGAAAGGCAATATCTCACCGTTTTTCTACGCCATTCAATTTTTCAACTCCGCTCCGATGCTTAGTAATTGTTTGGAGGATAGTCGGCGCTCTGGTCTAATCATATTGGTGGCTGTGTCATTTTGAAAGGGAGGAGGAGTAATGCTGGATGAGAGCTCCTTGGCTTTGACTTTTTCCTGATCTTGGGTTTCTGCTCCACTCCTCTTCGGGCAGCTAGCTTAGTCAGGACCCCTCGCAGTAATCATAAACAGAGCCGCTGGCAGCGGTACCCGCGTACTGCGCTCCCTCCCTACGCCCCCTGCTCCGGTTCCTTGTCAGACGTGATTAATGGCACACGGGCCCGGTGCGCTTTGCGTTGCCAGTTTCAGCGATGTTCCCTTGATACTTAATGAAGTCTGACAAACTTCTTTTCCCTCATTGTGTTCCAGTTATTTTTCCACGCTCCATTTAAGAGAAGCCCAATGTAGCTAAATTTGCCACCGCCGCACAAAAGCACAGGTCAGAGTTTTCATATTTATTGCGCAGTCGAGGAGCACAGCCTATAACACCGCTGGCAACGTCGGCTGTTTCTCAGGCAGCTCGTGTTGTTGTTCATACTTCAGGTTTGAGTAGTTTTGATTGCAGTCATTAGACGTTCCATAACTTTAGTTCCAAGAACTAAAGGTCACAGCGGCCTTACAGGACAAGGCCTGTGGTGTCTCAAACACATGCACTGATTTTACTTACTGCCATCCAGTGGAAGATGTACAGTGCCAAAAAAAAAAAATATATATATATATATATATATATATATTACACTTTACATCAAGGGCTTTTTTTTTTCGAGGGAGGCAGTTCCAAAAATTTTGGAAGAGAAAATCAAATAATGTGTAAAGCACTTATCATTTCTAAATTAATTTGGTCCAAAAGCAACAACTGGTGTAAAGTTTCAGATTTGGCTGATTAGCCTGTCAATGCAATGATGACCGTCTTTCATGCTCACAAAAGGTCCGCAAATCAGCCTGAATTGGTCAAATTGGTGGAAATCGTTGGACAAATTACAAAGAAAAAAACAACTTACACATTCAGATATGACCACTTTCAGTCACGCCCAATCGAAACTGTGAGCAAAGCATTTAGCAATCACACAAATCATTTTAATTTAAGATGAATGTCATAATACACGCCAAATAGCAGTTAGTAGTAACAAATAAAAATGTATGTGCTTACTGTAAGCCTATATTATTTTTATAATGAATATTTCATTTTAAAGCAGTAAATCAAAATTAACAGAAAAAAAGCTTGCATACCCATGTCTTACGTATCTTTAGCCTTCTGAGTTGTAGACTACACAATGATTTGAAATTTAAATCAATTCAAGGGCAAACTAAACAACATTAATTACTATGGAAAGGAAATGCAAACCATGTTGTTGATGGTTGTGTGCATTTAAAAAAAAGCAGCATGAAAAAAAGTAAACTTGGGAGAACAGAGATGTCATGTGTTACAGAACTTCTGGAGAAAAAACTTGTGTCAATTTAACAGGACACTAAGAGAAAAATCTAATGAAGCCACTCTGTTGTTTTGTTGCTTTTCTGACTCTAATGAATTCTGTTTCTGGAGTGAAGACTGTACTCTGTACCAGCAGGGGGCGCTGTTGTTGCAATTTAAAAAGCAAAGCAAGTCAATAAATGGCTGCATCCAATATTGCATACTTCCCTGCTATATAGTAGGCGAAAAACAGTAGTGACAAGAGTAGTATGTCTGAATTCACAGTCCTCATAAAAGAGTAGGCAAAAGGTACCCAGATGAATGACTACATCCGGTGAGTTTCTAAAGTGTGCATACGATGGACAATTTCCAATCCCATGAGGCCACGGGAGAGGCAGTGAATGAATGGCAGTGAAGTGACTCAACTGACGCTGGTAGGTCACATGATAATAACAACATGGCAAATGAGTTCATCCGGATTACATTCATACTATGCAAATTCATACTATACTTTTTTAGTGGTTGCAAAGTAAGTACTTATTCAAATTAAGTAGCCTTACCTAACTACACGTGAGTATATGAGATTTCGAATGCAGCCAATGTTCAACTCTATACATGCTAAAAGGTGCTGCAGCATTTCCACCTAAGTGGTGAGGAAGAATATCTTTTACTAGCAATTCCATGCAAATTGCAAAATGCTAATAGTTCATAGTCATGAAAAGGGATCTTTATTATGCGGTGACACATTCCTGCCCACCACACTGGTAAGCTGTGTCTTTTACTATGACATGTCGAATCAAGAAAATCAAAAAGCCTTCCCTCGGTTAACTAAGAAACTCATTACATGGTGAATATAACTAACCTTCTTAACCCTAACCCGATGTCTGAGCAGAAGACTAGCCACCAGCCGACTAAACTGTATTAAAGGCACAATACTGAAAGCTAACAAACATGTTAATTTGTTTCAATTAAGTTAGTGAACAGTAGCATGACTCTTTGGAGAGCCAAATGTGAGAACAAATGTTAGAAATAAAGTCACAACTGCAAGATATGAAGTTGCAATAATGAGCATGAACACACAATATTCATAATATACCGTAAAAGAGACAAAGTACCACAACTATACTTTATCAAACCTGCAATACGGTGTTCAGAGGAAGGGCCAGGAATAGAAATCATTTGAATATAAATCATTCAAGTGATGAACGGCTATCCATGACAATAAGTCTTTTTTTTTAAATAAGTGTTTCCCATCTATACTGAATCAGGCCCCAATTTTAAAAGACAGCAATGATGTATATTTTGTTTTTAAGTTATCTTTCAAACATTCAGACAGTCCACTAAGCACAAAGCGTCACAAACAGGGTGGGGTGCAATTCAGAATTACAGAATTATCTCTTTTTCAATTTATGAGTTGGAATTTAAATTGAATTGGCATCACCCCACATCAAAAAGGCATTAGAGGAAGTGGATTTTACAATTTAACAGGAAATTCAACAGGTAATGACTAGGGGTGTAACAATGTATCGTGTCGCAATATATATCGCAATACAAAAATGCAACAATATGTATCGTGGATAGTTCACCCAAAATAAAAATTACCCTGTGAGAAAAAATTGAAGTTTTCAGAGTCAGTACTACATTAAACTACAATATATTATGCTGAATATAATGTATAATAATGGGGGAATATTAGTGGGTCCTGATAATGCTTATGTTATAAGTCTTATGTTACCAGTAAAAAGTGGCCTACATTATTTTAAATATATCTAGCCAGTGACAGAGTGCAAGCATATTCGTCTAAAATAATTCTGTATTTTCAGGTTCAGAATCATGAATATATTTATTCTGGTGTCCAAGCCTATTCATTTACACCCACAATGTTATATCAAATTTAGCATTTAATCAACAGTACATTTTTTCTTAACCTTTTATTATATGTCTTGGAGTATCGCAATAATATCGTATCGTGAGTTCAGTATCGTGATATGTATCGAATCGTGAAATTAGGGTCTCGTTACACCCCTAGTAATGACATGTGTTTAAGTGTTCTTCCATTCATTTATTAAATATAAAAACTGTATCTATAAATTTCTATACATGCAATTTCTTACAGGTGACATTTCAAACTAGACTTCCTTAAATTCAAATTAGAATATGAATTCTGCATGTTTGTTTTCATTATAGACTGATATTTATCGGGCTTATGCTACTCTGAATAATGCCTGAACTTTGTATCTTGAGCACTTCTTGCGCTGCTTTTTGTTTTTTGCCTCTTCATGATGACTCGCTTAATCTAGTCCTACTTTGTAAGTCGCTTTGGATAAAAGCGTCTGCTAAATGACTAAATGTAAATGTAAATGTAAATGTGATATTAACTAGTAGAAAACAAACTGTCCTGCCATAGGAAAAGTCCGTGACAGCAGAGGGCGCCCTTGCAACAGAAATGTTTTTTTGCACAACTTTGTTTTTTCTTTTGACACTGTCTTTGTCTTTGTGATTACTCAAATAAATGGATAAGAAACGTTTTCCAAGCTAGTTAACGTAATTATTGTTGTTTTCAGATATGGAAACTAACTTCAGTGTACAATTTTTAACCTCGGTTATCAGGAAAAAAGGGTCACTGTACAACACACAATACTACATGCAATGCAAATAGGAAAAGTAAAGTGACAAAGCAGTTTTATACAAACAAGCACACAGTGTTCAGAGCCATACAGGCACTCTCACGTCAACTCCATCAGCTGCACTCTTTACAGGGTAAACAACAGAATTCAATATTGAATAACTCCAGATCATTCCTGGACTCATCGCTGAAATTCATCACGAACAAATGTTCAAGACATATAATCAAAGCAAATGCTGTTAGAAATGACTTATGTGACTAATACTTGATAACCATGAAGCTGAAAAAGTTTTAAGCTGGCTGATATTATAACTAGAAGCTGCTTACAACAGCAGTGGAATGGCAAAGCTAAGCACATGACTCAGAATGACTCTCTAAAACACACACACAGCATACTGACCTCTTGCAGCTCAAACTTCAAAGCCAAGCCAAGTAGCGTTGTCTCAATGTCTAGTATAACCAACAAATAATGATGATGAATTGTGATTCAAAAATGATCTTATGAATCAAAGTACTTCTACAACTTCTGAAGCTACGTATGTATTTTTCACCAACTCTGAGTTCAAGGGTGCCAAATGCACACCCACCAACAAAATGCAAACGTATGTAGATATGTGTTGTGCATACATACATTGAGTACCCTTGCTGTCCTTGTTTAATCAGATCTTGAAGCATCAACGTCCCAGCTTGGAACTTTCTCCACAGCCTGGCCCTGTATGAGTCTCTGAAAGGGAAAGAAATATATAAAAAAATATTTATATTTTTCTTACATACTAACCTCAGCACCTGAGTGTACTAAGTGTCTTATATTTTATTATTGTGCTTCAGGTTATTGCACAATCTTTCTGGATATTTTGATATTTATACTTTATGTATAAATAACTATGCATTTATAAATAATTATAATAAATTTGTTATATAATCCTGTACAGAAGAAGAAATGACTACTTTTTTATTGGACAAACAAACGATTTAAAAGCTATTTGACTGACAACAAAATTACTAACCTCAGCACTTTTGACGCTGTCATTTTAATGCAAGAACAGACATTTGTGTTTTTGACAACTGTAGCTACTTTAAAAGCACCAAGTGTAACTAAACAAACGCAGATTTACTTCAATAACTACGCTCTTGTCTTGATAGAAGGGAAAAGTATTATCTGGCGTTGTTTACAAGCTCTAGCTCCCGCCACCAGCGCCCAACCACCACAAGTACTGCTTGAGATGCGCGCGCATACCTTGCGGTCCAACGGTTTTTAGATTTACGAGGTAAGATCACAGTCTATGGGTAAGATTCAATAACACTTAAGGCTTAGAAGTTTTTCTTTTTATCATAGCGCCTTTAAAATGCTGCGGGAAATGTTGAAAAAATGAAGTTATTTTGAGTTCGAGGGCACATAAAAATACATGCATGTAATGGATAAAATCACTTAGCCTATGTTGCAATATTCCATAAAAAGTACATTTTGATTTCATTGTCACGTTAACAAACAGCCCTAGTTCAAGACAAAAGAATCAGAGATTGACCAGTATGTAATCTTTAGTTTTGTTTAATCTTGATTTAAAGAACACATCTTCAGCTCAATTAAAGAAAATGCAAGTTTACATGGGTTAATCAGCATTTTTATGATTTGCATAAACATACTAATAATTTGTTTATAGCTGACATTAAGCTTTATAGTATTCTGCAACCTTTGGCACATTAGTTTGGTCCTGCTGCCATGGTCAAACATTTGGTTTGAATTTTAAAACTACAGTCTATTGCCTAACACTCTTAATATTTATTGGGCGAGTAGGTTACACAGCATAGCATTTAATGCAGTACAATGAGAGAAGGTCTTAATCCAGTCCTTTTAACAGCAATGAGAAAGTGGGTTTATGCACTATTAAGTTACAATGCTCCTCACAGAAAAGGAGACCCAAGCAATATTTTTTAAACCACATTATGGGCTTCTTGCAGACAGACCACTTTTGCATGAGATCGCATGTGCACAGAAACAGACTCTCATAGTTTTTCATACAAGCAAGTTTAATATTTACCCTTTTACAGGTCAAGATAAAGCACAGCATTTGTACACATTCTTGTAACACTCAAATACAAGCCAGGTTCATACTTGTAATATTGCTCAAACAGTTCACAGGATCAAGAGGGGGGACTTCTGATAGATTAGTGCATTCCAAGATAACTTTATAGAAGAAACTTGCAAACATAATGGCAGTGATTCAAATTAAAAATTGACTTGTAAAGCACAAAATAAAAGCAGGCAAAGCAGGTGTTCTAAAGAAAAACATTAAAGTCAAACTAAATGCATCACAATATTGAAGAAAAACTAAAACAGTAGAATTTAAAAAAACATTTAAATTAAAAGAAACCACAAAGGCCAATAAAAAAAAAAATTTAAAAAAAGAAAATTCCAGAGTGCCCAGTGGCCTTATACTAGAGGATAGCTGCCGGCTGTTGCAATGCCACAATGGTTATTTCGGTCTTTAGCCATGTAGATGTAGCCTTTGTTACCCCATTTCTCAGTCCAGCTAAAGATACAGAACAAAGCATGCATTTAAGGTTGTGCCTGCAGTTTTAAGTGTTACTCAAAATCAAACTTGTGCATCATTAAGAGGAATTCAGAAGTAGACTAAATCATACCTGTTCTTTACAATCCAGTATCTCTTCCCAGCAACATCAGCACCCTCATAACCATAACCAACCACCAAGACTCCATGGTCAAGTTCTTCACTGCTGCACTCCTTCTCATAATAGATGCCTAGAGTAGAACATTTAGAAAGAAATTAAACCACAAAGAGACGGTCCGTTTGATTTAGGTTTAAAGGCAGGCCATGTAGTTTTGTAATGTTGTGCATTCAACTTAAATAACCATACATTTAGTCTGTTCTCAGGGTAATCAACCACCTACCAGACTGATAGAACTGGAAGGATTCATGTGCAGCATCAATAGCAACAGCTACAGGACCCACAGCAGCAACAGCCTTCATCAAAGCATGCTCTTTACCACTGGGAATGTCCACAAAACCAGTGTCATTAGCAGCATTATTTCTGGGGTCGTAGCGGCATGGCTGATCATCCTGGGAGCACAAAAGACATTGTACGTTACATGTGGTTAATACATACATAGTGATACATGGTTGAAAAGGGCCTTGACACCCAACTATAGATTGACTAGCATCTCCAGTCAGAAAGAGCTCAACTGATTCTTACCGTTGCAAGGTAGGGATATGACTCCTCAGAATCCAGTCCATTGTTGTCCTGTACATACTGGAAGGCCTGGTCCATGAGGCCTCCATCACAGCCGTGATTGCCCTCCGGCCTAGAACAGTCCATCAAGTTTTGCTCACTCAAAGAAACCAGCTTTCCTGTTTTACGGAACAGCTGACCCTCCAAGGCACCCGTTGAGCTGAAAGCCCAGCAAGATCCACACCGTTTCTAGCATCAGGAAACAGGAATTTGTTACCAAACAGTGAAGCAATACATGCAGATTTTACATTAACAGATACAGAATAAACCAAAGCTCTAAAAACCAGTTTGATAAATTGCTTACTTGGTCTTTAATACGGGTAACATAACCCTTCTCTCTCCAGTCAACTTGTTGGGGGGCTTCAAAAAAGCTGGGTTCCATAAACAATGAGCCTTTTGACTTCCGGTTGGGGTCATGATTGTAACCATTCATCGCCTGCTTGAACTCATCATTTGTCTAAGAGGGAGGATGCAAATAAAATGTTTAATTTAAAAAATGCCTAGCAGACATAAAGGTAACAATTGATCCCAGTGTTGATAAGTATGAAAAAGATTACATTTTACAAGAGATCCATTCACAAAAAAGCCACCAAAATATATATATATAAAAAGCTTACCATGTCTCCAAATTGGTTCATGCCCAGTCGGTAGGTGTGTTTGCCCACAGAGTGCTCAAGGTTATGCAACTCAATTTTTCTGAAGTTCTTCTCCCACACCATTCTCCTCCAGCCCTCTTCTTTCTGAAGAAGCAGACATTTTAGCCATTGCACAATAGAATTTCTGTATAAAGACATGCATTGCTTTTCCTTTGTGTTGAAGCTGATGCCTGGTTACAAGCTCTAGTTAGTGCTACCCACCTCGTGGTAGTTTTTTCCATGCCAGCTCTTCCAGAGGTGCCAGTGGTCATCTAACTGCTGGTCTAAGCTTGGAGCAGCAAACACTGCGCTCATGCAGAGCGTGAGGAGCGAGGCAAACATCATCCTGCCTGGAAGCCTGTGACAGAAGAAAACAAGACTCAATTTAAAGGAATGTCACAGAGGTGAGTTACACAGACTACTGCAGTAAACATTTTATCCAATTACAATGAGCAAAACCTCAGTGCACATTCCAATAGTTATTCCAAGTTAAGAACACACTGACCATGTACAGGTAACAAAGCCACATACATACATAGCAATCGTTCAAAATTTGTAAGCATCACTAGAAAACATTTAGACAGCTTCTTTTTAACTTATGTTTAAACTAGCAAATGCACACTTTTTACTAAGGCAATTTATCCACTAAACCCACGTAGCCTAAATATAATTTGAACAACTCTGAAATTAGAAGAATAAACTTACCTTTCACCAACGAACGAAATGATTGACTGTCATTGTTTACAACTGGTGGTTTTTAAAGCTTGCCTGAACGTAGAGGCGTCATCTCATTGGCTGAGGGTGATGATTAGACAAGTGTTTACAGCCAATCATGTGAAGCAAGAATCTCCTCCATTCATGTGATCAAGCATCACAAGATCGAGCACTCATCACTGAGACTGGGCTTGCACTAACAAGATTAAAAGTTACATCGAAAACTGTCTTTGTTCATTTCTTTTTTTAAACGTCGTTTACAATTTAATTTTAATTAAATGTTTTAATTGCTGGTTAATTAAAATAATTTATTGTCTTTATGAGACTCTTTGTTTGGTGCTTTGCTCTCTTCTGTGTACATTTTCACGTTAGTTTGTGCTTGTCAGAGAAGCGTGTCTGTGTCTGACCAACCCAACATGCTCAGGCAGAAAATAATCAAAGTGAAAACACTTAAAATTCCCTAACTAAGCGTTTGAAACATAATCAGTGGCTTGTGTTTTGACTCTTAAAATACCAAATCTAGCAGGCACAGTACTTCTTGGCATTATGTAAGTTTGATCTTGGCCTTTCAGTTGCAGAGATGTGCACATAATTTGCATACAAATTGTCTTACTTTTCAAGTTTAAACCTTTTTGCTCTTAATGTCTAAGAACACGTACTGAATATTATTTCTGAATCTCCATGCAGGAACATCTAAAAAGTATTTTATTTATTTAATACAGTGTTATATAAGTGCTAGTCTCTAAGGATGAGGGCTTGAGTCGTTATTAAGTGGTGTAAAAACAAAGGATTTGGTTTATAATAAATTCACTAATTAAACAAACCTTTGACAGTTAGCAAAAACCACCACACAACTTCATATTTCTTGAATTCAACATAGTAGAAACATAGCAGAAAAAGGACACTAAAAAAATTAATCTGTGGTCTGATGTTGTCATTCAATTTATTCTGTTGCTTTGAACAAAACTTCTTTATTTGTTATCTTTTCATTTCTGAATAGGATGCAGTGACATGAGATGTGTTTACCTGTACTAGGTGTTAATGACTGCATTGTGTGACTGCATGATTAATTAGGTCAATCAGTAAATGATGTCATCAGAACTTGAAAGGAGCCAGAACAAAAGATCAGACCGAGTGGAAATGAGACTTCAAATGATGAAAAAAGCAATCATTCTGCTCCTCCTGCCGATGAACTGTTTAAAATAGAAAGATCACTCAGAAGTCAGGAAGTTGCTTTTCTGGTGGTCATCAGAAACTGAAGAAAATGTGCCACATGTAACGTATGCCATTTCTCAACACAAAAAGGAACCTTCACATACTTCTACTAGTTATTAATCACATTATTGTTAATAATTCTCTTAGAGTTGTAACATTTGGTAGTTTATAAAAAATACAAATAAAACAGTTAATTATATATGCAATGCAGACTTGCCTGACTTAAAATCATTTAATACACTGCCACCATCTGAACAACAAGGGTAATGCAAGTTGGTAGGATAAATGATGGTGATTTTCTTTTACACTTTTGACCTCTGCAGTTTACATTGATTATTACCATAACACTTCAGACCAACATAGAAGACTTTAATCACAATTACAACTCATGGACTTCTTTTAAATGACTTATTTTTTTTACACTATTCATCAAACTTGTGGCCAGAACAATGCCAATAAATTTCTAATCATCCCAATCATATTTTCATAATTTTCTTCTCCCCAGTCCACCTAATGTTATCATGATTGGAAAAGAACAACATATTTTCTCCATAGGATATTTCTTTGATGTTAATAAAAAACAGTCAATTTATTAGAATTTAGAGTAAATCCATTATTTGTAGACATATTGAGTTAAGTAATGTTCAGATAATTGTGGTCCTCATTCTGCATCTCTTCCTCACTCTGTGTGCGAGTGCTCTTGGGTTTGTTGGACTGACCACTGGGAAGGCCTCCAGGATTCAATGCTGGGTTACTTCTCCTCTTCTGGTGGAAGAGACATTGGTTGAGATAAACAGGTCTGGCACATGCATAAAACCTGACTTTACTAGGACACATTTATAGAAGACATTCCAGGTCTTTGTTAAGGTGGCATTCAACATTCATGAAAAATGAATTCATTTCTTTGTAAATCATTCACTAAACCATTCAGTCATAAGTTGTTTAATTTAATTCAATAGATTAATTTCTCTCTTTTTTATTCTTCGTCTTTTTTTTTCTTTTTTTTCATTAGAATGTGAACGAGTTTGAGATTATTACCTTATAGCAAACCACTCCAGCGATGATTCCACATAGTACTAAGAAACCCACGCCACAACCCACCGAGATTATCACTGTGTTGGGGAGACCTGAGAAAAGATTAACACAAATGTTTCATTTTTTTATTCATGTTTCTCTATTATCCTTCTTATTAATGCAACAAAAAAAGAGATACAGAATAAAACTGGCAGTTGCTGTTGCAACCAGAATAATTCAAAAAAATACTGTAAACATATTTGCAGAACAACCTGTACATTTTACAACTTAAAACTGTAATTTAAAAAAATAAAAATAAACAGGTAAATCCAACAGCCTTTTTTTTTTTTTTTTTTTTTTTTTTTGCTGAATTAGCAAATCCATGCTGCAACTAAAATCTGTCTTGTAATCTAACTTTAACATATGTCATCCACCATAATATCACAGGTGGTATACAGAGAAAACTCCATGAAAAATAAAAGTTCACTACAAAGCTTTTCCACTAGCCGAGCTAAATTTATGGAAGGTGTACACAGTGTCATGCTCACAAATAAGAAACACCATCATGGTAGCACATGTTGACACTAAAATATTGCAATAAACATTAACAACATTAGATGTAACATAAAACCCTTATACATAACTGATAAGAAAAAAACAATAGGAAACATTATTAAAATTAAAAACCATCAAATGTGAAGTATCAGGGAATTCTGGAAATGTCAGTTTATGTTTATGCTCCTCAGTGTTTATTTTGGATTTATTAAAGACTGTGATTTTGTTCTTACTCCTTCGTCATGCGCTTACTAATACAGCAACGTTAGTGACAGTGTCTGCATTGTATCGCGCATGTAAAAGTTTGTCAGAGGTATGCAATGCACTGTAAAAAATGCAACTTACGTTTTGTATGACAAACTCAGTTTTTAAAGTTTATTCAACTATTTAACATGAAAAAAGTTGAGAAAAGTTGAGATAACTCAAACATGTAAGTTGAAAAAACTCAAAAATGTCCTGCAGCTGGTTGCCTTAAACTTTTACGTTTTCTCAACTTTTTTTTTTTTTTTACAGTGTGCAGTGGAACAACGGTGGAACAAAGCACAGCACTTTTTTGATGACTGTGTTATGCTTGTTGTGTTGTGTGCTTCATCTTGATTCTGAATGTCAAATCAGATATGGGTGTGAATATGGTGAATAACCATAATGGTTATAATTATAATTTGAATATATAATTATAAGATGTCATTTGTAGGAACAAAAATTGGTTTAATTTTTTGCTAACTGGTAAACTGCATGCCTGGTGTTATATGTTGAGGAAGATAATTATTCTTACCATTTTCTGTCCTTTTCACTAGATGCATTTGTCCTTGAAGACTCCCTTGCGGGAAAGTGCTGAGTTTATAGCAGTAAGTCACAAAGTCGCTCTCTTGTAATTTTTCCAGTACAACGCTGTGGTTTGATTTTGCAAAAAGACGACCAGCGTAGCTGTTGTTAACTATAGTGAGTCCATGGCTGGGGCTGAACACAAAAACCTTGTGATTCGGACACCTGCTCCATTCAGCGAGGCTTACCATCATGTCACTTGTAACCTTGAATTTAAAAGTCGCACTCCCACCCAAAGGAGCCCGAATCACATCTTCATCTGTAAAGGCCCCTATGATAAACAAATAGAGAAAGAAGAAAAAGAAGAGCAAGAAGAGAAATAAAGAACCATGTAATGGCACAAACAGCAATTTTCAGACCTGAACTGAACAGCCTCATTTATCAGCTTTTTCTCAGTTTTATCAGTAAATCTGTTTTTTAACAGTTTATAAAATAGGTGTTAAAAAAAAAAAGAGCTCTGTCAGGTGTTTGTAAACCCGTATTTGCTTTCTCTTCCTGTATAACTGCCTCAGTTTCCTTCTTTTAACAGTTCAGTTGAGTTCTCACTTCATTAAAATATATTTCATTATATACATCACAAGATTAATAGCCTACAATTCTGTTCAAAAGTTTAAAGAGGAATACATTTTCTTTTTTTTAAAGAAAAAAGTCAACTTTAGAATTTTATATTCATAAACATTTTTTTATCATGATTTCCACAAAAAAAATATTAAGCAGCAACTGTTTTCAACACTGATATTAAGAAATGTTTCTTGAGCAAATCAGCATTTTAAAAAGATTTCTAAAGGATCATGTGACACTGAAGATTGCTGAAAGTGTAGCTCATGCCATTATAGGAATACATTTATAGGAATATATTTAAAAATATGTTGAAACAAAAAACATATTATTTTACAATATTACTGTTTTTATTGTATTTGTGATCAAATAAATGCAGCCTTGGTTCACATACGAGACTTCTTTCAAAAACATCATCTGACCCCAAGCTTTTGAAGGTATAACAAAAACCATAGTAAAGCCTCTCTCCATCTGTGTGTATGTCTCAGTCACATCTCATACCTGTTGTAAGAGTTATGAAGAGTATCAACAGGTGGGTCCGGTGTTGTTCAGATAATAGAGATGGGTTCGTCTGTCCGATCCTCATGGTATCTCGCGCTATGCTGGACGTGTGATGTCGTCTAATGCTTTTTTTCAGCATAGAGAGAAAGTAACCACAAAGACACCCCTGCATGTTGCTCTTTAGCCCATAAGGTTTCAGTAAACCTTATCTTTAAAAACAACTTCCTGTAAAGTACCTCGTCTAAGAACTAGAAGAGGTGTGATTGTTCCTTAGAATTCTATATTGTTTTTAAAGTAGCCAGAGATTGATACTCTTTGTACACTGCAATTTGTTTTAAAAAATATATATTAAAACTGTACATTGTTCATATCAACCTTTATTAATTAAAATTGTAATTTTTTTAAATTAAAAGAGTCTCATAGTGCCATTTCACTTCATTTAGCACATTTTAGGAGGAAGTGCAGTCTAAAGCACTCATGCAAATATGTTCTTGTGTTTTCTCCATCTTGTTCTCTACCTTGTTGTTGTACAGAAGCAATTGGGCTATAAAACCACTTCCTGTCTCTCTCCGCTGCATAGGTAGGTCACTCATAACCTTTTCACATAATCAACACAACCAATGTCTCATACTCTAGTGAGTGGAATAGGCTATATACTGTATGTACTGTAAATAACAGAATGAATTTAAACACATTATCTTTATTTTTACATTCATTTAATATAGATGACAATAAAGAACTGTAAAGTACACCATAACTTAGCACACTGTTGTTTAGTGAGCACTGAACACAGAAATATGTCATTACAGAAAAGTGTACACCATCATTTGTCCTGAGAGAGTACCTTACAAATAGCAGCATATTTACAATTACAAGGATTATACATTTGGTGTAAAATGTATTTTTTTGGTTTACTAGCACTTGGCGGGTTGATAAATCTATGTTCTATCTTCCTAAGTTTTTTGTTGTTGTTGTTGTTGTTGTTGTTGTTTTGAGGGAAAATTCACCCCAAAAAATGAAAATTTTGTCATCAATGAATCAGCCTCATATCATTCTAAACCTGTATTACTTTCTTTTTTAATTAATTAATTTAAAAATTAATTTTTATTTTATTCTATTTATTTATTTTTGTCAGTGAAGTCCAAAACAACACTGGGCCCCATTGACTTTCATTGTAAGGGCAAAATCAGTTGGTTTGGAACAACATAAGAGTTGATATTGTACATAACAACATAATACTGGACATTGGTCACCACTTTATGGACAAACACCACAGGCATTTTTTAAATGATACTCTCCTTTAAATGATGACAGAAGTTTTCATTTTTGGGTGAACTATCGTTTTAAGGCAGGGTTCACCAATCTCGGTCCTGGAGGGCCGCTGTCCTGCAGAGTTTAGCTCCAACCCCAATTAAACACACCTGAACCAGCTAATCAAGGTCTCATTAGGCATACTAGAAACTTTCAAACAGGTGTGTTGGAGCTGGTTGGAGCTAAACTCTGCAGGACAGCGGCCCTCCAGGACCGAGATTGGTGAACCCTGTTTTAAGGTTTCAATAGATGTCCCATTTTAAAAAGGAAATATCTACACAAAAATCTCTATGGAACACCCCCATCCTATGAAATATCAAGAGAACTTTGAAATAACACGAAGTTGAGTGATTGATGAACAAAGTAACATGGGTAAACTATTTTAAATATAATATTTATAAAGTCAAGTTGTGCGCTTTTTACAATACAGATTGTTTCAAAGCAGCTTTACAGAGATAACAGGAAAATAATGCAGTAAATATTGTTTTGGCTGTAAAGCAGCTCTAGAAGAAAGTCATTGTCTAGTTTAAGTAAGTTCAGTGTTGATTAATTTCCATTGTAAAAATCATTAGTTATTAATTAAGTTCATTTATCTATGCAGCAGCTCTGGAGAAAACAGTGAACCAACTCAGTTCAGTTCTCATATAATGGTGTCAACCACTGTCATAACTATCTATAAATATCTAACAATCACTAAAACATTTCTTAATTGCAATAATGCAGGGACATTTCAGGTTGTGACATTTATTTTCTGGACTTTGATTATCAGATAAAACGTATACTACTAATATTTCTTACACTTGTCATTAAAACACACGTACTTTATTTGCTACTATGACAAAGTTACCTACTTATGTTTGATCATTGAAGTATGTTGCATTCATACAATTTGATTAAATGCTATAAAGTTACAGCCTTTATGGGCAAAGATTCGTGACCAGGCAGTTTAATTTCATGAAATAGCTGCTGTGGTTGCGTAACACTTTGAACCTAATTGAATATGCCCATACTCGATGAGCCAAAACATTATGACCACCTGCCTAGAATGCCGTTGGACCTCCGTGTGCTGCCAAAACAGCGCTGACCCACTGAGGCGTGGACTCTACAAGACCCCTGTAGCCATCCTGTGGTTTCTGGCACCAAGACATTAGCAGTCCTGTAGGTTGCGAGGTGGGGCCGCTGTGGATCCAACTTATTGGTCCAGCACATCCCACAGATGTTCAATTGGATTGAGATCTGCACTGTAAAAAAAGCAGCTACATATTTTCCAGTTTACGAAACCTTTTGAGTCTCAAATACTAAGTAATATTAAAAACCATGTCAGACCAACAGAATTCCCACAAATGTTGTCTCAACTAGTCAAAGAACAAAGAACTTCATATTGCTGAAATGTAATATGTATATAAAATGTATATATATTGTCATTGTTGTTAGTTATTTGTTTTTGCTGTGTAAAGAGCTCATCTTTTTATATTTGTTGATTGTCACCATTCTTAAGGTTTGTGTGTCAAGTGTTAAGGCCTACAGTATGTTAAACCATTTTTTACAGTGGGGCTGTTCCTCAAACCAGTCCTGAACATTTTTGTGCATTGTGGCAGGTTGCATTATCCCGCTGAAAGTGGCCGCTTCCACCAGGAAATGCCATTGTCATGAAGGGGTGTACCTGGTCTGCAACAATGTTTAGGTAGGTGGCATCTGTCAAATTGACGTCCACATGAATGGCTGGACCCAGAGTTTCCCAGCAGAACAGTTCCCAGAGCATCACACTCCCTCCATCGGCTTGTCGTTGTCCCACAGTTCATCCTGGTGCCATCACTTCCCCAGGTAAACTGCGCACACGTACACAGCCGTCCACATGATGTAAAAGAAAGTGTGACTCATTGGACCAGGCGACCTTCTTCCACTGCTCTAAGGTCCAGTTCCGACGCTCACTTGCCCATAGCCGGTGGACAGGGGTCATCATAGACACCCTGATTGGTCTGCGGCTACGCAGCCCCATACGTAGAAGAGTGCGATGCACTGTGCGTTGACACATTCCTCCCATAACATTCATTACAATTTTTGCCAAAGTTGCCCTCGTGCATCGATGAGCCTTGGGCGCCAACACCTTGTCGCTGGTTTGTGTTTTGTCCCTTCTCGGACCACTGTTGGTAAATTCACCACTGCTGACCAGGAGCGACCCACAATCCTTGCCATTTCAGAGATACTCTGACCAAGTCGCCCTTGCCATAACAATTTAACCCTTATCAAAGTCGCTCAGATCTTTATTCCCGCCCATATCTTCTGCATCCAACACGTTTGCTTACCATCTAATCAACCCAAACCTTAATACATGGCCTTGTTAGGAGATAATCAATAATATTCGCTTTACCTATGACTGGTCATAATGTTTTGGCTCATCAGTGAACATGACGACTGGAATAACCCCACCCCAAAAAATACCAAAAACACAAGCATTAAATATGTTTTCATCAATTTAAACTGACTGCCTAGAAGTTCCTGCTTGCCAGTTCCACACTGTCCATAATAAGTACCGTTCTGCCTGATGCAAACAAGGTAAATGTGTCAACCAACTTTTTAGGCCTAAACACAGTTGTGTTCAACATATCGCATCATTAAGGCTTAAATACTACCCAGGATCATGCCTGTAGTCCCTTGTGTCATACCATGTCTGTGAATGTGAAGGGGGATTCATTCTCATCCGTGTTCATTGTGAGGAACTGAATCCAGTTCTGGAGGAAGCCTCGTGAATAGACACCGGTCTCCACAACCAGGCCACAAAAGCGCCGTCTGCCGGTTTTGTTGCGCAAAGCAATTTGAGCTTCGCGTTCTGTTACGTTGTAACTGACATTGATAATCTGAAGGATGAACAGGTGGAGCAGACCACCTGTTATAATAACGCTGTACCACACACATGTAAAGCACAGGGCTGTGCTACACACACAAACACACACAAATGTGTTATATTAGGCTGAAAACACTGCGTATGTGCATATTTCCATTAAACACATGTATACTGTATGTAAAAAATAAAGTAGTGGATGGTGTACCTGTATTGGTTGTAGACTCCGGGACAGTATAACATGGCTGTGAATAGACTCTGTCGAGGACATACACTCCGTAACACCAAATTGATCCCGTAGAAGGATGTCAATAGGAAGAGAAGAAGCGTCAAAATGAACTGCCTGTGATTGGATTGGCCTACACAACTGTTTATCCTGTCGTGGAGAGTCACACACACAAAGACACTAAATGTAAGCAGTCATGTAAACACGCATACAGACATATTAAAGGTGCTCTAAGAGATGTCACGGGTTTTTTAGGCCGAAACATTTTTTGTCACATACAGCAAACATCTCCTCACTATCAAACAAACTGGCCCAGCCTTGGCCACGAAACATAACAAACAGTGTTCCAGCCAATAACCGACAAGAATGATTTGGGGGTGGGGGTGGTTAGTGCGCGTGCACATGAAGGGGGATGTGGGGAGTGGAGGAGAGAGAAGCATGAAGAGGGAAGTTAGCTAGAGGAGAGATGTCCTAGACAACGACAGCGTTATATTCTCTTGAATTTTGATATGGCCGACAAATAGCAAAGAAGAGGGAAAAAGGAGAAGGAAGTCCCAAATCTACATTGGAAAAGCACGGAAGGGAGGGGGAGAGGGAGGGGGAGGGGGAGGGGGAGGGGGAGGGGGAGGGGGCGGGATGAGGAGGAGGGAGGGTCGAGCTAGCCTCCATTTTGTTTGACAATACTTCGAACGTCAACAAGAAGTGATGTCACCCAACATTGCTTAGAGCACCTTTAATACCAAAAACCAAGTCAAGAACAGTTACACTATTTTCTCTCTCTTAAATGTGGCTTTTGGTCTATGGCATGTTCTTGTTTTTATTTGTGCCTGTGTGTGTTGAAGCATCACAGAGACAGATTGGCCTGGCGAGATCTCCCTTTACTGTGCTGAAAGCTGCGTTCCTGTGGCCTTTGCACATGTCTCTCCAGCCTGCCCTGCTCCAGTGACGTCTTTTGGGAATCAGCTTGAACATATGTGTGTGTGATGGGGTAGTGTAAACATGCGTACAATTGTGAAAAGATCAGAAAAAGAATAAAAGAAACTGGCATGATAATACTAAGGGAATGGCCTACAATTCATTTAGGAAATGTCCAACTATTTCTATACTGTGCATGAAGCCAAAATAATGACATGACAAATTAATATTTGATATAAAACATATTCTTTTGATTGATTATCCAACAAGTATAATGCAATAGTGAGTTTCTGACACCAAGATGTGAACATCATGAATGGCCACATTACTCTCCTTTTATTGTGCATACATCAGGACTTTTATTTATGTTGGGTTTTTAATTAAAACAAATGAATAATAAATAATTAAATATGATAATCATTTAAAAATACTATCTACAAAAATTAAGCAGCGCAACTGTTTTAACATTGATAAAAGGAAATGTTTTTTGAGCACCAAATCAGCATATTAGAATGATTTCTGAAGGACCATGTGACACTGAAGACGATGCAGTAATGATGCAGAAAATTAAGCTTTGCCATCACAGGAATAAATTTCATTTTAAAAAAGATTTAAAATGGAAAACAGTTATATTAATTGTAACAATATTTTACAATATTACTGCTTTACTGTATTTTTGACCGAATAAATGCAGCCTATGAGTACTTTTGAGAACTTCAGAACTTTTGAATGGAAGTGTGGATACAGATAATTTTGTCATTGAAAGACACATACACATATAAACAGTGTTGAGGAAAGTTCATTTTAAAAGTAATGCATCACAATATTGCGTTTCTTCCTAAAAAAAAAAAATTAATTAATTAACTAATAGCGTTACTTAGTTACTTTTTATGGAAAGTAATGTGTTTCATTACTTTTGCTTTACTTTTTCTCACTTGGACTGGGCTTGCTTGTTTGTGTTTTTAATAACAACAAAAAAAGTGCTATTTTTGGCAAATGTAAAGGCACTTTCACGCCAAAAGTGAAATGAATAAGCTTCAAGTTGAAGGAAATGCACATTCACAACCGTACAGTAGAGGGCGCAGTTTTTAAAAAAAAAAAAAACTTTCAGCTGTGTTGCCATTCTGGATTGAAGAAGAAATGGATGGAGAAGAAAATTCAACACGCTTAGTCCAGCAATATCTAAAGTCATTTTTGCTTATTAGGATGGTTGAAGTGGATCAACAAACACTGGCTAATTGGTTAATAAAGTGAGATTAAATAAATAAAGTATATTTGTGTAATTTAATATATTTAATTATTGCAGGCTTGCATAATATTCTGGTATTGCATTTCACTGTTTTTATTCATTTTGAGTAATACTGAATCTGTTTTTGTGCAAGTGAGATGCTCTACAATAACCTCATGCTTACACAGCGCACACAAAGCCTCTGCACTTACTCACGATTTCTCTCACAGTGGGGACAGAAGAGCTGTCAGTCAATAAATGGAAAATCAAAGTAACTTGCGTTACTTATTTGAAAGTAACTGAGATATTTTGTTGTAAATTTAAAAGTAATGCGTTACTTTACTAGTTACTTGAAAAAAGTAATCTGATTACGTGACTAAATGCGTTACCCTAACACTGCATATAGAAAATGGCCCCAGTGCACACCCTTTTTCTCTAGTTTTCAGAATATTTAAATAGTTCATAATAATAATTCACTTCACATTGAGAATAAAGTGTTCATACTCAATTTTCACAGAAGAAGGAATGAGAAACCCACCAAACACAGTGGTGGTCCATTCGTAGGACACAAGCCCCACAGATCCTGCAGTGCCCAGCTCTTGGTGGGCGCACCAGTCGGCACACAGGGCATAACTTCTTCTTTCCTTCCTTCTCCCCCGTTGACTGGCTGATTCCATTGCAGGTGGTAGAGTTTCTGGGTAAGTTTGTGCTCTGATTGGTTGTAGAGCTACTGTTGATTCCCAGAGCTAATGATTGGGATTTGACAAGGCCTGGTCCCTGTTTGGTGCGCACAAGGGAGATAAGCGTCAACATCATGCCTGTCGTCGCGGTAACCAGCTGCAGATTACTTACGTCTCCTCTGGGAACGATCTCGGTAAGGAAAAGGTAGTACATATAGGCAAGGGAGAAAAGTGCCAAACTAAGGAAAAACAATGTGCGTCTTTTCCTTTTGTGAGTCACATAGTAATACCAAAGCACCAGTCCTGGTAGGGCAGTTAAGACTACAACTCCCAAGATACAATTAATTGCCGCTACTCGCAACAGGCCAGGAATTAATACCATGGGAGGTAAAACAGAGAGCTCCAATCGAAGGGGTCCTATGGCACAACATGGCAAACCCAAACAATCAGCCATATGAGAGATGAAACGAGAGAAGATGTCTGGCTTGTCTGGCTCTCCTCTGAGTAACCTAATGAGAAGGGATGACAGAGGAAATAAAGATGTTTTCAATGAAAAGAGCTAAACAAATAAAATGGATTCACCCATAAATTAAAGGTTTGTCATCATTTACACACCTTCACAGTCTTTTGTTGCATGGAAAATATAAGCCGCAAATGATCTCCTTGTCTGTTCCACAGATCAAAAAAGCTTTTGTTAAAAACTGAAGGTGAGTAAACGAGGACAAAATTAATTCCTAGAATAATTTCTGTGTGAACTACTCTTTAGAAAGCTCATATGAACAAATGCAATGACTAACTTCCCCTCCCTGCCATGAATGGTTAAATGGTTGACCTCTGACCTTTCACAGGCATCATCAAGTTCTTCACAGTCACAGCAGCAGTACTCTCTTTGCTGGTCGATGTCTCCACAGCAGCACAGAGGGTCATCTGGATGCGGGGGCTTAAAACGTTCTCGTTTCATCTCTTTATGTCAGAGACAATCTGCTTCCACTGTGAGATCAAGCTTTCTTTAGGATTCGGTTGGATCACATTTAGTCAAATAAGAGGAACGGGTTCATTCACGTTTGGACAGGATTGATCCAGGGCTGTTGGTAGTTTTAGCTGTTAGCTGACATAACGGATGCAGGTAGATTTCTTGTTCAGCTTACTTGCTGGTCATCTGCTGCTTTTTACATCAGAAGCTTTGTGTAAAAAGCATGTGTTGCACCGGCTGGAAAGAAAAAACAAAATCAGTCCTTGTCAATAGCGTTGTCAGTGCTCACCTTATATCACTTTATAAAAAAATATATTTTCTTGTTGATCTTGATGGTTATCAGACCATCCACAATGCGCAAATAACAAATGTATGGCATTTTGTGCCATTTTTGCACAAGTTTCTAATTTCACCCTTTTTTTATTAGGCTATTTAATAATGAACTTCACCAGGTGCATGGGTTCCTAAATCTAATCTAATACATACATCTGTGATTTGGGTAAGAAAGGGTCATTCTGGTCTATTAAAGCAATTGAATTAATACTCAAACTTTTTTTAAAAGGAATTTAGCTAAATGTATGTTTTTTTTTTCTTTGACAATATAGGCCTAGGGGGTTTTGTCATGATCACTGGCATAAATATATAGGCTATATGAGAAAATACAATAAATTAAAAACAAAAACGTTCAAGGGAGGTGAATCATTTTAATAGGTAATTTACACACTCCTAAACTCACTAACTAGTTTCAAGTCACAGAGGAACAGCACATAGTCAGATTTCTAACAATGACATCTGGCCCAACCCATGTCTTTCTCAACTGGGAGCTGACACTGGCACAGACATACAGATGGACGCACACAATAACAAGCACTGGTCTATAATTATGTATTGTATCAATGCAGAAAATATTATTAATATCTAAATCTGCGCTTTGTAACTTGAATCAAGGCCATCTGATGTCTCATGTGGATCATATAATTGGGCCATCAAAAAACTTTTCCCTGAGAGGCCGTTCTCCATCATAAGTTGTGGAATAGAGAAATTAATTGAGCAGCATGTGTTTGACATGTTTTAAATTACATTTGATCCCTGGAGTAAAACAAGCTTTGCCCTTGATTGTGATTCAAAATTAACCCTAAATAGAACGATTACATTTCTAAAGACCACATAAAATACATATCAACAATAATTTCATTTTTGAAACCTATATGAAAATGATCTTAGCATAATTTTTTTTTTTTTTACCTATGGTTAAACAGCCTCAACACAGATGGAAAGGCATCCCACACGAAGTTCTTCAGTTTATACATCTATTTGTGGTGAGTCTTTCCTGATCTTCAGTTGCACTTGTAGTAGTTTGGAAAAAGAACAGGTCATATAGTTTAGCCTGAGATGTCAAGATGTCATCCATAGAAATCCAAATGAAGTTTTCCCCGTGATCCGATTTTTTCTCTCTCGCTCAAACGAATAGACTATTTCCCGTCAGAGAAAGCAGGTGGAAGTCCAGGCGCGTCTTCGTTTCATATAACAATTAGCCTATATAAATGTTAGCAAAATCTATATTTTTAAGCGGTACATCTCATTCGTTTGTTCCTTAAAATACATGCAATAAACAGAAAGGCGCGTCCTTGTATCAGACTATGAGGTGCAGCTCGTGAAGATTCTCAGAACTGTAAGGAAGGCATGATAGATAGCTCTGCGCGCTCCCGTTCCGGTCTCTCAAATGTTCTGAGAGCAGGCGTGTGAGAGGAACATGTTTACGAGCGTTGTTACCGATAGGGTTGGGTGCCGGCGTTGAAAAAGGAAGTTGGCAGGTGTTACCGTGACAGCGAAAACGTAAATCAACGCGGAAAGTTACCGGCGCGCTACCGTGCATAACCGGCGGGCCGGACATCGGGTCTCAGAGTAGGCTACTTGTGACCTCAAATTTGAACTCACCTCGGAGAGAGCGGGGCACAACCTAACGCTCTTTTACTTTCTCAGTTTATGTAAACCTACTTAGGGTTCAGAGTATCTATTTTTCCCCTCTTTATTTTCACACGTTTAGTACAATTATGTGGTTTTGTTTCATTAATACAGTGTATACTTTTTCCTGGATATACCCCGAAAGAATGGAAGTGAAATGTGACAACATGCCCAATAGGTGGGGTACATTTTAACATGATATGACAGATAATCTGATCTAATCAAAAAAAATATATATAGGCTACAAGACAAACTAAAATATTTTATCAATAAAATACAATTATTAACTTTTTCATATAAAATAATGGCATTTTTTTAATAATTAAAAATAAACAAATTTTTGAGTTTGACAACAAACCAAATCACAGCTATACAGCATAGTTCAAAATAGTTAATCATTTCTAAACATTGATCGTTGACCCTCAGTCTTTATTCACATTTTTCTCATGTTTTCTCAATAGAATTCATAAAAGTATATAGAATAGAATAGTTACCTAATAGTAATGCAGTGTTACAACATGCCCTGCGCAACTGGGATTTAAACCTGGTCAGTGTGTTCTGCTGGTTAGATAAGCATTAAAGGACTATCTCAACTGTTAAATAACATATAGCCTATAAGATTAAAATAATATTAGATTTGTCTAATTTTAAATAAACACAAAAAAACAGATGAAAAAATAACTTAATAAATTTACTTTTGCTATGGTTAAAGTAATGTTCAGTAATATCTTCCAAAGATTTCAGAATTTTGGTGCATTGTTTTCTCTATTGATATGGCAACTAGTAAATACACTAAGTTTCGTCATGCTGGCATGTGTGGAAGTATTTAAAACAAGTGTGTTACAACTAGCAACTGTTACCGCTCACCTCTATTGTCTGCCCGTCAATTTGAACCCGTGTTTGTGAACAAATATGCTACAAAAACATTTTTAGTTATTGGCAGATTTTGATATAGGTCATTGTACGCAAACAAAAAAGTACATTTTTAGTTTTATGACAATTGCTATTTTAAAAAGGTTTACAATCTGTGTGCTGCTCGTCAAATTGGAAGCAGTCATGACCTTTCCCTTTTGACCCTTCACTTAACGTTTTGTGTTCTTACTTTATTTATGGGTCTGTTATGGGTCTAAATTGTACATAAATTGTATAAAAAAGAAGCACTGACAATACAACTCTTGAAAATAAAAAATAATTAGGCTATAATAGAAAATAATTTAAATGTGTTATTAAAAAAATAGGACCTATAGTGTTTTCATGTATAACGTTTTAGTCCGGCGGTATTGTGTTTTATTTATAGTGTGAGATTACTGAGTTCAAATCCCCACTAAATATACATTTTTACATAAAGCAAGTAATATGGGCATGACACCTCTGCTCACCACCTCTGGGCATGACACTTTCTAGAAACATCATCATCTCCATTTAGCTTTTCTTAAGCAGAATTCGAAATGCCCATAGACCAGGTGTGCTACTGCTCATCCGGCGCGATTCTTGCAAGTCAGCCATTAAAATTTTCCTTCCGGTGGTCAGCAGGTGCTACATGATGTGAGAGCCAGTGGTCTCTTGTGGAGGTGAAGCTGCTGCAGCTCCTGCTGGAGTCTCCAATCCCATCAAGAAACAAAATACTTTGTAACAGCAGAGTCTTGACCAATACTGTCCTTCTAAATAGTATACATGTCATCAGATCGCTTACAGTGCTCATAACTCTCTATCTTCCTTCACCCCAAACTTGGTTGTATGGGTACTCAGCAGTTGACACATCAATCTTTAACAACCATATTCGGAGGTCAGGGTCAAATTATAGTCACAGTGGAAATGATATGCGACCTCCTTGTGCGATAGTTTGGATATGTGAAACCGTTTGATGTGACCACGCCCTCTGAGATCAGGTTTCTTGCAAGCGGTGACCTGAACCAACAAGAGGACACAATGTTCCCTCATAAACCCAGTGCATGGGTTGCCTACCGTATGGCTAGACACCTGTCAAAGGCAAAATGACAGTGGAACTAGTTTCACAAACACAAAAGTGGATTAAATACTTGATTAATAAAAACAACACAAGTCCTACAGAAAAAAGACTAAAGGACAGTTTTCCCCAAATAAGAGGCATGTGCGGAACTCTCAAATCATTTACATCTCAAAATGGCATAAACACCAGTCATGATTAGCCTACAATAAAAACACATACAAGAGTCTACAGGGCATTGTTAGTGTTCAATAGTTGTGTTCAATAGAGTGCTACCAGAATGGTGTGTCGATTAGAACACAGGAATGAGTCCAGAAGTTACTTCTCAATTGATTTATTGCCATTTGCTTTCGGTCTTCATTATCCCATTTCCTTAATGTGGCTTTACAATTGCTGAATATTGCTGGTGTCTACAATCAAACAAAGTTAACTTTACTGATACAAATCATTATAATAATAATTATACGTTCACATAACCATAATTAACCAAATTAACCAAATCAACAGTTATCAAATTAATATCAATACAAAAGGTTTAAATAAACTTACAAAGTCATAGACGCAGCAAGCAGAGGAGCAAACAGTCAGCACAAGGAGAGGCACACTAGTGAGGTTGATTGGTAATTATCCTCAGGTGAAGAAAGTTCCAGAAAGTGGGGGTGTCTCCCAATATGAGTGACAGGAGAGTGACTAATTGGGATTTTTAACAGTTGGGTAAAAGAGGCTTTAACAGCAGCAGTTTGCTGATAACACAGTCTTTGAAATGCCACAGGTGTTCTTCTGCTATGACCTCATCGTTTGAGGGAAAACAAAGTAAACAGATTACACAAGCAAAATATGAGGAATTTATCCCTTCTAACTGGTCTTTATAAACTGCTGATTTGGGCTCCATTCCCCCAGTTGCTACGCAGGACCTCAGGTGTGCTTATGTTTGTGCCTGTGAGTATTTCATCTGAGAATACAATTAATCACAGACCATGTTTGGTTATACAATAAAACAGTGCTAAGCAGAAAAAAGCTACCACACACATGCAAAGGGAATTTGCCCATTTCCCATGCTCCTTTCTATGCAATTAAAAGGTGCTTTTAAGCTTCAAAATGGATATAAAATCACCATCAAATGATCATAAAAGTAATGAGGCTATGTTATATTTAGCCTCTGTTTACATCTATCAAGATGCGATCAAGATGCGTTTTGGTCGATCAGATCCCATGTAGCGAGGGAGACACATTCCCGTTTACACCTGGTATTTTAATCTGTCTCTTTCGTCCACTTTCAACCACTTCTGCCCTGATTTCTTTAAGGGGAGGGTCTATGGGCAGGCCAATGTATGAACTTTTTAGATCTTTTAATCTAATGGACAAAATAATCTCACGCAATTTACATATAAGCACGACTGCAGAAAAGAGAGAAACATACTGAGAGCATCAGCTTTCGTTTCTGCTATGACAGCCGCAAGACCACGCCGAACACTGTGAGAGCGTGTTAGAAATCAGGAATAGTGAGAGAACATTGTGCTTGGTATGTTTTTTTTTTGTCTTCAAACCAAACTTGGCTCTTCAGCCGACAAAGTTTAAATCCCATCTGGATAGCGCACTTCCCATAATGTTTAGTAGGCGGCCTTTTGTGGCTGTTCGAACCAGGTTCGAACACATTCGACCAAATGAGCGTTTACATTACGAAAGCAATCCGGTCAAATGCGTTTTCGACTACCTCTGTCGTCCACTTGTGATTGGATCGACCAAAACACATTTTAATACCAGGTGTAAACAGGGCCTTAAAGTCTTCTGATACCATAGCTTTATGTGAGAAACAAACTTAAATTTAAGTCATCATTCACTTGTGATGACATCATTCTCTCTTTGGGACATTTAAGTCATATGTTTTCAATGAATCCCTTGATCTGGTTCAAGAAACCAGTCTTAATAATTTGTTCACAAATAAGCTTTATGAATCAGTGACAGCTCACTGGAGGGGAAAGATTATCACTGTCTTAAATTGTATCTGTTCCTCACACAAACTAAGTTATGTCTTAAAAAAACGTGATGTAAAAAGAATCATCATATGGACCGCTTTTATGGTGCTTTTGCATTTTTGAATTTCTCCTTTTGTGTTTTACAGAAGAGAGAAAGGGAAAAAGCTATTCAGGTTTGTAACAACATGAGGTGAATGAATTTCATTTTTGGCTGAACTATCCCTTTAAAGACACCCATAATCAACTTAACAAACATTAGTGTGTAAAAATATCTTGCAGCACACTGGCGCTGGAGTCTTATCTAGGCTCTGTCATGATAGTGCAGCTCTTACTGTAATGCCTTACAGTAATGCAGTTGATATTGAGCTTCTCTCTGGCAAAGACTAAAAGTGAACCGGAACTAACTGGAGGAGTGAGTGTGTTAAAAGCCAGTGTATGATTAGCGCTCACACTCACATACTGCAGCCGACCTTTAGGATTAATGCACTTGGTCTAATGCAGTCTGTCTGTCTAATGCATATATGGGTGGAGCCCGACTTTCTCTGTCTGACTGAGATGACATAATGATCCGGAAACTCAGTTTATCCATCAACGTTATGCATTTTATCTCTGATGGAGCACGCGAGATAAATTGTGTGTGCCTATTTTTGCAGTGACTGCTGTTTGCTTTACACACACTCTGTAATGAAATCATGAACAAGCTGAACAATTTGAAAGAGGCTCAGACAGACAGAAAGAGCAGGGCGTGACGTGACCCTTGTAATGATAAACTGTAAAACAAATGTCTTTATAATTATATCCTGCACATTAAAACAGCATGAGCCATATGCATTCAAATTCAGTAAAAGGGCATGCACACATTTCAGCATGCACTCAACAAACATAACCTACCTTAAAATGCAGCTTGAGGAATACATATAAAGGACTGTTTTAATTGCCTGCCATTCTCTGAGATGATGGATGTATGACAGCAACATAGAGATGGACAGGGCTTTTATTTACAGTACCTGCACAGCTAAGCTACTCACCATAGGCTAAATAAATATAAATTTACCTTTGTTATCTGAAAGATTCCGCTAAGAGAAAGTAGTTTGTTATAATATACAAATTCGTCCTAGCAGCATCGAACACTACAACATTGTGAAGTCCTTCGAGGTAATTTCTACTACAGTCGATAACTGAAAAGCCAGATGCGTGTGTGTGAAACAACAGAGAGAAAGTAACAGAGGTCATCAGTGTTGTTGATGGCTGACAGCGAATATTAAGAAATATCTGAACGCTGGATGGCGCTATTGAATACTCAGACTCGAAATTTCCAGAGAGACGTTTACTGACCGTGGGAGCCACTCCAAAGTCATCCCAACATCCTGGATTCTGCCCTGGTGCAGAGGTCAGCAGCACCGCATCCTGCAGAGAGTTTTGAATTTATTGCAAAAGAGCATAGGCATCATTTTTATTGAGGCACAGTTCCACTATCATCTTAATTGCATTTTGCAAACTGCAAAGTTGTCATTTCAAGTGCTCCACTGTAGCTTTGGTTCCAAGAGAGCTTTTCTCGTTGGCCTTTCCCACATTTCAAATTTTCGAATGGGTGACGTCATTATTTTCTAGTGTTGCTAAGTGCATAAACCTTCCATTTCAAATATTCCACTCTCTAATCTCCTCATTTCTTTCGCAGTGGAGTGAGGGAGAGTTAAGTTTCAGGCTGGATAGCCACATATACTGCACATCTCAACACAACAGACCACATCCATTTGTCATCATGCCTGATCTCCCGGTAATAGAATCTGTAGATACTTTGCAGACTCTGGAGGGCTCACATACTGTAGCCTATATAGACTCAATGACAAGCTACTCAATTTTGTTACGGCACATAACGGAGTGTAATATTTAACACTTTGCCATATTTGTGTACAACGACAGAATACAGAAATAGACAGACAGAGGCAGATAGATAGATAGATAGATAGATAGATAGATAGATAGATAGATAGATAGATAGATAGATAGATAGATAGATAGATAGATAGATAGATAGCATATGTTGAGAAGAGAATCTATATTACAAGAATAAAACAACGCAAATATTACAAAATGTGACATTAAAAAGTGTACACGCCTTGTTTTTGTAAAGTAACACTGTCCATCAGCGACACCCGCAGGTGTGAAGTTGCCTAACAGTGCCTCTGTGCCCATTGACTTTTAACAGACCCCTCAGACAATTTTGTTTAAATTGTTACTGCCTTTAGTTATTATTTTGGATAAAATGTAAAAATGCGTAAAAACACTAACTTGATGAGATTTATACTTGTGTTTATTAAATTAAATGTTACATAGTGCAAAGATACAAAATAGAATTGTATTTGGTCTCTCTTTTTATGCAATGTTTATTTAAACAGGAAAATTAAGTGTAACTGCAGACACAAATTTACATTTGATATGTATATAAAAATGAATGAGTATTTTGCACCTTATTTTAAAACACCACCGCACACCACTGGTAGGTAGGTATAGGTAGGCAGGCTAGGTAACACTAAGTGTGTGGGTGGAAAGGGACCAAAGTGTGTGTGTGTGTGTGTGTGTGGTGGTGTTGGAGGGGGAGATAAAGTATAGCTCTGTCAGCTCTGTGTCAGTGTGTGACATTTCTCTGAGACAGATATGGCTTTCCTCAGTCTCTTAACTTCTAGAACCTTACTTAGTCACCTTTTCCTCTCTGCCCTCACAGGTAAGACTATATATATTTCCCTCAGCATTATGGCATTCTCATTTCTCTGTGTTCTACTAACTTACCTTGACACATTAACAAGAAAACTCAAAAGAGCAGACTTTATATTTTCCCTCCCTCCACAAATAATCATATCCACAAAAAGCACATTACATGCCTAATTTCAGCAGCTAACCTCATAAACGTGTGTAAATGTCTTGCTCTCACGTCAGCCTGGATTAACCTAGTAGTTTACGGTCATAAATCTTTTACACTAAACAGACTGCATCTTCACCTATTAAAAAGCAGTATGCACTCATTTTTAACTCATTTGTAAAGTCTGCATCTATTAACTAGAACCTTTGAAATGTTATTTAGCCATTAAATCAACATTTACTGTTTCACAGTAAATGTAATTTTAATTCCATGTGTTTATGGAAGCAGCACTTTCTGAGACATTAATGATAAGACATGAAGTATGAGAGAGAGAGAGAGATGTTATACTGTACCGAGGCAAAGAGGGTTACTGCTGCATTAGCTTCAGCATTAATGTTACGCTTACAATATTTAGTCATATCAGTTTAACATTTTTTAATTCACTGAGTTACGTGATGCGACTCATGTCAAGTCTGTTTATTGGTAATTCAGTCTTTATTCAAAAAATCGAAGGAATTCATTCTGAACTGACTACTAGACTTGTGCTGACCGAATAAAGTAAAGGTTGGGGGATTTACTCTCCACATGGGACTTTTGATATTTTAATCCTTGTGACTTTTAAGTCTCTAATTTTAGTAAAGGGAATCAGTGTGACCATAACACTGCTATGTAAGCCACTGTATTTATAGCATCAGAGTGTATATGTGTGAATTTTCCTTGATTGGATCAAATGTTCTTGACTGGTTACTATTCTGCTTTACACATGCCAAATAAACATGTATCTTTTTTATGTGATGTTATTGAGTTTCGTCCAAGTGACAGAGATTAAGTGCATTTTCATGAGGCCTACTCTTTCACATATACTATACATATGATATGCATTAAATGAATAATCATTGCACTGGCAAATAATAATGTTTTATTGACAGGTGGGCTTCTTTCTTTTTGTCTACTTGTAAATGCGTCCATTATCACCAATCCCACTCAGACTCCCCTGACCATCCTCATCACGTCCACAACAGATGCTTTACCTGCTCTGCCTGCTGCCAATCCTCCAGGACCACAGGGGGGGTCATATTTACAACAGCCTCCAAAGGCAAAAGCTGTGGAAGGGGAGAATGTGATGTTACCCTGTTTTTTAAAAAGTGGTGTGGATGAAATACTGGCTGTGGAGAAGGTGAGCTGGTACGTGCAGAGTTTGGAGGAAAGGAGGAATGTTCTACATGGAAATGAGACGGTGGAGGATGTGTTTGCTGGTCGTGTGTTTTTGTCTGGTGATCTGCCTTTGGGAGATCTATCTATGACACTAAGGAACATTTCAGTGGAAGATCAAGGATTGTATTTGTGTGCCTTCATATCAACAAACTCAACTATTCTTCATGGAGGTGGGACCAAACTCAGCATCCGCAAAGAGCTGGGTGAGAGAGAATTAGGATTGCATGGATATTAGTGTGCAAGCCAATATTCAGATACATAATTTAATTTTATATATTCATTTTTTTATTTTTTATCTTTTAATGAATCTATGGCCTGTAAAACTCAAGGAAGACCTTAAAGGGATGGTTCACTCAAAAATGAAAATTTGCTGTTAATTTACTCACCCTCAGGCCATCCAAGATGTAGGTGTTTTTTCATGAGTAGAACAGTAAAGATGTAAAGATTCACAGTAAAGATTTTTAGCTGAAACTGTGGTTCTTGGTGATTCGTGTAATGCAAGTCAACCGCTACCATCAATTTGAGAGTCAAAAAACATATACAGGCAAAACAAAATGTAGTAACAGCACCCAGTAACTTGCATTATAAGAATCACCAGGACCACGGTTTCAGCTAAAATGTGTCTTTACATTTCTACTGAAGAAAAAAAGACACCTACATCTTGGATAGCTTGAAGGTGAGTAAATTAACAGCAAATTTTCATTTTTGGGTGAACCATCCCTTTTATGATTCCCTTAGTGCAATTCAAATCAGGGCTATTAAAGTTAACTAAAATGATATTGAAACCATTAAAAAAAAACATTGTTACTTGAATAAAATAAACATTAACTGAAAGAAACGTAAACTTTTTTCCCAGCTGGTTGCCAGCATTTTCATGTAGTTTAACTTGATGTATTAAACTAACTAAAACTGATTCATTAAAAATTAATGAAAATTATGCATACTTTTTAAAATAAAAAAAAGGCAAAAACTCACAACAAAATTGCTAAAACTTTAACAATTAAAACGAGAACAGAAAATACATGACATACACTACATACAAAATACATAGTGGACATATTTAGTACTGTTTTTAGGGAGCCAATTACAGTCATTCATCTGAGACAATGATTGATTACAGTGAGATTATACCTTTTTTCATCAAATCCCTGCTCAGGTGTGATTGAAGAGTCGGTGGGCACTATGATTGGCATCGTTGTGGCAGGTGTTGGCGTGGCAGCAGGTCTGGTTGCTGTGATACTGACTCAGTTCAGGGACAAACTGAACTGCCTGCAGAAATGAAGCGGGAGCCACGGCTTTGAAGGTTAAAAGTGCGGAGAGGTTACGGTAAAGGCCAAAGGTAAAAGAGAACAAGCACACGTACGCTCACAGTCCCACTGCCAAGAACTGACTTCAGTGCATGAGAATTACATCAGTGAACTGTGAGACATTTAACTCACCCCATTTCACCCTCAGATCTAATATAGAAGAGTTATGAACTATTGAGCTTTTGTGAGCTTGTAATATCATTCAGAAACTGACCTTGTATCAGCACTCAGCACTGAACACTTTTTTTCTCTCAAGAGAGGCCTTATCTCAATACTTGTTCTGTGCTTCAGTGTGCTTTTTTTAATTAAAGAACTTATTTGCAAAGTTCTTAATTTTCACCACATGCCTTTTTGTAAGTCCCACCAGGACCTTCACTTCAGAACTAGCTGGTTGTGAACTGTTTTTTTGTGACTTATTTTATCCCATGGTTTGCTTACTGTGAAAATCCCCATCTATCTTTCTGACACAAATAAACAAGTTTTATCATTCAGCGTGTCTGGTGAATTTCCTTGTCTCGTGTAACTACACAAGTATCCACAGGCTGAAAAATTTCCATGAGGCCAGGTCAACACAAAACAATTTTTCTATGTCCCTGAGAAAAAAAACTGGTCACAGGTGTGTAATATATTGTTGATTTATAAAGCTTTTAAAAGTAGAAACACAAACCTACACTACCGTTCAGAAGTTTGGGGTCAGTACGTCACTTTTTATTTCTTTGAAAGAAATGAATACTTTTATTCAGCAAGGATGCATTAAATTGATCAAAAGTCAGAGTAAAGACTTACATTGTTGCAGAAGATTTCTATTTCAAATAAGCACTGTTCTTTTGAACTTTTAATTCAGGATCCTGTAAAGAGTGTCATGGTTTCCACAAAAACAGACCATTTTCTGTTACTGTTTTTAACAATAATACAAAATAAATGTTAATTGAGCAGCAAATCAGCATATTAGAATGACTTCTGGAGGATCGTGTGACACTGAAGACTGGAGTAATGATGCTGAAAATGTTGATTTTTTCATTTTTAAATATATAAAAATAGAAAATGATCTTACCAACCCCGAATATTTGAACAGTTGTATGTAAACAATCAGTGAGAGGAACTAGATGAAAATCATCTATTTTTTTGTTATTATAAAACAGAGTCATTTAAACAGTTTCCAATCGTTTAATTCTTTGGAACTGAACACACAACAGCACACACAATAAATGTGTAACTACAGAAGCCACGATAAATCTACCCACACACACACTCTAACTCATACAAGCTCACTCACATGAATATGATAAACAGTCAAAGGAACACACTTAAAGCAGAAATCACATTCATGAGACAAAACAAGATTCAAATAAATAAGGGAAGCTTCCATGATCCCTTTCTGACTTCAATTGTTCCCATTATTGTATAACACATTTCTATTGGTCACAGAGAAAAAAAAGGAGATGAAAATAAACACTGTGCTCCCCCGGGCTCCAAACACATGCAACAAGGACTCATGGGAAAGGTGGTGCGAAAAAAAGATGAATTTTGTTTTCGTGCTTCAAGTGTTCTCAGCACAGAGATCACAGAGGCATTTGCTTGAGATGCTAAAATACAATCTTGCAGTTCAAACACCAAGTAACAGCTGTAGCTATAGAGTGAGAACACACTCCGTTTACACTTTATAAAGAACATATTCAGATTAGCGATGGCTACTGGCTCTGACTTTCATTCGTTGAGATCAGCTGAACAGCTTTAGTGTATATTAAGACGAGAGGTACACATGCACAAGGGAGCACTGGGAAATGCACTGCACAGCACAGGGGAGGAGAGAGGTGGGAGACGAGTGAGGTCAAAGGTTGCTTTTAGTCCTCAAGAGTGCGGAAAGAATTCTGCATGTCTTCCAGCAGTTGAGCGTAGTCAGCTTTGATCTTTGCTTCACCCTCTTTGACTGGATCCTGCAGAACACACACATGCCATTACAGTATGTAAAATTGGTCAATGTTAACTGAATGAAATGACTGTAAAAAAAATGTAAATAAAAAACAGGTTTATATATTTTTATTACAATTTATATTAAATATTATATATTAAATAAATATACTATAATAAATCATTTTAATAAAATAAATTATAATAAACACATTTTCAGTCACTATTCAAATCAATTTCATGTCCTTGTATTGTAGGATAAATTCAGATTCAGATGTAGTGAGAGTTAACACTGTACTATGCAATATTTGTTTTATCTGGGGGAACCTATAAATGGTTATTATGTTGCATATTGTTGGGTCTAAGAGTTTAATAATAATAATGAATTACAATATTTGATTTTTAAGGACATTTTAAAGGGATAGTTAGTTTCACCCAAAAATGAAAATTAGCCCCCTGATTTACTCACCCTCAAGTCATCCTTGGCCGTCTGCCGGAAGCTAGTTATTTTAGTTGATAAAGTTTTAAATCTGGATATTTTTCTTACACGAACGCATCGCTTCACTTCAGAAGGCCTATATTAACCCCCCAGAGCCGCGTGGAGCGCTTTTATCATGGATGGATGCACTTTGATAGACTTCAAAAAATATAAAGCTTGGAAGAGTCAGGACATTTTTTTTAATATACTTCTGATTGTATTCATCTGAAAGAAGAATGTCATATACACCTAGGATGGCTTAAGGGTGAGTAAATAATGGGCTAATTTTAATTTTTGGGAAGAACTATCCCTTTCAATATTTTTAATAGCATATTTTTATGCCTCATTTTTTGTAAACATGTAAAAAATAATTTATGGCCTTTTTGTCCAAAACAGGATCAGGATGGGAAACAACAGACTCAACCAATCCTCATTAAATAATGCTAAAAATATGATGGTCTGTATACTATTATAGTATTTATTCATATTTATATATTTTTTTCCTTTTGCTGAAATAATTGCTGCAATGTCATCATATGACATGTGACAGTGGATATCAATAAAACGTCGTCAAATTATATTTGAAAGGATTATTGCTGCTTCCATATATATCAGTGTATATTTATATTTATATATATATATATATATATATATATATATATATATATATATATATATATATATATATATATATATATATATATTAACTATAAATATTTTTATTTGCTTTAAATGTCAAAAACATAAAATAAACATTATATGGTTGAAAAACTCTGAACCTTTGCGATATATGATAATAGTCGGTCGGATAATTTCCGACCAAGTACTTCTAGGAACTTAGTTCTAGGAACTGTCCACTTCTAGACAGTTCTAAGAACTACTCTCCCCCAAACTCGGTTTTGCTGTTTGCGTTCGCACTGGCCAAGTGGCCATAGGAACTGGTAGGAGGGGTAAGGGAGTGACGCAAGCACGGTGACTTTTATTTTGACGGCGCGACGGACCTTTATTTTGGCGGCGCTGAGAACGCCAGAGCTAACAATGCTCGCATTCTCTGTGTTTATTAGTTAGCGATCTGTCTAACAGTACTGTTTAATATCTTATTAGATAGAACTGTTATAGAAAGTAGACAGTATATGAAAAAAGGTTATTAGCCTATGCCGTGTGGTTGATGTCCAGTGTTGCTAGCTGAGCAGAAATATATAATCATGTTTGGCTTGGTCCCCTCAAAGTTGCGTTGGATTTTCTCTTCAGCATAAAGGTTTAGAGACCCATCTATCACTATTTTCCATGTTTGTATAGTTAGTTTATGGAGTAAATATAGGCTATAATCTGTGTGTTTACATTCTAGCTGTTTTAAAAATGGCGGGTGCTGGTGTTCCGCGTGCGTTCGGTCATCAGCGTACACTAAACGTCACGGATAGTTCCTATAGACCTTATGCGCCAGAGAAACAAGGGCGCCGCCATCTTTGGAAAATTGTCTTTTAACTTCCGTTTTGCGGTCGCTCTGTATATTTATATGGCATTTCTGTCCAGGAGTAATTAGCTTTTTAAGTGGATTTACTTAATGTAAAGTTAACGAAAGTTATCATGAGGACTGTAATGTTTAAAGCAGATGACTAAACAAATGTAAATCGACCGGGAAGATTTTAAAACGAGCCGTTCATTAATAAACACGCAAAACGCTGTGAAAATACAGACCGGAAGTCAAAAGACAATGAGCGCAGCGCTGAAAAGGGGCGGAGCTACATAAGGTCTTATATGCTGGTTTAGACCCTACTCTGAAGTAGGACCTAAATTAGTTCCTACAAATGGAGTTCCTAGAAATAAAATCGTTCCTAGTTCCTGCGGTGCGAACACGCCGACATCCGGGTACTTTAGCCAATAGTTCTAGGAACTGTGAAAAGGTTCCTCCGGTCGGAAAGCGGCTAATGTTATGATATTTGGCACCAGCCAAAGCACGAACACAGATTTGAATTTAGCAGTAGATCACGTGACGCGGTGAACGTTCTAATCACACCGGTGTGATCGTACGCTTCAAAGATTTAGTTATCAAATGAAAAATGATTCTTTTTTGTCTTTTGGAAGCTACATTCAAATTAATTTGGCTCAAAAATCTGAGGGGGCACGCAATTTTTCTATAACTGAAATTTGAACTGAAAAAACTCAATTAACAATAACTCTGAAACACTGAATTAAACTGGGCAAATTGAAACTGGTCATTGCCTACATCCTCAAAGAGAATCCTGTGGTCTATGATCTTTACCAACATCAATACTTGAGTAACAGTACCTTAAACTTCATGGAGCTGATCCGATAAAGAATTTCTCCCATGTGTTCACGGATCTGCGCCCAGGTGATCTTATTATCGCTCTGTGCTGTGGTTTCAACAGCATGCCGGGACAGGTCATAAAAAGCTATCATATTGGACAGGATCCCCACCGTCTTATAGAAAGGACAGAACCTAGACGAGAAAGAGACAGGGAGATAATGTAGAAAAGAATTAGTACAGACTGACAAACATGCTACTAGAACAATGAGAAATCAAAAAACAGGGGCTGTGGGAACGTCACATTCTTTATTGTACAGATGACGACTATACCTGTCATAGGGAGTGTAACCGTTCTGCTGCAGGAAGTCATCTTTAATGAGTTTGGCCACCTCCAGAGTGATTTTATCTGTCTCAGCCAGAGATGCCTATGGGTAAGGAAACAAAATAAACCCAGGCATGCATTCAGAATCAATACAAAAATATTGTATAACATAACATAAAAAAAAAAAAAATATATATATCACTTTACAAAAAAATGCTAAATACATGCAACATTTGAGATGTTCCCGAAGCCGAATACCTTATTCGGAAAGGCATGGAGAATGGCTTCAAAACGAATAACAAATTCTACTGAATAATAGGATAATAGGATTAATATTCATATTATGTATTTATGTATGCAATTTTCAAACACTGAATAGTTTCTTTCAACTTCCATGTTTTCTAATCAGCTATTTTATATAGAGTCTGATTCCTCTTATTTGAGGTTGTAGATGATTGTCCTGACATAACTTACAGAATTACATTTAAAATGGGCTTCTCATGTAATTTCATGAATACAGATACAGAAATTTTGTAATTATTACAGTTACAGAAATTGGCTCTGATGCACACCCCTAAACTTCGCTATGTATTACTAACATTACTAACACTATTTGACAAACAATGTCTAAGACAAAAACTCACCTTTCCAACAAGTTGCACAATCTCAGCCAGGTCCTCCTCCTCCTGCAGAATCTCTTTGGCTTTGGTACGCAGCGGCACAAACTCTTGGAAGTGTTTGTCATAGTACTCATCCAGCGCTCGTGTATATTTACTGTAACTGATAAGCCAGTTAACAGAGGGAAAGTGTTTCCTCTGGGCGAGCTTCTTATCTAGACCCCAGAACACCTAAAAGCAACAGTTCAAATGAGAAGAGAAATAATGAAAGATTCTACTACACTGCTATATTTAAGAGTTAAATGAATATATCCACCCACCTGCACAATACCAAGAGTGGCAGAAGTCACAGGATCTGAGAAGTCACCACCAGGGGGAGACACACTGTAGGGAAACATTCATTTGGAAAGAACAGAAACACCTGCAGTTATAACCCCCCACACAATAGCTACAAATACATGTTATATTTTTATAAACATCAAAGTCTGTAGAAACTTACGCTCCCACAATGCTGACGCTGCCCTCTCTCTCTGGGTTACCCAGGCACTTCACTCGACCTGCTCTCTCATAGAACGATGCCAGGCGGGCTCCAAGGTATGCGGGATACCCACTATCTGTGGGAGGAAAACAGGAAGATTTGATTATCCAGTATAAGTAATATTGGTCTAGACAAAGAAGTTGTTGTGAATGAGGTACAAACAACCAGCATTTGAAGGAATACCTCCAGTGTGAGATATGTTTTACACACATTTCTCTGCCAATGCCATAACTTTAAAGTATGCAGTACATGCAGACAATATTTAAGTTAAATGGTTTGCGATTTAGCAATCCTGCAATCACAAAAGTTTAGGGTAAGATTTATTTTTTACTGTAAGATATTTCAAATGTTTTTGAAAACAACAAGGCTGATTGTAGCATTGTTGTTGATTATTATTAGCATATTTGATTGAATATACAGTAAAAACAGTAATACTGTGAAATAATATATTACACTGATGGCAAAGCTGAATTGTCAGCATCATTACTCCAGTCTTCAGTCATATGATCGTTCAGAAACCATTATAATATGCTGGTTTGCTGCTCAAGAAACATTTCTTATTATCTTCATTAACACTGAAAACAGTTGTGCTGCTTAATATTTTTGTGGAAATCAAGATGCATTTTTTTCTTCAGGATAATCTGATTAATAGAAAGTTCAAAAGAACAGCATTTTCAATTTAATCAATTTAATGCATCCTTGGTGAACACAATTATTATTTGTACTTATATAATTTACTTAAACACAGAAATTTGCAGTGGACACAAAACAGGGATTGTTGAGCTGTACATACCAGCAGGCATCTCAGCCAAACGTCCCGAGATCTCCCTAAGAGCCTCAGCCCATCGAGAGGTGGAGTCAGCCATCATACTGACATTATAGCCCATGTCTCTGAAGTACTCAGACAATGTGATACCTGGTGACACACAGGCATACTATCTATCAAGATACATGCCTCCACACACAAACTATACTTTCTCTTCTCTTACATCTCATTTTACTATTAATAATTGTGTTTTCTAAAAACCTGTTTCAAGGCACTCAACATTACAGCACACTTTACTTTCTACAGATGGCTGTTGTGTTTACCAGTGTAAATGGAGGCTTCTCTGGCAGCCACAGGCATGTTTGAGGTGTTGGCCACCAGTGCTGTTCTCTTCATAATGCTCTCCACCTTCCCATCCACCTCCATGGTGAGCTATTAAACAAAATTTCTGTCAATCATCTAAACCACACAACAGGGTCACATTAAAGGAGAACTCCGGTCAATTTTAACATTGAGCTCATTTTTTTTGTAAATTTGGAGTGCTGTCAGTACAGAGAACAACGACAAAAATCGGTGTTGCCTACACCGTGTTATCCTCTTTTTAAAATATGCACCCTGTTGACTTCAATGGGGCAAGTTTTAAACCTGCTTTTAGCCTCTTAACATCCTTGATGTGTCATTACAAGTGCCCAGCCATTGTGAGTGATTCCTTCAGAGTGAACACGGTGAATCTGACTGCAGTAGATGTGAAAGATATTAATAAAAGTGATGTTAATTCAGCCAGCGCACATACCTGTATTTTCTTCCTGTTTTCGGTCAAAGTCCACAGTAATCGATTGTCGAGTTCACGCGCAAAGGTTTAGTTACCTATGATCACGCGCGTGAACTCGACAATCGATTACTGTTAAAGCAGGTTTAAAACTTGCCCCATTGAAGTCAACAGGGTGCAAATTTTAAAAAGAGGATAACAAGGTGTAGGCAACACCGATTTTTGTCGTTGTTCTCTGTACTGACAGCACTCCAAATTTACAAAAAAAACTCCTTTAACCATTCTAGGTATGAATTTCATATCGCATTCATAAACGTGGTATTAAGCAAAGTGACCAAGTATGCTGTCATTAAACTCAGTGCCATACCAACCTCTGGAAAGTCTCTTAATACTTCAGACATCTCGTTTCCGCGCTCGCCGCAACCAACGTAAACGATGACATCACTGTTGGAGTACTTGGAGAGAGACTGAGAGATGACAGTTTTACCACAGCCAAAGGCTCCTGGAATGGCTGTGGTTCCTCCTTGGACACAACTGCAAAACGGCAGAAGTTAGGATTGCACCGTAACTGATAATCACGACTGTGTCATTTAAGAAATTACTTTGTACATTTCATCAGAATTATTCCACTTTCACGTACTGTACACTACCATTCAAAAGTTTGGGGTCCGTAAGAAATGAATTTTAGAAATTAGTATTTTTATTCAGCAAAGATGCATTAAATTGATATTGATCCAAATGCTGTTCTTTTGAACTTTCTATTCATCACAGAATCCTGGAAAAAATGGTCATGGTTTCCGCAAGAATATTAAGCAGCAGAACGGTTTTCTACATTGAAAATGATAAGAAATGTTTCTTGAGCACCAAATCAGCAATATTATAATGACTTCTGAAGGATCATGTCACACTTCAAATATAAAAGTTATTTTAAATTTGTAATAATATTTTACAATATTATCGTTTTTGCTGTATTTTTGATCAAATAAATGAGGTGAGCATAAGAGACATTTAAAAAAAAATCTCACTGACCCAAAACAACAAATCAAGAGTGTGTCAACTCATACGCACAGTTTAATTTACCTCATGTAGTTTCCTGATTTATTATATGTATCATTTATTTATACAGGTCATTGCTGAGAAGGTTTGCTCACAGAAGCAAAGCAAATAGCACAAGCGCCAACAGACTGGCTTTATTACACATCCAATTGAGCAGAATGGCAGTGGTGATCGCCAAAAATCCAACATTTATGTTTGTCTGCTTAAACACTGGGCAGGAAATGTATCAATTTAAAAGTAAAGCTCTGATATGGGGATTTAAACTCTACAAACATAAAGGCTTGTGGTGGCTTGTTACCAATGAAAGATAAAGGATAAATAACTTTTTCAGGATAAATAACCAGAGGGCCAAAATCGCAGACGATTCTGCTTAATTAATTGAGAGAAGCAGAAATTGTGATCATGATTAAAATATGATTAACTGTCTAGCCCTAGCAGAAATATTAAAGTAAGTGTCAGCTACACTATAAACTTTACGGTCTCAGTTGTGGAAAGATAATGAGTGTGATTTTGAGACTCACGGAAAGAGGGCATCCAGCACTCTCTGTCCAGTCAGCAGAGGGTGGTTGGCAGGGAGCTTCTCAGTAACAGGCCTCACCTGTCGCACAGGCCACACCTGCACCATGGTGAACTTATCCTTCACTCCTTCAAACTCCAGTTCCAGCACCACATCCTGACACACACACACACAGTGAAAAGGGAAGTTACAGTATTTAGTGAGATTAGGTCTTATCTTACCTAAACATCAGTTTTTCTATCTGTTGCCTTTGTAGGACGCTATACAAATAAGTTTAAATTGACGTGAATGACTCTCACGTGCACGTCTATAAATGTGTGTAAGTATTTAAGGACATGTGAGGATGATTGTGAGTGTGACTCACAGAAACGTCATAATTTCCTGGAGGAGCGAGGTAGGTGACTGTTCCCCTGCTGCGGGGGGGCAGCATGATCTTGTGCTTGATGAGAGAGTTCTCATACACCAATCCATAGATATCACCCCCTGTAATGTGACTTCCAACCTGAAAAACCAGTCAGAGAGTCCAATTAACATAAACATGCAGTACATCATTTAAATGTAATATACAAATAATATATATTTGTTGTTACAATTGTTGCCGTTTGGTGAATTTTCCCTAGCTTGTGTATGACAAAGGAGTTGTTGCATGCGGGACGGGTGGTTAAAATTTTACAAAATAGTAATGTATCAACACAACCAGTTATTGAGATATCTATTATATGGCCAAAAATGATGCGTGCTGTGCTTCCAAACACATAGATAAGGTACAGTTTAGCCTTGCGGTGTCCGGTGCTGATGGTTTAAATTCATTTGTTTCTAAAAGCTACAGAACACTTATAATATTGTTAAAGGGATAGATCACCAAAAATGAAAATTCTATCATCATTTTCTCAACCAAAATCTTATTGGTTTGAAACCACATGAGGGAGAGTAAATGATGACAGAATTTTCATTTTTGGTTGAACTATCCCTTTTATATTCTGGAATCGCGACAGTAAAGGTGTTAATAATGTATCTCCTTGCTTCATTTCATAATTAAAAAGAATAGAAATGGTTCTGAAAATTATTACAATGAAAACCAAAAAGTAAAATTTTGTTATAAATAAAGCGGTAGGATTTCCGCCATGAAACACAAACAGTGGCATCAAAAAGTGAATTTCCACTGTTTTCCATAAATGAAAATGTGGGGTGATCACTGGCAGTCAAGTTCATTTGCAAATGATATTAAAAATTAACCCAGCCCCCATCCATATAATAAAAATATAGCACTAGACTATCATGACTCACAGTCTTAGGAAAAAGTGCAGAACTGTCACTGAAAAACCACTTGCATGACGGCCCTTTATACAGAGAAAGACACACAGAGTTCCTTACCCTCAGGTTTTGAAAAGGAGAGAATTCCCACTTTAGGTCCCGGTTTAAAGCTCCAATGTTAACCCCTCTAGGGATGTAGATGCTGTTTGTGAGGTCATTGATGTCTTTCAGGGGACGCTGAATACCGTCAAAGATGGAGCCCATGATTCCAGGCCCCAGCTCCACAGAGAGGGGTTTTCCAGTACGGAGCACAGGATCTCCAACAGAAACTCCAGCTGTAGATAGCTCAGGAAAACATATAGACAAATACAAACACATGCAAAAGCGTAACGTGGCAGCACCATGATTGCCACATACCACAGTGCTGAATGATTACCATATTTACTGCAGGGTACTTTAAATTATTGAATCTTGGTATTAATTCTGTGCACACTATAGTATTTTTTGGTACTTTATTTTGATCACAAAACATACTCTTCATGATTGTGAGTATCTGTGTTGGTGCAAATGTAGAATAAGTTTGTTTGTTTTTTTAACGCCATGCCAGCTTCTTCAGCAATTTTCATGAAGAAAACCATACTTGAGTTATTAAAACTTTAAATAAGATATTAAATACCCATTTTTCCTACCAATTCTAAAACTAAATTTGGATTAACTTGATTGAAAACTTTTTCAAGGGTTACAGAGTAAGTAAATCACTGATGAATGGTAAAGGATACAGGTCTCTTCGTACACCTGGATGGTTGCCATATCTCCCTCCAATCGGATAATCTCTCCCACCAGCTCACAGTGGCCAACACGCACTAGTTCATACATGGCCGCCCCTGCCATCCTAGTGGCCGTCACCACTGCAGTGAACAGACACACAGACTGTAACCTGTCCATCACATGACTAACATCTTCAATTCTTATATTTGTGACACAGTCAAAATACACTACTTGAGATATAAAATTTGTGCTGTGCGTACAATTTCGTGACAAAGGGACTTCATTAATTTGGACTTAATATATATGAACATTGAGAACATGTTTTTATTTCTTACCTGGGCCTGAAACCCCATGCACAAATCCAAACTGATCCTCACGTTCCTCATCTCGGATTTTAGGCAGTTTGGAAAAATCCATCTTGTGTGTTAGAAAACCTGAAAGTGGAAGTGTGAGACAGTGAGAATCATTCAAAACGCATCAATTTCTTTCAGACAAACGCCAAATCTAAAATCAACATTGTCAAGATTTTCATTTTTCCCAATAGATCCACAAAGTCTACTGTGTTGTTCCAGTTCAAAGCAATACTTGAAATCAAATGTGAGTTTCAATCTTATTGGTATGATAAATATTGCAATAACCACTGTCAAATTTAAAGACTTTCTTGATGTCAACATAGCAAAATAGTAATACTAACAGAACCACTATGGCCGACCGGTATTCATTTAGATCAACACACATACTATACATGAGTATCAAAAAAATGTTATGAATTTGATTGCTGTACTAAACGCACTATTGAATTACGAGATCTAGAAGACTGTCGTAAGGAACCATTGGATGTCAGGTGACAGATGGTTGATAGCAAAGCCTCTGATCAGCAAATGAGCAGATTTCACCAGAGTAGAAATGAGATAGGACCAAACAGACTGGTCTGACAGCAATAACAAATAATTGTATATATAAATAAAAGATTCATCTTACTGTATTGGCATGCAATGAACGACAATCCGTGGAATATCCTACCAGTGTAGCGAGGGAAAAAATTGTCACGACATAGGTCAGCTGACTACCAGGATTAAGGAAGTCAGGGTAAAAGAGAGTGCGCCATTATGGCTCCCCTAGTGGAGATTTTACGTGCAAAGGTATTGCGCAAATGATCCAACATGGCGCCTATAGAACCACAGCTTCTCCATTTCCTGTGTTGTTCATCGTAAGGACACAAGGACGCAACCATGGACGCAACTGCCACCAAGCCACGCATAATATGTTGACATGTTCAAAATTTGGGCACCGGGTATTCCATCAATGTATAGAATTAAACGTTACGTTGGATATTTTGGCAGGTTTTGCGTTATCTTTGACGAACTTTCATGCATATTCATTACGTTATCATCAATATGCATCAGGCAAAGAGTCTGGCGCTCTTTGCGCGGTTGCGTCACAGGGTGATTCCTGTTGAGACCGCGCGTAACCCAGACGTGCAAGACTTTGTTGAATGCAGTTGTGCAAAAAGATAGTTTCTGATTTTTTCGGAAATTAACCGCAGACTTTGTATTTTTTCAAGTTTGCGGATACAATCAAGGCGTTATCGGTTTTGTAAATCTAAAGCCTCCGGCTTCAATTCGCTGGTTATCAACGAGGACGAGGACTGATCGACGACATTTCATCGTCATTATCATCTATAATTGAGGTCTGGGCGAAATAATACACACTTCAGCTTTGTTTTATCTGATCCGTGATCAGATTTTCGAAAAAAACTGGTAATTTGCAAAGTATTGCTGTTTTGATCGCAAGACCGCCGTGAGCATATGGCAAATCCTTCGGTTGTGCGCTAACAGTTAGCTTATTAACTTAGTTGTCTGTTAAGTCCAAAACCAACTGGACAGATATATATATATATATATATATATTACTTGGAAGACATTTCGCTATTCAAAGTGACTCCATAAGGTCATTAGCTGGAAATCAAAGAGCCAACCTTAAGAAGAACACAACTTTGTGGTAACGTTACCACCCCACCATGTTGGGTATTATGGATCATCACCAAGGTAAATACGTGCTTTTCTTATTGTCATATGAATATTACTTTTCTCGTTTTTGTAGTCTATCACTCCAGTACTCGATGTTTTAAACGAGCCTCGTATAACACACCCATTTAACAAAGAGCTCCTGGATGGATTAACTAACTTACTCATGCTAACGTTACCAGTGATATATCCTCTTAGGTTAAGTACGTTACACGTAACGGCTTCTCTATACTATCTCCAGATACGTAACATGTAATTTTCTAAGCATATTTGAAAAGTTCTTACACCAATTGGCTTCCTTGTTTCGCTGACTAGACAATCTTTCATCTGCTCGTCTTTAGCTTTTAGCATAAGCAGCTCTTGTTCGGATGTGAAGATGCTTAACGTTACTCGAGCAAATGAGTTTGCACTCATGCATTTGCAACAAAGTTTAACGTTTTAAAATCGATATCTTTTGCTTACACCTGTCGCATTCCAATAATCACGTACGAAAATGACTCTTAAGTTACTTTAACAGTATCTAGATAGCATAAGCTAAAGCTAACTTGACAGTTGGGTTTAACGCTGTAACGTTAGTTTCAGCGTTTAACGTTAACATTGTTTGCCAGTAATGCAGATGTCTTCTGTTTCCTTTACAGACACCGTCCGGAAATGTAAAACTGAGGCTTTGGTAAGTGCTGTCGCAGTTATGTTCTGTAATGGTTTTAAATGGTGACACAGGCTCGTTACTTATTTATAGCTTAGGCCACATGTGGCCGAACATGGGGGGATGGGCTGTGGATAAGATCAGTATCTGTTTTAATCACTGAACCTAATTGGCAAAAATATGTTGTTTTTTTTGAAAATTATTTGACATTGGTGTCGTAACATTTTATATATATAGTCTAAATCAGTCTAAATGTACTATTAATCATTATTATTGGTCACTATTAATGTAATTTGTCTTTGTTCCAGCCTCCAGAGCGTAGGAAGAGGACTGTTGAGGATTTTAATAAGTTTTGCAGCTTTGTCCTGGCCTATGCTGGGTACATTCCACCTCAAACAGAAGTGAGTTGAATGTCATAAAACAAAACTATCATTTTGTACAGAAATCAAGGGGTAACTCCGACCGTCTTTGTGGTAATCACCTGCTGCTGACACAATTGTTTCTTAAAATAAGTAAAGGAAAATTCTGTCATTAATTACTCGCCCTCGTATTGGTTCAAACCCATAAGACTTTAATTCATCTTGGGATCACAAATTAAGATATTTTTGATAAAATCTTAGAGCTTTCTGTCCCTTCATTGACAGCTACGCAACTACCACTTTGACGCTTCAAAAAGTTAATTAAGAGATCGTAAAACGGATCCATAAGAATTAAACGGTTTAATCCAAATTTTCTGAAGATACTCGATCGTTTTATATGATGAACAGATTTAATTGAGGCTTTTATTCACATGTAAACATTGATCAGCAAACATAAACAGAAGCTCAACCGAACCTGCTTGAAGCGCGAGAACAAACCTCATTGGTTCTCGCACATCACGCGAACATGCTTGATCTTCCGTTTACCACAACTGATGTGTGAGTTGATGAATATTTATATGTGAAAAACGGCTAAATGTAACCTACCGTATAACAGTGAATTCACGGAAAGCTGAAAATTTCTATCAGTGGCACGGAAGCATTGTGATTGTCATTTACAATTTTCATCAATGACGATGAAAGAGTTAAACAGGAAAATATAGTAATATCATGTCAGCATTCAAAACGTTGACATTTTTAGGGCCCTATGAAATCTGTTTTATTTTTTCTCAAATTCCGTTTTATTTATTTTTTTCAAATTCGGTTTTTTTTTTTTTTTTTTTTTTTTTTTAAGCCCTTTCGGATTTGCTTTTCTTTCTTTTCACTTCTAAGCAGTATTGACCTTTTAAAATTCTGTTACACAAACTCACAATTCAGCTTTTTTTATTTAAACTGTTAATATATTCAGCAAAGCACATTCAAAATTCTCCAAAATTCAGCCAAACCTTCAACAAATCTCTGGCCAAAAATAACAGTAACATGAAGGTAACAGTTACAAGGTAGGATTGATGAATATTAAATTAGAGTTTAAATTAGCCTTTAAATAATTTTTCACAAAAAATGTTTTATAAAAAAGATAAACCTCACATATTTAAGCCTTTAAATCATTTTTATAAAAAGAATGAGTCAAAAAAGATTACTGACATTTACAAATACAATGCACATTAGCTTATCTTTTATTATTAATAGTAAAATTCGGTCCGATTTTCCCGTGGCGTCTGTCGTTGTTATGCAACCATGCACTGCGCTCTCCACAACAACAAAGAAAGTTTTAGTAGCTAATAGATTTCCACCACCAAAAAACGCTTGCTGTAGCTCTGCTACAAGATTTATTTACGGAGAAGAGAAAAACACCCGTAGTGTTTGTGGTGCACCCCCATCCTTTATGTTGACTGAGCTTTCAATGTTGTTACGGAAAGGGTGAAGTTGATATGTTGGTTCTTGTCACATGAACTGTGGTGCGCTTGCGGCATTCTGAAAAGTTGAGGCGTTTTCATCTCGCTGCGCCTGGAAAAAATGAGCCTTCAATTATGAGCGCGCTTGCCGTGCTGCCTACATTTGAAATAACGAACTTGAGCGCGCAAAAGACACGACATGTGAACGGCCCCTTGACGAGCTAGTTACCTCCAATCAGGCCACGGAGACCCCTGCCATTGACAGTAAAAGATACGCAGCAAGAAGAAACACTAGTGGTTCACGCTTGCGCGCATACTGAAAAGCGCGCTGTTTGCATCCCTGTATATTAACTGTATTGACAGATGTCTCTCTATATGGCTCTGGGTTTAGGTAGAGACCTTTCTACGTTTGTTGTTTTAAACTGAAAAAATGAGAAGGAAGTAAAAAAAAAATGTTTAAATAATATGTCAACAAAATATATGCAAATTCCGTGCGATTCCGCGCGTATAAGAGAATTCCGTTCTCATGTGTAAATTCCGTGATTCCGTCCGCGTTTTCCGCATCACGGAAATCATAGGGCCCTACATTTTTTCACTTAGGGTCATTTGAAAAATATTAAGTTATGACTACTTACATTCCACCATGCAATGCAAAATCTTATGCAGATTATGAGGGTACTACATTTTTGTTCAATTCTGCTGATGTGTGTTTTCAGGAGAGTTCGTGGTCTCCGTCTTCATCTCCATGTACACACGAGCTTTCTGAGCTCTCCGGTGAAGGGTCCGTAAAGGATAGCTGGACCGACGCTCACTCCGACCTCAACAGCATTCACAACTTGGTCTACAAAGCTGAGACTGACAGCAGCAGCACAGAGTTCAGCCATCTTCAGTCGGACAGCTCCTTAGACCAGATGAGACTGAAAGACTCTCTGAACCAGATCCATCTTCATAGTAAAGCTGAGAGGAAGAAGGTGAAGAAACTCGGACGCTTATCTTTAGGAGGGCCAAGAAAAAGCATCTCGGAGGCAAGAGCACACAAACAATCGAAAGCAGCACTGAAGAAAATGAAGAGATCGATAAAGACTGAGAGTCACTTTACACCCACAAGCCCTCTGAATGAGGGGCTTCAAAAGGAGGAGGGACTAACGGAACAGGCCATTCACTTGCATGAGGCGGGGCTTAAACTGGAGTCCAATCAAGAAACAGACCTGAGCTCTTGCGAAACAGACACACTGGTGACGGATGAGGATATTATGGTGGAGTCTGGTAAGTGTCAGACTTGGTATGTTAATATTGCATTTAATGCAGTGCAATTAAAAGGTTGCAGTTTGTATATACATACACACACACATCTATCTATCTATCTATCTATCTATATATATATATATATATATATATATATATATATATATATATATATATATATATATGTATGTATGTATTCAGCTATAATAACACATTCATGTTATAGATGTGTTGCCTTTTAAACTAAACAAGTATCTTCAGCCTTGAAGAAAAGGCTTTTGTATTTTTTTATTGCTGCAATAAATCTGTCATCCATTTATATTGTTTTATCTACTGTAGGTGATGATTCATGGGATCTGATTACTTGTTACTGTGGGAAGCCTTTTGCCGGACGTCCCATGATTGAATGTGACGAGTGCTCCATATGGGTTCATCTCTCCTGCGCTAAGATTAAGAAGTCCAACGTACCTGACATTTTCTACTGCTACAGATGCAGGGACTCTCGGGGTTCCACGGTCAAAAGAGACCTATGAGAAGGAGTGTATGGGTGCAGATGTGTGTATTTAAATGGACGAGATGTTCTCATTCCAGTCCTTTTTACTTTTCTGATTTCTATTAATTAGTTTCTGTTAAATTAAAAGATTTGATTTATATAACTCCATTTGTTATCATTTGTTCTGTGTTGACAATTTGGTCTTGGTTTGTGATATTAAGTGGCTTTCAGGTTTAAGAAGGCTTCCTAAATCTCATGCACTTATTTGCACTACTGTATTTTGATTGTACACAAATAAACTAAAATGAATATGGGTGGAAAATATGCACTATGACCATATATTATGTGGATCTCTTTTGGCCCTCTGGTATTTCAAAGCAAACTATTTAGATTAAAACCGAAATAAATAAAAAATTCAGTGATTTTTGTTCACGTCACAAGAGCATGTCCGGGTAATATCTCACTACAAGTCAAGAAAGAAATTTAATTTAGCATAAAGGACCATTAAGATATTTCTTTTCTTTTTTTGCATTTTTTTCATGACATTTAACCGCAATGCTACTTCCAGTGAAGTGGTGTTCTAAATGAATCCAGTGTTAAAAAAAAAAAATTGGGGTCAAGGAGCACTCTAAGATCGATCTGATGGGTGCAATTATGAGCGTAAGATAAGGGATACCTCCAACACAGATCTGTACGACTCAAACACTGTTCAAATCAATGTAATTATATTTTCTAAGTGATGTTCTAGCAAAAGTTTTTCAGTCTTGTGATGAATATCCTCACTTGAACTGTTCCAGGAAGTTCTCAGATTAACCTTTGACTGTTGTAAAGCAAATTTCAACATATTTAGACATATTGCTTGATTTTTGTTATTTGTGTATTAAGTTGCTGTTCAAGATTTTAGGCATCATTTCCAACTTTCATCAAAAAATCATGGTAGAATTGTTCAATTTTTATTTTAAGAATGAAAGCATTTGTAATTTTTCTTATTTTGTTTGTGTCCTGCTCATCCCAGTGTATATAGTATATGTATGTACAGGTGTATATGTTTGAAAGATGAGGAAACGCTATATTTTTCTGACCATATACAGCAGTAAATTCTGAAAATAAACGTTGACGTTAATTTGCACTGTTTTGTTTGTTGTTGTCACTGCTCTCTCTCTGAGCAATGTCCAAAGGGAGTGTAGTCAAATGGGTGTGACAAGACATTCACACATACTCTCCCCAGTCACATGCTCCAGTGCAGGTGTGTGATTCTACACTGCTCATCTGCTGTAACGCTGTAACTGTCAGCTACTGAACCTGAGGTAAGCACATAAAATATGGGATTTTGATTTGGTTTTATGTAATTTTACTTGTGTAAGTTTAATTTTCTTCAGGTTCAAAAATGTAAAAACATTTTTAGAGAGGAAAGTCCTTAAAGGAAAAAGCAAAAAAAAAAAAAAAAAACGTGTTATTGTCAGCAGGATTTTACTTTGAAGCAACATGTTATGTGTTTCGAAGTAATTAAATAGAAATGGCCTTGAATGCTTTCCTAGAGGATCATCGGGCTCTGTGTATCTTTAAAACCTACCAAAAGCTATTTGGCAAGGAGCGTGTTGTATCGTTCAACTATAAGATTAGAAGCAAATAAAGCAAATTTTCTGTTACTTTACACTGGTTTAGTACAATGGATTGTTTTGTTTGTGAGGTGTATGGAATCATTATTTTTCCCTTTTGTTAGAACACTTCTTGCCATTTACTGAGGTTAACATGGCCCAGCCTTATTCTAGCCCAGCGGCTGTGCCACCTGGTTTGGAGTACCTTTCACAGGTGAGCATGACATTTGGAAATAAGACAGTGAGACCATAACGTGTTGTAGTATTCCATAGTTCCAGGAGTAATATAATATGTAATATGTGAAGATATACACAATAATAGGTATTTTGTGATGGGGAAATGTACAATGGAATATGTGTGTGAGTGTATATATATATATTTATACTACAGGGCCGTTGAATGCTTGTATCTGATTGGTTGACGAACGTTCTAAGGTGTGCATTATTTTCAGGGAAACGCACGGCTAAAGTAGTTCCAGGCAGGTCTTGACCGCATTACAGTTCCATATCACTTCGCGTAGTTAACGGTAATAACGGAAAATAGGATACAATTCATAACAAGAAAAAACATTTAGCCGCATGCGCTTGATCTGCAATTTTCAATGTCTAGCTTCACAATCAATGGAAACATGCAGTTTAATTTGAATAAATAAAGTATATAGTCCTATCTATAATCAATAGATAATTAAACTGAATATAGGCTAAATAAATGGATAATCCTGCAGCACGGATTATTATTGCAGATAATATAACAAATAAATAATTATTGATAGGCCTGCTTGTTAAAAGGGATTTGTGTTTCATTTATTTAGTTTGTCATCTGTCAATAATAGAAAAAAAAAGAATGAATTCGAATTAATTAAAAGGAATTGAATTAATTAATAAATAAATAATAATATTGACGCACATGCTTTTCTGTCTCATTATTGCAACATCTCTCTCTCTAATAACTGCAGTAATAACTGGGGACACACTTTAAGGCCGGTTATGAATGTAATTTGATACGTATGACTGATCATGCCCAAACGCGTGTTCAGCGCGTTCAGTCTGTGTTCAAAGTCGGTGTTTAAAATCTGCTGCAGTCGATGAAAACAGTCAGAGAATGTGTCAGCTAGTCGTGTGTCCCCAGCATTAAGGCCCGTTCACACCAAGGACGATAACTATAAAGATAACGATAAAGATATAATTCTAAAAATCGTTCTCCATATTAAAGAATAACAGAGTTCACACCACAACTATAACGATAAAGATATGAGGAACGATATCGTTGGGATCACTTTCAGAACGATTTTTTTCCAGCTGTCGAACGATAAAACACTGACAGCCAATCAGAATCCACTCTAATTTAAAGGTCTCGCGCATTTAAAATGGATCTGGATCATCCGGGCGCGCGCGTGCTTAGAATAAAAAGACCGTTATCGGTCGTTGCTGTGGACGCATATATAGTTATCTTTATCGTTAGCTTTATCGTTATCGTGCTTGGTGTGAACGGGCCTTAAGTGAATATGTCAGAACTGTCCAAAGTGTCAATATTTTGTGTGAGCAGCATTGTGATCTAGCACTGCCTTAATCCTCCTGGGCATGGACTTCACCAGAGCTGCACAGGTTGTTGCTGGGATCCTCTTCCACTCCTCCATAATGACATCACGGAGCTGCTGGATGTTAGGCGCATGGTTCTTCTCCACCTTCCGCTTGAGGAAGCACCACAGGTGCTCAATAGGGTTCAGGTCTGGAGACATACTTGGCCACTCCATCACCTTCACCTTCAGCTTCCTCAGCAAGACAGTTGTTATCTTGGCGGTGTGTTTATGGTCGTTATCATGCCGTTCGGCCCAGTTTCTGAAGGGAGGGCATCATGTTCTGCTTCAGAATGTCACAGTACATGTTGGAATCCATGTTTTCCTCAATGAAGCTCAGCTCCCCAGTACCAGCAGCACTCATGCAGCCCCAGACCATGATGCTACCACCATGCTCGACTGTAGGCAAGACACAATTTTCTTGGTACTCCTCACCAGGGCGTTGCCACACATGCTGGACACCATCTGAGCCAAACAAGTTTATCTTAGTCTCATCAGACCACAGGACATGGTTCCAGTAATTCATGCTCTTGGACAGGTTGCTTTCAGCAAACTGTTTGCGGGCTTTCTTGTGAGCCAGCTTCAGAAGAGGCTTCCTTCTGGGACGACGGCCATGCAAACTGACTTGTTGCAGTGTGCGGCGTATGGTCTGAGCACTGACAAGCTGACCTTCGGCTTCGGCAACCTCTAAAGCAATGCTGGCAGCACTCCTGCGTCTGTTTTTTGAAGCCAGCTTCTGCACCTGATGCACAGCACAAGGACTCAAATTCTTTGATTGACCCTTGCGAGGCCTGTTGCGAGTGGAACCCATCTTGGAAAACCTCTGTATGACCATGGCCACTGTACCGTAACACAGTTTCAGGGTGTTACCAATCTTCTTATAGCCTAGGCCAGGGGTGTCAAACTCAATTCCTGGAGGGCCACAGCCCTGCAGAGTTTAGCTCCAACCCTAATTAAACACACCTGATCAGCTAATCAAGGTCTTCAGGATTACTAGAAACTTCCAGGCAGGTGTTTTTGGAGCTGGTTGGAGCTAAACTCTGCAGGGTTGTGGCCCTCCAGGAACTGAGTTTGACACCCCTGGCCTAGGCCATCTTTGTGGAGAGCAACAATTCTAATTCTCAAATCCTTAGAGAGTTCTTTGCCATGAGGTGCCATGTTGAACATCCAGTGGTCAGTATGAGAGAATTGTTCTCATAGCACAAATTTGAACTGCTCTAATACAAGATACAACAATTTGTATGGTCCAGTCAAGCAGACAAAAACATGAACGATGAATAGGACATGTGGCTTTGCATGGTTAAAAGACGTACAGCTATTATCACTTAGGGCAGGGTTCACCAATCTCGGTCCTGGAGGGCCGCTGTCCTGTAGAGTTTAGCTCCAACCCCAATTAAACACACCTGAACCAGCTAATCAAGGTCTCATTAGGCATACTAGAAACTTTCAAACAGGTGTGTTGGAGCTGGTTGGAGCTAAACTCTGCAGGACAGCGGCCCTTCAGGACCGAGATTGGTGAACCTTGACTTAGGGTGTCCTCACATTTGTTGCCAGCTATTTTGACAATAATGGCCGTATGCTGAGTTATTTTCAGAGGACAGTAAATATATAGTGCTATACAAGAAGCACATTCACTAACATTTGCTCCCTGTCCTGCTCTAACAGATTGACCAGATATTAGTCCATCAAAAGATTGAGCTCCTTGAAGGTAAAGCAACTCATTTATTATTTTATGGCATTTTACTATTCTACACTACCAAGCACTACCAAGTTTGAGGTTGGTAAGATTTGTATGTTTTTGAAATAAGTCTCACCACAGCTGCATTTATTGGATCAAAAATACAATAAAACAGTAATATTGTGAAATATTATTACAATTTAAAATTACATTTCAATTTGAATATATCTTAAAATATAATTATCTGCATCCAGCACTCCAGTCTTCAGTGTCACATAATCAGTGTTGAAAATGGTTGCACTGCTTAATATTATTGTTTAAACAGTTGTAAAGCTGTAAACAAACAAAAAAATTATTATTAAATTGATCAAAAGATTTCTTTAAAAAAATTGTGAAAATCTTTTGAACATTCTATTCATCAAAGAATCCTGTAAAAAAAAAAATATATATATATATATATATATATATATATATATATATATATATATATATATATATATATATATATATATATATATACTTTGTATTGTATTAATAGAATACATAGCAAATATATATACGCAGCTGCTAACGCATAACGCAGCTGTGGGGCATATCTTACAGACCCCAAACTTTTGAATGTATTATATACATTTGGGCACTGCATTTTTGGACACTGTTGTCACTAAATATATGTCAAAATGCACATAAAGTTAAGATGCTAATGAACAAATTCTCTTCTTTTCCAGCCATTATTGGCTTTGAGACTAATAATCAGTATGAGATTAAGAACAGCCTGGGTCAAAAGATCTTCCACGCTAAAGAAAACACTGACTGCTGCACACGCAATATCTGTGGTCCTCTGAGGAGCTTTGATCTGCAGATAACAGATAATTTTGATCAGGAAGTGATTCACTTAATAAGGCCTTACCGCTGCACGTCCTGCTGTTTCCCCTGCTGTCTTCAAGAGGTAATTACTGAAGTTCTGTGTTGACCTTTAGAGATAGAAAAAATAAAACCATTACAACAAAACAGATTTGTTCAACAAAATGTTGTCTTTGCAAAATGTACTATATTTATATAACCCCTTTTCCAATTCTTTTCCCTGTGTGGATGTGACTGACTGAAGATGGAAGTGCAGTCTCCACCAGGGAATACAATAGGCTACATCAAGCAAGACTGGCATGTGTTTAGGCCCATGTTCTCCATCTATGACATGTCCAAAACAAAGGTGCTGTCCATCGAGGGGCCTATGTGTGCCATAAGCTGCTGTGGGGATGTGGATTTTGACGTATGTATTCATGTGTGATTTTGTCAGTTTATCACCTTATTATTCTTATTCACCTGTTAGTGAAACACTGACACGAACAATATCTGGTGGTGGATTATTTTTTGGGATTTCACAAGATTTTTTTGAATAGTTTGACCAAAGGTTATGTGCGTTTGTCTGTCCTCTGGTGCAGGTTACCGGTAAGGACGGGCATCCAGTTGGTCGTATCAGTAAACAGTGGACTGGCCTGATCAAAGAGTCACTGACTGATACGGACAATTTTGGCATTAACTTTCCCATGGACTTGGACGTGAGGATGAAAGCAGTTCTTCTGGGAGCATGTTTCCTTATAGTGAGATATGACATAAAACATCCATTCATCCACCAATGCATACCCATTACTTTTTTTATATGGCCATTCGTACATTTCATTTTATTGTTTCTCTGTGTTGTCCCACAGGACTTCATGTTCTTTGAGGCGACTGGTGACTCAGGACAGCGATGCAGTGTGTTTGGCTAATAGGGAGTGAGAGAAAGATTGTGGTTCTTGATGAAATTTCTCTGATATATTCGTATATCACTACAGTAACCACTTGTATGTACTTCTTGTATGTGTTCTAAAGTCAGGAAAATCACTATAAAAGCATTTTAACCCAGATAAACTTGTTTTTAGTGTTGATTTTCTCTTTTGTTAAAAATTTCAAATAAAGCATTTCTTAGCGAAATTTCTTTGCTCTCTAAGAAAAATGTTTCCATGACCACACCTTTGAAACATCATGCATAACTAACCTTACATTTGCCTTATCGTTCTTATCACAAATTTTCTCAGTAATAATAACACTGGATTTTAAAAGGGACATATATAGTTTATCTGCTGATTATGAATAATAAATTCTGGTCATAGTTGACAGCTACAGTGCATGAGTAAGGCGTTTTCTGTTTCTGTTTTCAGCTGATGAAACTATGCAATTGCCTTGTTTGCTAATATAGAGCTAATAGTGATGTTGGTAACAATTTACAAAAAGGTTTCATTAATTAACTACTTTAGTTCACATGAACTAAGAATGAACAATAGTACTTCTACAGCATTTATAATTTCAGCATTTACTAATATTTTATTACAATCAAAAGTTATATTTGTTAACATTAGTATATGCTTTGTGAACTAACATGAACAAACAATGAACAGCTGTATTTTTATTAACTAATGTTAACAAAGATTAACAAATGAAAAGCATGAATAAAAGGTTCAGCATCTTTATGGTTAAGTGAAGGACATATGCGAATACAAACTAGACTTAACAAGCAGTCTGATATGTGGGTTAGGGTTAGGTTAACATCATTTAGAATCAAATAGCACTCCCCGATTCCAAACAATTAGTGAAGGCCTAACCAGGACTCCATCCATGTGAATGGAGATGTCATGCTGGGAAGAGCTAAGCGCTTTTGGGCCAAATAGCAGAATTTCAATTTTCTGATTTTAATAATAATTGATAATTCACCCCATTAGGGGTACATAATTGTAGGATTCAGCCAGAATCCTCCAGAATTATAGAAGGTTTGAATCTAACAACCTTAACTGAATTTTAAAAATCTCTCCACTGTAGTAGACACCATACATCAATGGGAAAAATGGTCACTTGAGAGGAAAATGTTTACAATTATAATTTTAAACAATTAAGTTTTTAGAACGGAGGTGCTGTGTATCAATCAAGAACATAATAATATGACCCTTTTGTTTAATATTAAATCCTCCTCACAAATAATTATTCATATGTGTGAATATTTTCATTTATACACAATAGTTGGTCCCTGATAATATTTTTTTTCACTATGTGCGGGCATTTGAGAGACTTGAGGTGACTAATTTCTGAGAGAAATATTTGAAATATATTTTTAATAGTTTGAATAGTTAATAGTTTTAAAAATGCCATTACTGCATCCGCATTTTATTTTATTAGGCAAAAATACATTTTCTGATGTATTTTTATCCACCAGCCCATCGTGAGACTCGACGTGACGTCATAGAGACGCGGCGGAAGAAGAGTGTTTTCGCTCTAAAGAAGCGCCAGCTCTCATTGAATGAGCCAAGATTTAAAGTAGCCTTCATTTTCTTTTTCATTTCTATTATTGAAAAGCTTAGTTATCCGCTGTTTGCCTTGGCGGACAACGCCTAAGCTTTTGGCTTAAGGTTACGGTTAACGGTGAGTAATCGGTGGTGCCGACACGCCACATTTTCTGCATCGCGACACCGGAGGCCGAACAGTGTTTATTTGTGATCGGTGCTTGTATTTGCTTTGGAGATGCGTTAAATGACCAGTGCGCGTAGAGCTCTTCTTTATTAAACAATCGCAACGTAAATATATCAAAGTAATATCAGACTGGTGTATTGGCGAGACTACAAAGCCCCTTTCACTTCACATTTTCCACACAATTTTAGAGTAAACAAGCAGAACAAAGCGCATCGTGCGCGCAACTTCAGCTCTTAATACATGGACACTGGCAGTTGCATGTACAAATACAGCCTAAAACGTGTTAGTTTTGAATACAAATAGTTTTAAATGAATGCATTGTGCTAATATCTATAGTGTTTCCTCTGTTTTCCAAAAAGACGTAAGTGTTTTTGTAGTGAACAAATAACCTGTGCTAGTTAATCCACAAAAGTTGGTGCCCTAAAATCAACCCTTGCCCCTTTTTTCAATCTTGTGTATTATTTAAAAATACATCACAACACTGAAGTAAAGTTGGTTGCAACTTCTGGTTCACATATGGACCTAAAATAAAAGGCCTCTAGGTTAATATTGAGACTAAACCCTTTTCATATATGAATCTGTTTTTTAATCAACTTGCTATTTTGACACTTTTGGTTTTAGTTTGTCCATCTGGATTTTTGCTAATTGTTAGTATCAGGTGTTTATGCTGAAACAAAGTACAAGGTTAAAAATGAACCTCTGTTGGTTCTCTACTCATGTTTTCTTTTTTCATGCAGAGAGGAGGCAGGCTGGCGCAGGTCGTAGGTTGCTCCTGGATCATGAGAGACAGTGGCAGCAGCCTGGCTCAAACACACTGGTCCAATGAGCTGACGCTGACCGCAGGGCAGGAGGGCGCTGGAGGTGGGGGTGCCATTGGAGGTGGCCATTTACTGAACCCGGCCATGGCCCAACATGCCCCGAGCCCAGCCCAATTCAAACTGGGCCGCAGAGAGGAGGACGCCAGGATATGGGGCGCAGAATATACTGTCCCCGAGGTGGAAGAAGAGGATGAGGATGAGGAGGAGGAGGACACTGTTGAGATGGAGAGTGAAGAGGATCTGGTGGACAAGAAAGCTGAGGGTGGTTTCCAGTGTAATGATAAAGGTGACAACGAGAAGTGGGGCTCGCCAGAGTACCCACAGCTTGTGGAAATGGATGTCAGCGTTACAGGTGACTTTACCCACTGCTTGGCCCAGACTAGGCCCAGTCCGCTCAAAGAGAGAAAGCTATCCCGGTTGCGGTTTCGGGGTCAAAGGTGTGTAAGCATTCGCAACCGTTTGGCCCAGCACTGGAGAGCTTGGCGCCAACGAGCCAAATGGGCAGGAACTATGGGATACAGGAGAGCACGCAGATTACACAGACGCCGGCTCTTTGGCAATCGACCTTTCCAGAGACTACCTGGCAGTTCATTGTTAAATGGAGACCCAGAAAGAAGTTCTGGGACAGCAGAGGAGAGGAGAGCTGATTTATCTGGTGTGTATAAACTCTTGTTAACATTTGTATTATCATCTTTTGAAAGAATTAATATAATTCATTGTTTTTGCATATGATACCTGACTAATTTTAAAAAAACGTTCTTTAGTTTAAAGTGTATAATGTGAATATATTGTGTTTGGTGGCTAATGTGCATGAAGTAGTTAACTAGCCTTGTCCAACATTTAAGCAACAACATTCGTGTCCGATGTGGACACAGCGCTGATGTTAAATATCATTTAAAATATTTGTACTTGTGCTGGTAAAGATGCATTCATATTTCAAATAATTTAAATTATATTTACATTTATTCATTTAGCATTTTTATAAAGCGACTTACAAATGAGAAATACAACAAGCAATTAATCTAAAGGAGGTTATAAGACAAGAGTTTTTGTAAAAAAACAAGACATTGTCCAGAATAGTACAAGCTAGCAGGCGGCGGGATATAATAAATAGTGAGAGAGATAAAACAGGGTGCATTTAAGTGCTCACATTAAAGATGAGTTTTCGGTTGTTTCTTGAATATTGTCAGGGACCCAACTGAAGAAGATGATTCCAGCAGCAAAGAACTGCAAACAAAAACGTTCTGAAAGGGATTTTGTGCCTCCCCTAGTGAAAAAACCTACACCAAAATGTATTTAAAATGCATTTATTTCATACTAAGTATACTACAAAACCATTAACATATTTACTGACATATCGCTTGAGACTTACTGATATAAACATTATAATTCAACTTTATTTGGAGTACTTCTTTATTGCACAATGCACTTTTCTTAATATTACGCCTAAAATGTGTTTCAATATCACTAGTAAGGATAGTATGATCTCTGTATAATATCAGTCTTTAAATGCAAGATATTTAAAGTGTACCTAAAGTATACTTGCAATAGTTCCACTTTAGCACTATTTCAGATAACTAAAGTGCATTAAGTACAAAATGACTTGTTCCAATTTAGCAGACTTTAAGTATACTAAAAGTAGAATTTCAGGGTATTTATATTAAGTACATACATATATTCGTAGTATACTTAAAATAAATGTATTTTAAATACATTTTAGTATATTTCTTTTTCACTAGGGTCTCTGTGATGTACCATGAGGCACATTGAAAGGATGAAATTACATATTATTGTAATACTGAGGTCGTGAAAGAAACTGGCAAAGACTGGGACAGCATTCCTGGTTGTGACTAAAGTGCACTGACTTGTACACGTTCCTTTAGCTTTCTTCTGTGCGTCATCTTTACTTCTTTACGCTTTGATTTCTTAGACTCCTGTAGCACAAATGGGGTTCTGAAAGGAAGGGATGGTATCCATGGAGCAGCCATGGGGGACAGGGAGGGACGGGCCTCCCCTGCTAATGTCCAGTCTCAGAGGGAAAAGTCCTCCCCACAGAATCAGCTTAGCAGTGAACACATTTCTTGTGTACAAGGTACAATATCCTTTTTCCCAAATTTGGAAAAGGAACACACGCTATATATTATTTAATATTATATTATATTATCGTCCTATGGTTGTTACTCTCTCACTCCTCCTCTTCCTCAGGTATTCTGGATGAGTTTCTCCAGCAGTTTGGCAGTTTGATTCCCATCCACGTAGATGAGGTGGTGAAGAAGCTTCAGGAGATCTTCAACGAGAGTTTCTCAAGTCCTCACAGGTCAGAGGTGGCTCATAACAGTCACAAGGCTTATTGAATCTTGATATTTAAAATGGCAAACAGATAAAAGGCTTGACTGTGAAGTCTCAGCTTTATGTATTATTTTAATGTGTGCCTGTTTACAGGAAGGTAATGGTGCAACATTTAATGCAGTCCTACCAGCGCATGTCTGGAAGTGCAGTGATGCGGGGGTTTCGAGTAAATTACAAACGTCATGTCCTCACCATGGATGATCTGAGCACACTCTATGGCCAGAACTGGCTCAACGATCAGGTGGGCCTCTTGCTTAACAACTGCATTAACGATAACAATAAAATTCTGAACCAACTCAAGTTACATGAACACAAATAAAGCCTAGTTGCATTAGGATTGGTTTTCTTTTAAAACATACATTTTTATTAGTAAATAAGTTACGTAAATAAATTAGTATATAGGGGTTGGTAAGAAATAAAAAATAAAAATAAAATTTATATATATATAATTATTATTATTATTTGTATTTTTTTTTTAAGTTTTAAGTCTCATGCATTTAAAAACAGAAATATTGTGAAATATTATTGTAATTTAAAGTGTCACACTATCCTTCAGAAATCATTATAATATGCTGATTTGATGCTCAGTAAACATTTCTTATTATTATCAATGTTGAAAACAGCTTAATATTTTTGTGGAAACTATTTAAGATATTTTTTTCAGGATTCTTTGATGAATTGAAAGTTCAAAAGAACAGCATTTGTTTGAAATAGAAATCGTATATAAGATTATAAATGTCTTTACGGTCACTTTTGATCAATTTAATGGATCCTTGCTGAATAAATATAATAATTTCTAGTAGAATTTCTGACTGACCCCAAACCTTTGAATGGTAATATATGTACAGCTGGCTAATGAGAAATCCAAAAACCAATCTAGGCTTATGTGCTTGATGTGTTTCAACCAGTTTTGAGAATGACACGCTTGACTTTAGAGAGGAATATATGTACGGGTCATGTTGTGTACAAGACATAATATGGAGTTTCCGATTCATCAAAATTACAAGAAGGGTAACAGGTGTGTGTGTGTGTGTGTATACACCTGTTTTGAATCAACTGGAAATTTTGTGTGGAACCTTTTTGGGACATTTAAGAACAATATTTCTTTGTGGTTTACTAAATTTAACATGTAACTAATAATTTTGTAACTACTATGGCACCGACCTTTGCTTGAGTTTGCCAGAGTTTGTATAGAGAAGATATTTGATGAATGGGGGGCCCTTGTTCTGGGATTGTGCTGAGTTAGCTCTCTCTTACATCTGTAACTCACTCCGTCACCCAGGTCATGAACATGTATGGAGATTTGGTCATGGACGCTGCCCCTGAAAAGGTAGGCTAAACGCGCACATATACACACTCCTTTACACAAGGAATTTGACTCATGACAAAGCCATTATATGAACTTGTGTTTCAAAGAGTTAAATGATTATGAAAACAGTATGTGAATTAGGTTTTTCCTCATTCGCTCTCTGTCTCACCATGTCTTTTTTCTTATTTTTTACTTGCAGGTCCACTTTTTCAACAGCTTCTTTTATGACAAACTTCGGACGAAAGGTTACGACGGGGTCAAACGGTGGACAAAAAATGTCAGTACTGGATGGAGAAAGATTTTGTGTCTGTCTTTCACAGCTCTTTTATTAATACTGCCATTTTAGGACTGTAAAGTTAAGCAGATAAATTGGTAATACATTATTACTTGCATCATGAAGTTAATATAGTTATCCACCTATTTTTAACATAAAAGCAGACTGGGCAATTTTTAACTTGAATGTGCACGACTTCCAGTTATTTTAGCTTTACCAAAACAGTCCGTTAGTAGTGCAAAAAGTTTTTCCGTTTACTGCACTTTTACTCTAGTTATTTGCGTATAGCAGCTAATGAATTGGAAGTCTTGCTCATTCACAGGAAATAGCTTATTTCCATATAATTCTTGTAGAACTACATGTTTTTATTTCACTGTTAAATCTGCTCCTTAGGTTGATATTTTCCAGAAGAAGTTCTTATTGATCCCTATTCACCTGGAAGTGCACTGGTCATTAGTGTGTGTCAATGTTCCTCAGCGTAGAATCGCATACTTCGATTCCCAGAGGACCCTCAACCGTCGATGCCCCAAAGTAGGTTCTAATGATGCTATTTTCATGGCTTCATTTCTTATACCAATGCTTATCGTGTCCACTAAAAGTTTTTGTTTTTACAGCACATTGCCAAATACCTGCAAGCAGAGGCAATCAAGAGAGAACAGAAGGAGTTTTACACAGGGTGGAAAGGCTTTTTCAAAATGGTAGGGTGAAAGGTGAATTGTATATATGTGTGTGTGTCTGTTAGTAAAAGTATGAGAGAAATAAGGAATAAAAGAGATCGGAAAGGCCATTTTGTGTATGTTTTGTTGACTCTTCTGTCTTTGGAATGTTCTAGAATGTGGCAAGGCAGAACAATGACAGTGATTGTGGAGCTTTTGTCCTTCAGGTCAGCGTTTTTTTTTTCTCATTAGTTATTTTAACACTTGACTTTGTACATAGCGCTGGTGCTGAAAGTATATAATAATCTTCATTGGTGTCTTTTACTCACCTGTTCACTCTTCTTATCGTTGTACTCCAGTACTGTAAGTGCCTGGCCCTGGAACAGCCTTTCAGCTTTGGTCAGCAGGATATGCCCAAGCTACGGAGACAAATGTACAAAGAACTGTGTCACTGTAAACTGTCTCTGTGAGACCGTGGAAGAGCAAGGGAGATCCATGACATCTTACACTATTAAATAAGCTCCAGGTCCAGACAGCATTTAGGCGGGAGACGTGCAAACGTTTTACCCCTCTTTTTGTTCAATGACTTTGTATTTTGACTTGGTGAAGGCCATACTCTGTTTGGCCCAGTTGTTCGTTTGTTTGGATCAAAACGCAAGAGGAGTTGTTTTTTTAGAAATGGGAGTAGGAGTTGACCTCAGAGAACTGTTCATTAGGTGCCGCCATTTTGTTGGCAATTTTATTTTTCATGTTCTTGATGTCAGTAACTTGTATGCTAAAAGGTTATACCATTGACTGGTGAGGGAGGACACTTGCAGACATTTTAAAAATGTAATGCAATATTCATATACTGAGTCGATATGGACCACGACACTATATGAGGATTTTTGTTTGTTCAATATTGTTTGTCTGTTATGTATCTGTGCGATTTGAGATGCAAACTTATGGAGATGAAAAAAGAGCAGCTGTAAATTAAACTGTTTTATATCTTTTGAGATGCATAAGTTGTTGTAAGATGTACTAATAAAAACGCAAGAAAATAACTGAGCGTCATCAATTTGTGCGTTAGATATGTTACATTATTGTGGCAGGCTATTGTAGTTAAGCAACCCTTTAATGATGATAATTATTTGAAGGTTTTTCTAAATACTGCAATGTGGTTATAAATACAGCAGTTAACTATAAATAGGTCTACTGTTAGTTTATGGGACAGGTTAACCAAAACTATATTTCCGTTTTGGGATCTACAACTGCTTATTAAATAGGCAGCTTTACTCTAAGATGCATTCACAATACAATACATAATTAAAAAAAAAAAAAAAAGTGGCAAAGCATAATAAAACAAAAAAGAGGAAAAGGGCGATGCTTCACTTAAACATAAGAGATTTCATTAAATATTTCCATGCTTCTCAAATATACAAACACAATATCAGCCTAGTTATTATTGTTGTTATTTAAAGGTCGGAAAGATCAAACTCAAAATCTGGATTATGAGGATTAAGTGTACGAACCTTTACCTATTATGAAATTTAGATCATAAAGACGTTAATAAATTCAAGACCTTTGTTTTGTATGATATTTTATATGGCAACTTAACATTGCTAAATACGTTGAAGCTAAAACTGCGTCACAGTAGGCCAAGCGAATGATATTTTAAGGTTTAGCTTTAGTCCAATTACATTTAAGAAAGAGCAGAACTGACGTATCATGGACCGCCCACCCGAACCGTATCTGACACCAAAGGGCGGCTACCATTGTTGAGTGACGTCTGTACTAGCCAATGAGAATATGCGACGGGCGGACCATAATCTGACTGATGGTCGAATGCAGCAATCACAATTTTAGGAAGAAAACCGTGTTAAACTATATAAAACATTTTCTCGGTGTGCTCGCCCTTTGTGATAATGTCGGCAGAATATGAAGGGAGGTAGGACAGCTGGAATTTAAACGATCTTAATATATTTGTTTATAAATTGGAGATCTTATGCGTGCGTGTTGTCAGTCGCCATAGGCATTCCGCTTCTAGATGTTGTTGGAAGTAGCTTGTGGTTCGTGATCTTGAATGTCGCAAACGAGTTGTAAAAACCCACTGGCGTTAGCATATGAGCTCTTAGCAGCCAGGCCTGCTGGAGGATGTTGACGTAGAACGATCTTTACTGTTCAGCAGCTCAAAATTAAGGTTTAGATCGCTAATGATGTGTTGTTGTTATTGTTGTTGTTATATTAATATTAATTTAATGCAGTCAATGATCATCTCGATTCCTCAATTAGTCTACTTGATTTAGCTCGCACTGACTGCTCGACACATAACCCTCTATTTATGGCCCTGAAGTGAAGCATGTTTTTCCTCCATTCATTCATTTGCACATAGATCAAACTGATTTTCTCTGGCTAAATATATTTTCTAAACTGTACATGGAAGTTCAATGTAGTGGTGATTCCCCATATTATACTGCTTTAAAATGTGGATTAATTTTGTGTTCTTAAATGATTGACATATAATTATATAGTGTGTGTGTGTGTATATATATATATATATATATATATATATATATATATATATATATATATATATATATATACATACATACATACATACATACATACATACATACATACACATACATGCATTGAGAGATCAATAAAGTATCTATCTGTCCCTCATGAATAACTGAATGGTGCTAATGTGACATTTCTTTGCAGACCTAGAGACAATGGCCCCGAGGGCATGGAGCCAGATGGAATCATTGAAGTGAGTTCATAACTATTTTTTTACATTTAACTATTTTATATATATATATATATACATATACATACATGCGTACATACATATATCCCTGCATGTCTCTCTTGGCACAGCTTTAGGAAGCGGGTTGGCACTGAATGTGCTGTCAGTTGTTTTGACTGTCTTGTTCTCACTGTGGGGGTCAGCGATTCCTTTTTTTTTTTTTTTTTTTTTGAACAACTGCCAACCTGTTATCCTTTATGCATAATGCAATAAGTGACAAATAGCAGTTTTTTTTCTTTTCATAGTGAGATGGAGTTAAGATTAGCTCGCCTGTGGTCTTTTGTATCTTAATATTCATCTAATTACTTCCCCCTGTAACTGCAGAGTAACTGGCATGAGATCGTGGACAGCTTTGATGACATGAACCTGCGTGAGACTCTGCTCAGGGGAATCTATGCTTATGGTTTTGAGAAGCCCTCTGCCATCCAGCAAAGGGCTATCCTCCCTTGCATCAAGGGTAATGTATCTTTAAGAATATTCTAAAGATGTAATACAAGTGATGTTTATTGGAGCAGTCCATATCATTGGATACTCTGTTTTCACCTTCTGTTATTGTTCCAGGCACATAATATGAAAAATCATCAGCAGTGTTCATTTATAATTGTCATTTAAAGGTTGTTTTTTTATCTAGAGGGGCATCTTCGGTAGTAGCAATGCAGTAGCATAACTGTTAGACTGCCATCACCCATCATTGCATGCTTGAAGGATGTCCCGTACTATCAAGTACAGCTCATTACTTGGCCACTTTATGACCTGTTGTTGTTTGTTTCCACACTAGGATATGATGTCATTGCGCAGGCCCAGTCAGGAACAGGCAAGACCGCCACCTTTGCCATCTCCATCCTGCAGCAGATTGATGTAGAGCTGAAAGGATCTCAGGCCTTGGTCCTGGCACCCACCCGTGAACTGGCTCAGCAGGTTAGCGCTGTCTCTGTGTTCACTGCTTTTGCCTCACTTGCTGCAGAACCACAATGTCAACGGTGCAGCTGAACTAAACTGAGTTCGTTTGATGACTTTTTTTGTCAGAAATGGGCACTATTTTTAAAGCTAGTTTTTTTGTCACTTGCATATGAACTTCAACTGAATCCATGTTAATTGTCTAGAAAGATGATCATTTTGTTAAAGTTGGGGAATGTTAATTTTAAAAGCAACATGTTACATTGCATTTTTAGGAAAAGTTCATAATCGTGTTACATTTTGTTACTTTTTATGGGAAGTTCAATGCACATTTATTTGTATAGCGCTTTTCACAATACATATCGTTGCAAAGCAGCTTTACAGAAAAATGCACGTTTCTACATCAAAATTTAGAGTGCAGTTAGCTAACATCATGCATTCATAAAGCAGTTATTACAAGTTGTGATCATAATGATTACAATATATAGAAAATTTGGCAGTGGTGCATGATGATTCAGAGTGGCTGTCATCTGAAGTCCTTGCAGGAGTTGGCGTCATCTCTTCACAGGTGTTGGGACATCTGAAGTCTTCATAAGAGGCTGGATCCAAACTGGAGCTGAAGTACTCTCTAGTTACCTCGGGATGGGCATTTCTGAGACAGAAAAGTAAATGGAAAATAATTAGCATAGCTGCTGTTCATAACATTTCAAGCAAAAGATAATCATGTGCATTTCATCTGATACAACTGGAGTACAAGGTTTTGAGGTGCATTATGTGAATGTATGGCCAAAGAGATGCATCTTTAATCTATATTTAAACTGGGAGAGTGTCTGAGCCTCAAACATTATCAAGAAGGCTATTCCAGAGTTCAGGAGCCAAATGTGAAAACGCTCTCCCTCCTTTAGTGGACTTTATTATCCAAAGTATTACCAAAAGTCCAGAGTTTTGTGACCTTAAAGAGCGTGATGGATTGTAGGGCGATAGAAGATTGGTTAAATATACAGGAGCTAAACCTTATAGCCTTCTTGGGTCAGTAGCAATACTTCGATACAAAACTTAATATTTAACTAGTGTAGAGATGATAAAATTGGGGTTATATGATCATATTTTCTTGACCTGGTTAGAACTCTAGCAGGGGACGCAGGACCGCCTAGTAATGTATTACAGTAATCCAGTCTAGATGAATGCATGAACTAGCTTTTCTACATCAGAAACCGATAACATGCTAGCACCGTAGTGACGTTTCTGAGGTGGGAGGCTGTTTTTGTAACATTTGAAATATGATTATCGAAAGACAAGTCGCTGTCTTGAGGCAAATTGTATTCTGAGAGATTGTGTACAGGTTTTTGGTCTAATAAGTAATACCTCAGTCTTATCCAAATTTAATAGAAGAAGATTACTGGTCATACAATATTTTATATCTTTAACACTCTCTGACAACTTGGATAATTTAGAGATTTCATCTGGTCGTGATGAAATATATAACTGGGTATCATCAGCATAACAGTGGAAACTAATTCCATGTTTTCTAATAATATTACCAAGCATGTATATTGAAAATAGCAGAGGGCCTAACACAGATCCATGCAGCACTCCATAATTTGCTGGCGTTAACTTGGATAATTCCCTGTTTAAATAAACAAAATGGTAACGGTCAAATGCGTACAATATAATCCACCCTAATGCCTGTCCCTGAATACTGGAGTAATTTTGTAGTTGATCTAAGAGTATTTTATCATCTATAGTGTTAAATGCAGCAAACAAAACTAGGATTGAGATGCAGCCTTGGTCAGAAGCTAAAAACAAGTCATTTGTAATTTTAAAGGGGGGGTGAAATGCTATTTCATGCATACTGAGTTTTTTACACTGTTAAAGAGTTGGATTCCCATGCTAAACATGGACAAAGTTTCAAAAATTAAATTGTACGTTTGAAGGAGTATTTCTGTGCCAAAAATTGTCCTTCCGGTTTGTCACAAGTTTCGGAAAGTTTTTTTCGAGTATGGGCATGTGTGACGTCAGATGTAACGGAATTTCCTTATACGGGTCCTAAGGCACTTCTCCGGTAAGATCGCGGGCGCGCGCACACTCGTAGACCAGAGCAAGAGAGCGAAAGCAGTACCTCATCTAAGCGCTCTGCTCGGCTTTAGGGAAGTCAGTGTCACCAAAGAAGTGGGTTTTTGGTTGCCAGGGCAAGACAAACCTGCACAGATTCCCAAAGAACCCAGCGTTAAGGGAATAGTGGATGCAGTTTGTTTTTCCGGGGCAAAAACGAGTTGAGCAAGACTGTTTCCCTGCATTTCGACGATGATTGTTTTATAAACAAAGCCCAGATCACGGATTTGCAGATCGTCTAATGCTTAAGGATCGAGCAGTCACAATGATAAAGGTCCGCAGTCGTGCGTTGGAACCGGAGGCGGTGAGTAAAACTGTTGAACAAATGTCTCTGTGTGTTGTTAACGTTACTAGCTCGGCGCGTTAGCACAGCTTTAGCACATCGCCCACACGGCCCGCCCCCAGCCGCTCGTTTTTTTCCGGAAAGACTCGGTACAGTCTATCTTTCACTTATAAATATAATAAAACTAAAGACTTTTTGGAGATATGAACGATGCAATACTACTCTATAGGTACTCAAGATTAACAGGAGATTGAGTGAAAATGAGCATTTCACCCCCCCTTTAACAAGAGTAGTTTCTGTGCTATGATGGGGCCTGAATCCTTTTTTGTTTTTGCAGGAAGGACCACAATTAAGCGAATTTTTCTGGTATTTTGGACATAAATGGACAATTTAAAAAGGGTCTGTAATTTGCCAATTCATTTGGATCTAGTTGTGGTTTCTTAATTAGAGGCTTAATATCTGTCAGATTGAAGGGTCTTGGGACATGACCTAGAGATAGAGAAGAGCTAATAATATTGAGAAGAGGCTCTTCTGCTACAGGTAACAACTATTTCAGTAGTTTAGTGGGTATTGGATTTAATAAACAATAAATTTATTTAGCTCTTCCTGTCCTTTAGATGTAAAGCACTGCATTTGTTCTTGAGGGACAATAATTGAGGCTGAATCATAAAACGCTGTCAAAGGTTGTACGTTTACATTGTATTTCGGCTGCTTTTGATTTCCTCAGTGAAGAAAATCATGAATTCATTACTACTACACTGTGATGAAATATGATGTGTTTGTTAATCTAGCCACTGTACTAAATAAAATCCTTGGATCGTTTTGATTATTTTCTGTGTTTGCGGAGATGCTCAGCCCTGGCAGCTATTAGATCCTTTTTATAGCGGGACATACTGTCTTTCCATGTGATTCTAAAGACCTCTAAATGAGTTTTTCCATTCGCGCTCTAGGTTACGAGTTTCTCTCTTGAGGGCTTGAGTAATACTGTTGTACCATGGTGCAGTAATTTTCTCTCTAACCTTTTTTTAATCTGATGGGTGCAACTGTTCCTAATGTAGTAGAGAAGATTTTGCCCATACTTCTAGTCATTTCATCAAGTTCATTTATGTTTATGGGAACACTGAGCAGTTGAGGCAGATCATGTAGGTTATTTGTGAATGAATCTTTAGCGGTTGAGAGAATTATATTATAATAATTGTTCTACCTGGTTGATAACACAGAGCGATATGATAAATATCAGCAGTATGCAAGTTACTATTCTTGGGATTTAAGAATCAATATTGGTTCTTCAAAATGAAAATTTATTCAAATTGAGAAATCTATATTTTAACTCAGCCCTTTAAATCGCCACTTACATGTGATGGCAAATGTGCTTCTGTTCACAACTCATCTACGCAAGTACAGGCAAATGTTTTGCTCCAGGTTACTTCACACTTGATTTTCTCTGTCTTTACAGATCCAGAAAGTGATTCTGGCTCTTGGAGACTACATGGGTGCAACATGCCACGCCTGTATTGGTGGGACCAACGTGCGCAATGAGGTCCAAAAGCTGCAGGCAGAGGCACCGCATATTGTAGTAGGAACCCCTGGTCGTGTCTACGACATGCTCAATCGAAAGTTCCTCTGTGAGTAATAAGTACTGTGAGATCTATTGCTGAATATTTAATTATATTTTATTGCATAATATTATTGTTATGCCATTTACACTTTCTTTTGTTTACTTCTCTTCTAGCTTCTAAGTACATAAAAATGTTTGTGCTGGATGAAGCAGATGAGATGCTGAGTCGTGGATTCAAGGACCAGATCTACGAGATTTTCCAGAAACTCAATACCAGCACACAGGTTAGGATATGAAATCGACCATGTTTCTTGTATGTGCTGTTACCAGGTTGAATATGTCCATGTGTTATTGCATGAGAATATGCTTTTGCCAAAGCATAATGCAGTTATGGCAACAGGTTGAGAACAAACACAAGTAGTGTTGCTTCTTGTTCAGTCAGCTCTGTTTCCCACCACTATTCCATTATGACTGGTAACAACACCTTTTTAGGAGACCTAGCTTTAAAGGTCATACATGTTTGTTTATAAATGTGATCGATCATGTTGATCTGCCATCTGTCCTCTAGGTGGTGCTGCTGTCAGCCACCATGCCCGCAGAGGTGCTGGATGTCACTACCAAGTTTATGCGAGAACCAGTGCGCATCCTGGTGAAGAAAGAGGAGCTCACCCTTGAGGGTATTCGTCAGTTCTACATCAACGTTGAAAAAGAGGTACAGATCTTGGGTCACTTTTATGCAAAGCAACAACAGCAGAAATTCATGAATTGCATACATGAACGCACAATAATTTATCAGGGCTTTTTTAAAAGGATGTTTTGTGTGCTTATATGCATTGAATTTTACCAGTGGCTGTTAATAGGTCATTCTGTTTCTCACCATGCTTTGGTGTATGTGTGTGTGTGTGTGTGTGTTTTTGTCAGGAATGGAAGCTGGACACTCTGTGTGATCTCTACGAGACTCTGACCATCACTCAGGCGGTGATCTTCATTAACACACGCCGAAAAGTAGACTGGCTCACGGAGAAGATGCATGCCAGGGACTTTACTGTCTCAGCTCTGGTAAATACCTAAAGTGCCAGACCGCAGCTATAAAGAGGAACAATATTGTTGAATCACTTTCAGAGCATTTTTGTAATCTATTTTTAATATAAAAAAAGTCAGCCAATTAAAATCATTCCTACTTTAGAGTGTGAGCTGCAATTGTTCACAGAACATAACTGTATTGTGCGATTAGAATAAACATAACGTTATTACAAACTGTGAACGCTAATACAGTTATTACAGTTATTGTTCTTGATGTGCCTTAACAGATCCGCCACTACCTAGATCTAAGTGTGTAGCTCTCAGTATGTATAACAGACAATTCTAGCAGAGCGTGAGCATCTAGTATTTTCACATATGTCAGACTTTCAACAATTGTCTTTTCTTCCATGAGGGGTGGATCTTATATATTTAATTATATTGTCTTTACATCAGGCCAACTCAGTCTATCTTATGCACCTGAAAGGGACAGAATATCTTTGTACAAGATGCTCACATACAATTGCTAAAGTAGTGTCATTGTTGACCTGTAATTTAAATTAGCATTAAGGTTAGAAATAAAGCTTTATGGTCCGATTAATAATAATAGTGGTAGTATTACAATTATTTTAAAATATTTTAGCATTCATTCTGTACACAGATGGTCTGATAGTTTCTCATATACAGAATGTTCTTTCTTTGCAAGCATAATGAATGCATAAATAAACTAAATGTACATGTTTGGTTTGTAGTAAAGGCATTGTGTGTTATCTTTGTCAGCATGGAGACATGGAGCAGAAGGACCGAGACCTGATTATGAGGGAGTTTCGCTCTGGTTCTAGCCGTGTCCTTATTACCACCGATCTGCTGGTTAGCAAACACATCAATGCATTGATCTTGCTTAATTTGTTCTCGTAATCTGGAATGGATTCTATTCAAAAATAGTTCAGTTAGCAGATGAGGTCACCAGACTTCCCTGACCCCATTGCACCCTCTAGTGCTTTGGAGTAATAATAGTATCTGGTATAAAAATAGTGTGTTCTGCTATGGATGGGTCATTCTGTCCTTCCCCATAGCTTTATCAAACCACACACACAACTATCTATATATATATATATATATAAATAAATTGAAGAACAATGTAAATAAAAAGTAATATACTTTTGTATGCTTGAGTTAACTTTAATTTTCTTGCATGTCTTTCTCATTCATAGGCCAGGGGTATTGATGTCCAGCAGGTGTCTTTGGTGATCAACTATGACTTGCCAACCAACCGTGAGAATTACATTCATAGGTTTGTGTTTTGTTCATGATTGTAACATTGAATTTGACTTAAGCCGATGAATTGTTTCCACTGCCATGTGATTATTATAACCATCTTGTATTTTTTTTGTGATACTCTCAGGATTGGTAGAGGCGGCCGTTTTGGCAGGAAAGGTGTGGCTATCAACATGGTGACAGAGGATGACAAGCGTACTCTGCGGGACATCGAGACCTTCTACAACACTACCGTAGAAGAGATGCCCATGAATGTGGCTGACTTGATCTAGAGATTTATTTGACCTGATCTAGATACATCCCCCCTCTCTCTATCCCCACAATCACTCTCGCTTTTCCAAGTTTAAGCACTTCTAAATGGAGTAGGGGACGTGCAACTCCCTGCTCTTCCACATTTGCAAATTAGTCATTTTATTTTGCCCAAAACTGAACAAATTTTATAAATCTCAGATGCTGAATATACATCTATTTATCTCCATCAACTCTCATAATAAACATTGAAAAATATGGGCTCAGCCATCTTCTCTTACGGAGAAGAGCAGCATGTTCTGTCACTCTGCTTTCAATTAGTCATCCTGATCTCTTCTTTTTTCTTTTCTTTTTTTTTAAGCTGGGAATCATCATTGACGTGCATTGATGTTTTTTTAAAGCACATGTTACTAATATAGTAATGGGCCATGTGGTAAAAGTGTGCTTCCTTTTAAACCAACATGAAAAGCATCAGTAAGATTTGATACATTTCTTTCGGATTCAGCTACTGGGACTATAAGATCCAAGTAGTAACTGCACTTGCTTGCTGTACTGTTTGCTGTAAAACTGTGCCAGAGCTATGTAATCACCCTTGAACAGTATATGATACAAGATTTCTGAGTATTGTGGGCTTCCTGGATTTCTATATTTGGAAGTCCTTACTCAGATGAATTTTGACTGAAGGCGGTATAAAAAAAAAACTGATGGAGGAAAAAAAAATTATTTCAACGTTATTGGATTATTTAATTTTTTTTTTCTACATTTAAGTTATTTTGTAAGTGTATTTTGTTCTTCGGAGGAGGGGGGAAGTTTCAATAAAGCTACAGCATAACTCGTCAAACTCTCCTTTTTCTCCTTGTTATTAAACAGTTTGCAAGTTTGGTTATGTTCTTTGCTGTTTTTGCAGGTTCCAGTTGTTAAAATCACTCATTTCACATAGGGGTAGCAAAGTGTAATGCTTGTACATTGGAATCTGTACAAATTAAACATTATTTACAGTCTTGTTTTAACCCATTCCCTTTCTTCGTTATCAGGTATTCAATCCAATTAAGAACATTAATAGAAGTTCATGTTAAAGATGTTTTTTTTAAAACTACATGAACATCTGTTCATGGATTTACAGGCATGAATCGGAGTGCCAGTTCTTTTTTTTAATCTTTTATTGCATGTCAACAATTTTCCCCAAAATTGCTCATATATTTTACCTAACTAATAGGTGTACATAAAAGTCAGTTATAAGAAAAAGACAGTCAGTTGTGAGATACTGTAATGCCGGTGTTCAACACTGGAGGGAGGCTCCACACAGCACAGAAACTTTAGTAAGCAATAACAAACAAATACGATTGCAGTATCCAAAAATGGAGAAATTGTAACTTATAAATCATGTAGTTTTAAAGTATAAGGAGCAGTAAAAAAAATCCAATCATCTGAGACAGGTTCTCGCCGCTAATTTGATGTAAAGTACTGTTTACATTTGGCCAGTGTCAAAAAATGTGTTGTATGTTGCTTTTAAACAGAAATGTAGCAAATGAATATGCATGAAGGCATCTGTGAGATGTTTTGTTGGAAATCAACAAAAAGTTTGGTTTTCAAATCAGCCATGAACTTTTAAATGAATCTCTTTTCCTCTCTCTCCTCTTCATCATCACCTTCGTCCCCATCGCTATTCGGTGGCACCTTACCATCCCCAACGGCCGTGTTGCAGTTTCTCGCACAGTGTAGGTGGCCTCTCTGCCTCCCCAACCCCCCTTCCGTGGCCATAGTGTTTGTGGGGCATGGTGATTTTGCAAGTGGGAGGCTCGTAAAGGCCTGGCTGGACTACCGGGCAGTGTGATGGATGGAGGGAAGGCCGCAGACTCCATTTACATGAGAACAGAAGCCGGAGAGCGGCTGAATAGAGGGGCTTTCAATCTGCTTGTCATTGAAAAAGCTTAAGAACTTTCTCCAGCGACTAACCAACCCCCCAGCTCCTCTGCTCTCTCTCCCTCTTACTTTCTTCTTTATTCTCGACCCCCTTTTTTCCCCCCTTGCTGTCTCTCTTGCTTTTCTTCCACCACCGTCCTCCTCCCCTCCCTCTGTCCATCGCTCTTTCTTTTCTCTCGAACCCCCCCCTCTCCCTCCCTACTTCATTTTTTCCTCTCTCTTTTATCTCAGACCATCCAATCTGTCATTCTGGATCTCTGCGTCTCTCGCATGTATGATGTTTGGCTTCTTTCAGGCTTTCTCTGGACTCTCCGGCTCTCTTGCGAGGCCCCCACTTAAATTTTGATTTGATTGTCGACACAACACCAGGAGACATCAATGTGTTTCCTCTCTTTATTCTCCTGCTCTTGCTTATAATGAGACTGATCCCATACATGAGAATGACTCATGCACAATAGCTGCGGCACACTCCATATTCAGCCTCCACATAAAGTAAGGTTAATTGTATAATAAGTGTGTGACAATGACCTGCGACAATGGCTCGAGTCAATATTGACGCCGTACAGTGGGGTTTTGCAGCGTCAGGCCGTGAGCCAGTAGAAAACGGCAGCTCACGTGTCGCGCATGAGATTTTTTTACATTTCTGCTTTGGTTTGAGGTAATACCACCTGTTGCTCTTCTATGGACTTCCATCGTGTCAAAATGGGCCATAGGTTTCAGTCATTCAAACTGTCACAAAGCCAGAGAAAACATACTAATCCAATAAGAGATTCTGGTTTTACAACCCACTGTCTAACACAGAGACAATGCATATCTACTGCTGGTTGACGTTAACACGTTTCATGCCCTACTACTTAGCTTTGCACCATCACGTTCTTTTAAAATGTTTTTTTACAATGGCACTTACTTATATAAACAGAACAAATCTAACAAATTCATTTCGCAAACTTATATTTTACGTTCAGGTTCCATTAGCAGAATGACTTTCGGTCCCCATTAGATTTGTTGTCAATGATTAAACGGGAGAAACTAGAACAAAGGAAAAGAGAATGGAGTACAGACACTCCTCCTTATCCTCTTCTTGGAATGCTGAGGATCGGATGAGTTTGTTCACTCATGAAAATCTAATGCCGACTATTGCTTTAAAAGTAAACTAGTAACTTTTGTAAGTTGTTAAAATGACCCTAATGAAGTCATTTTTATAACATCTTTTTTTGGTAGGCCTTATAGGAACCATTCATATGATGTGTTAGTACAAGCTAAACTCAGAGGGGGGGAGTTCATTGTCACACTTCTTACTGATGGTCAGTCGTAGTCGTAGTGTTTGGGGATGCAGGGCTCACAATAGAAGTGTGAAGTGATGCCTATAGAAACTAATGTGTATGGATGGCTGGGTGATAAGGAGTAACTACTCACACCTGCGGTCATTAGAGAAGACGACTCACTGGGGTAGAAGGCATCCGAGTACAACAGCATCAGTGAAGATGGCTAAAAGAGAATGAAAGTAAATATCAGTAAACTTTTTCAACAATAAATATAAAAGGTTCCAAAGGTGATGCCATAGATGAACTAACTTTGGTTCTCCCCAAAAGCTTTAAGTAATCAGTTCTTTTCTTAGTGTGAAGAACATTTGAATAATCTGAACCCTTTACCCATATAAAGAAACTTTTTTTTTTTTTTACATTGGAACGGTTCCATGGATGTTAAAGGTTCTTCATAGAACCATCGATGCCAATAAAGAACCTTTATTTATCACAAACCTGAAAATGTACTTCATGTGGTAACATCTAAAACAACTCAAGTCATGAATACAATTTTATGCACCAACAGAAGCAGTGCCCAATTGCAACAAACTTTGAAAGAAATCTCTAAAATTATAATGGTTTTGTAAATATTATCACTAAGGATTTTCTTAACACATCATGTAAACAGAGAGAGTATGTCAGCATATGTCTTATCACATAAGATGTGATACACATAATATATATTTGCATGTACTATTGTGTCCTTACGATATGAATCAACCCTGTTACCATCATAACTCCCCTTATTAGAAGACATTAGATGTACAATTCCACAAATAAAAAACTTTGTCATGACAATATTCTTTCAGAATGTGATCTTTTCAAAGACAAGTATGTCTGTACTTTTTTCAATCACTTTGGTTATATTTTGTGGGGTTTGTCAGTAGGGGATAATCTTAAGCAAGACAGTGTTACTATGATTTTACAGTAAACAACTAATTATAGGTAACATAACTTATTAACTTATTATAACTTATAACTAACTAACTTATTATTTATTTATTTATTTATTTTTGAGGGGGGGGGACACAAATAAGTACATTGTAGTGTTGTGACCTTAAACACAGCTCGGCTAGTAACTGTAAGTCCCATACTTTTGTATTTACTTTAAAATAAGCTTTATAATCCAACCTATATTGAAATGATTAAATTTAGCCTTAAATTTAGCCTTATAAAAAACATTTCCTTTAAAAATCGCCTATTAAAAATAGAAAAGGAAACAATTTTGTCCAATGACCAAAATAAAAATGACTGACAGTCCAAAAGTTGCCTTTTCAACAGGTAACAATAATAGAGTATAATAGATTATGTTGTTTTGGTCAGAAATTAACAACAAGACACAAAATGGTATTCCTTGAAACTGTGGATAGATAAATAGTTCACAAAAAGTGTGGATAATTAAATAAATGAAACTTTAAGGAACTAAATGTTATTGATGTCTAATGATTTTGAGGCGAAAAAACATAAGATGGCCACAAAGTGTTATATTGTAAAATCAGTTTAAAGTGTTGCAGGTGAAGACAGAAACTCTTCTCCCCAAAACTGAATCCTCCTCCTGCTCTTGGCCTCTCTACATTCACCGCACCCCTTCTTTAGTGATGCTAATGTGGAGAGAAAGAAAGCAGCTGGAGGCGGACAGTGATGAAATTCTATTATCACTCAAGCACTGAAAGAGTCGCAGGCAGGACGCACAGTGAGTTCAGCTCGGACCTGTTTCACTTTTAAGACAAACTAACGTCACTTCAGAACTTGTTGATTGTCTTTAGCCGTTTACAAACACTTCTCGCTATAGTTACCAGTCAGTTCGCTCTCGTCTTTTGGACTTAGGCTACTTGTCCATGAAATAGGCGCTTAAACGTTTAGCTTCGCGGACACCGAACGTCATTTGATTTGATTTAAAGTCATTTAGCAGTTTACGGTGATACTTACGTATCACCACTAAACTCTGTGGTCAGTCATGTACAGCATGCTGGAACACGATATGAAGTCCGCCGTGCCACCGACGCACCAGAGCGCGCAGGGAATGACCCAGCTGAACGGTGGAGTGACTCACGGATCCGGCAAACCGACTGTCAACAGCCAACAACAACAGGGTGGCGATCCTATGGACAAAGTTAAAAGGCCAATGAACGCGTTTATGGTCTGGTCTCGGGGTCAGAGGCGCAAAATGGCACAGGAGAACCCCAAAATGCACAACTCTGAGATCAGCAAGCGCCTGGGCGCCGAGTGGAAGCTGCTGACGGACGCGGAGAAACGGCCGTTCATCGACGAGGCCAAGCGGCTTCGCGCACTGCACATGAAGGAATACCCAGATTATAAATACAAACCCCGCCGTAAAACAAAACCCGTGCTGAAGAAGGACAACCCGGCTGCTAAGTATCCCCTATCAGCCGGCAACTTACTGGCGGCAGCCGCGGCTCAGGGGTCAGGTGGAAGCCCGCGGATGGACAGCTACGGCTGGGGTCACACAGGTGGCTATGCTGGCATGCAGACGGACGCTCTGGGTTACAGTCAGCAGCTTCACCGCTATGATCTGTCCGCCCTGCAGTATCCATCCGCCATGGCCACAGCACAGTCTTACATGAATAGTGCCAACTCCTACACGTAAGTTTATAATTATTCCAACAGGTGTTTATGTGTGCACTTCAATAACATGCTCACTAAATCAAATATTTGTGTAGTCTTTAACACTTTTTCTTTGATTTCTCTCCAGCCCCATGTCTTACAGCAGCACTCCACAGCAGCCCAGCCCGGTCATGTCCATGGTGAAACCGGACCAGGTGTCTCACTCTCCCACCGGAGCCCACAGCCATCAGAGGGGTCCTTTACAAGGAGACCTGAGGGACATGATTAGCATGTATATCCCTGGTGGAGACACCACAGACAGTGGAGCACAGAGAGGCTATTCCAATATCCAACAGCATTACCTCACCGGTACAGCACCTCTCACTCACATCTGATCAGGAAACTGTCATTACCTTCCTGTTTCAGCTCTGCATGGAGGGCCAGCAGTGTCGGTTGTAGATGCGTGAACATTAACTTGATATGTAAAAAAGGATGAGGGTGTGTGGACACATGGTCGAACTGGATATCCCAAGGCAGCTGGACTTCTGGCCTTGTTGAAGTGCCTCAGAATATTGTGTGGAGTGTGTGTCGCCCCTTTCTATCACGTTTTTTTAAGGTCCATGTCTGTTTTCTGCATAGCGTTCGATGATTATGTCATTGAGGCCTGGTGCACTGTTGATGGAATTGCTTATAGTAGTAACACGGCACATTTTTTTTCTGTAATCGACTGGCCGTTGTTTTTAATCAATCAGCTGACTGGTTGATTACTGCTTATCATTTGCATAGTAAACCAGCTAGTTTAATATGACTGTCACTGACTACTGACTTTAAAGGGCTGTAATTGCTAAATAGGGAAAGAAGGGAACTGAGCACACATTCCCTCAGTCGCTGCTTGTCTCGATGATCTAAACACCTCAAAATGAATCTCCCGAGTTTTACTTTTAAGCTTTCATGCCACAAGACTTTGTAACATTGTGCTGCTCTTCATTGTTTAGGTAATGCAAAAATATGAAATGCACAACGGTTTAGACATTTTTGTTAGAGTAGATACATTTATGCCCAGAGCTTCGACAGATTTTTGTTGCATTAAAAAGTGAAAATGAAATAGAGATCCTGCTTAGAGGGATTTGACTGTATTTTCTATTAAAAAAAAAAAGAACAATTAATTCTCAACTCATTTGAGAAATAGAACTTTGTGAATAGAAGTGTTGTGTGTATAAAAGGGAGTCAAAACGTTTTGAATAATGTTCATTAAAAACGAAAACTTTATGAGCTTGTTAAAAGACTGTTTGACTAAGAATGTATTGTGAAATGTTTTTTTTTTAAGCCCTTATAGTAAGGGTTAATAATCTTGTATGTGACTTGACAACCTTGATAGAAAAACAACAAAAAAAATTAATAAAGTATTTTATTATTTTTGTACACTTGTCTTTCTTTGTTGTCATTATATTCAAATATGAACACCCGACTATTTGTCTTAATGTACACTGAAGTGCACAATAATGTCATACTCAGGTAAACTGTATTTCAGCATATAAACAATAATTTTGATAGAATGTTTGTTGCAACAAACATCTTGAGATATGAAAACCTTCGGAAATAACTTCTCTCAAAATAAGAATTTTCTAAACGTAACAGATTTGATGCAACAGGCCCCAGACAAGTCCAACAAGTGAAGCTGCAAGTTAGTTAAAACATGGCACTTGTGATTAGCATTTCAACCTGTTCTTTTCCACTTGCACACATTTTACAAATTCAATTCAAACACAAGATTGTGACGTTCATAAGTACTAAACGCTGGAAAGAAAGTAAGCCTCACGTTTGTTTAATGATAACATGGCAGGTGTTGCTCTCCTATGGCGCCACAACCTACACACTTTCACGCATTAGACGATAATGTGATAAGTGCAAGACAGCCCAGCCCAAACACATCGGCCTTTATTGCGAAATTACTGAAACGAGCTTTTTCCAACGATTAATCAAAACTCATATGGACCCACTTTATAAGGCTGCCTGCCCATTTAAATGCGACCAGACTCGTTTAATTCATCGTTAATACGATAGCGGGCTTATGGTCCAGACATTAACGCATTTAAGTCGATATGACTAATATTATAATTAGCTAAAGCGCACCAAATGAAGCAAGAAAAGAGAACAATGAGTGCAGAAGACACTGATTTTGGGAGGGACGGGGTCTTAATTTTGGCGAGTGCTGAGGGGACATCTGACCTCCGTCACCTAACCCCGAGAAGAAAGTGGACATCGATTAAAACTGATAAAAGTTAGGAGGATCAAAACACAGAGGTCGGAAGAATATCCCTCCCTTTCTCTCGTTTTTTTTTTTTTTTTCCTTCTTCTTCTTTTTTTTTTTTTTCATACTTTGCCCGCTTTTTCCAGGAGAGAAAGTGAGTGGCTGTCCGGCCCGTAATTGGCCGTTTCGGAGTCTCATTGTCCTGCGCTTTTGAGCACGCAGGTGCGCGCAGTAAAAGCGCGCGGTTCTCAGCGCCTCTTATGCTCGCCTTTGTTCTCCTTTCTCTCGCTCTCCTACCGGGCAGAAAATTAGCGTTGCATTGAGTGCCTCGTCTCCCCTCTCTCAGCAGTCCCGAGCTTAACCCGCTCGCTGCTCCCCGCTATTCTCATGGTAATGGTGCAGTCAGGACCGGCTAATCGGGGGTGGAGGGGAGGGGAGGAATGGGGGGAGATGCCAAGGAAGAGTTTTGAAAGGGGGATGGGAGTTAGAAACACTCACGCATATGACGACAAATATAGTCCGCCGGACCCATAAATGCTATAGCAGGAAGCTGTACAGAGAAGGAAGACGTCTATAAAGTCAATACAACTGTTTCAAATACTTTTAAAACGCAGAATATCTATTGAAAAAATTGTTTGGCTCCGATGACGTCATGCTTCTCCTTTTTTTTTTTTTTTTGTCAAACTGAAAAAGTTATTCAAAAATGCTATAAAAATGCAATCAATACAAAATAAGTTGGATACATATTTATTTATTTTGTATACATACTCTATCATGAATATGTAATTTAAAATTAAAATAGTTTTTTTCTGTAAAAATACAGGTGTAGGTGGCTATAGGTGGTGTGTTCGGAGAAAAGGTCTAGATAGGCCTACTGAAATTCTTTAAAAATTATATTTATTATTTCAGTAATGCAATTTTGATTTAAAATATTACTAACATTTAACATTTTTGTCTGCCAATTTGCCAAATCAAGGTCAGTGTGGCATGACCAATATACAGGAAGCCATTTTGTTGTCACGTGACAAGGAATAGAAAACACAAAGGACCTTTTTAGGGGTCGCTCACATATCGCGTCTTTTGCGCGCGCAAGTTCGTTATTTCAAATGTAGCCGCGCGGTATGCGCGCTCATAATGGAAGCGACGCGGTCGCGGTGCGACGCGCTCGTTTTTTCCAAGCGCGTCCGCGCCGCATCGAGATAAAAACATCTCAACTTTTCAGAATGCCGCAAGCGCACCGCAGGTCACGTGACAAGAACCAAGCTTAGCAACGACAGACGCCTCCGGAGCGCAACCACCCGAGCGCTTTGGAAAAAAGGAGAACGCGGCGCGCCTAGCGTTTTCGACGCGTTTTTAGGCGCGATATGTGAGCGGCCCCTTAACCTGTTCATAAAAGTATTTTATGCAAGATATTTCGACCTTTTCATAAAAGTGTAGGTTTTGTTCAGGTAAAATTAAGTAACTATAAGCAAACAACTTGAAAATTCATAATTTGTACACACACACAAAAAAAAACTTTTATTAATCTTAAAAATATGAAAATATTTTTAAAATGAATGATTAATATGTACAATCAATTATAGCACAAAGAAACAATTTATTACGTTTAGCCTACTTTTTACTTGATGGTTCAACAGTCTTATTTAAGATTTAATGTATTTAAAAGATTTAATGTATTATATGTTCTATATTGTGAAGATCAGTACTGGTATGTCACTATAGGGAAAGGGTGGGAGATACATTAAGCCATGTAGAATATCATCCAATCGTGTAAGATTTGTTTTGATATTAACATCTTATTTTCAGAATTAATCAGTTGGCAAACTCCAAAACTGAGTGAGCATTGTGCTTGTGTGTGTGTGTGTGTGTGCGTGTGTGTGTGTGTGTGTGTGTGTGTGTGTGTGTGTGTGTGCGCGTGTGTGTGGGGGTTCATTTGAAGGGGGAGCCAGATTTTCTTGTTGAAAGCATAAAATCTCCTAGCAACAAACAGAGGCTTCCACAGGTTGTTCCCAAAGCAACAGCAATCCCCCAAACTAACCCCAAAACTCAACCCCACACCCACCAGAGAGAGAGAGAGAGAGAGAGAGAGAGAGAGAGAGAGAGAGAGAGAGAGAGAGAGAGAGAGAGAGAGAGAGAGAGAGAGAGAGAGAGAGAGAGAGAGAGAGAGAGAGTAAGGAGCAGATTCCACAATTTTAGTTGAACATTGAAATGCCCATGGACTCACTCAGACAATTTGAGAAACTTTTCATGCACATTAGACTATTAATTTATCCAATAAGTTCACAAATTGGTTTGATAATATCTTAATTTAATCATGGTTTAAATATACGCTGGCAGTCAAAAGTTAGGAATAATTTTTCTAATGTTTTTGAAAGAAGTCTCTTATGCTCGCCAAGGCTGCATGTATTTGGAAAAAATACAGACAGTAATATTGTGAATTATTATTACAATTTGAAATAACTGTTTTATATTTGAACATTTTTCATTTTAACAGCCATTACTATAATTCAGTGTCAAATGATCCTTCAGAAATCATTTTAATATGCTGTTTTGATGCTCAAGATACATTTCTTATTATTATCAATGTTGAAAACAGTTGAGCTGCTTAATATTTGTGTGGAAACTGTGATACATTACCAAGTTGTTTGAACCATTTAAAAAAAAATAGAAATCAATACTTCTATTCAACGAGGATGCATTAAATTGCAACAGTATAGACATTTATAATGTAATAATTTATATTTCAAATGAATGGTGTTCTTTTGAACTTTCTATTCACCAAAAACTCCTGAAAAAAATGTATCACGATTTCCACAAAAATATTCAGCAGCAATTTCATCATTGATGATAATAATAATAAGAACCATTTTAAAATGTAATAATATTTCACAATATTACTGTTTTTACCATATCAAATAAATTCAGCCTTAGTGAGCATAAGATAGCCTACTTTAAACATTAAACACTAAAAAAAACTTAATTCTTCCAAACATTAACCATCAATATATAACTCTTTAATTTCTGAAGAATCATGAATATAACAAAAAATAAACACAGTAGCTGCGAAAACTGGCTTCAAAGATTGATTTTATATCAGTTTCCTCTGAATCTGAGCAATGTTGAGTCAATCCGTCTGTAGGACAGCTCATAGTCTAAGAGACTTTTCACAAATTGTGGTTTGCCTTTTGCAAAATACGTTTACTATGGTTTATGTTTTTTTCAGAATAATAAATATTCAGCATGATAAAGTTACCAGATAAAGTTTTTAACCAGGCAGTAAGAATCTAAGTTTGGCTCTAATGCTTGTTTTGAGGCTCGATGGGACAGGGTTGCTATGCTCCAGTTCAGAGCTACAAACAGAGCAGGACCAACTGCATACTTATGCACTGCTGCTTGAATGCCACCTAGAACATTATTATGGTTGACTTACATGCTCAAAAAAAAAAAAGCGAGAGAGAAGAAGAGCAGGTTTGTCTGTACAGAAGTCAGATTGAGGTGTGGTGCTCGTTCGTGGGAGAGTGATATAACAAACGTTTGCCACCCAATCGTGCAAGAAAAATGAGCCCGATGACTGACGAAAAAACGAACGAGCAGAATATCGTCACAATTGTCTTAACTAACGTCATACAGCGCACCTACTGTTAGTGAGTCACCAGAAACATGTCAATTATTTGAGCATCAATCATCAGTTAAGATCTATTATCAGCTAACCTTTTTCCATATATTGACATTTATAGAACTACAATATTCTTAAAATAGATCAACACAAACTACGTGTGACACATTGTTTCTTCTATTCAGTAAATCTGAATCAATCTTGACTTCAATAGGCAGTGACTTTCTTCAGATATCATCATTTGAGATGCCCGATATATTGGTACAATATCAGATATTATTGGAAATTGAAAATTCCGTTTTTCATACTGTAACGTTGCATAACGTTGCAATGCCTAAATTCACTTGCAAAATGATTGGTGTTAGCTGTTATGGCGCTTTTCCACTACACAGTACCAGCTCACCTCGACTCTGTTTGGTTTTCCACTGTGTAAAAGTTGTACCTGTTTCCAGGTACTTTTTTTCGTACCACCTCCGGCGAGGTTCTGAGCGAGCTGAGGCGATGCTAAAGTGTGACGTGAAAACACGGCAGACTGCTGATTGGTCAGAGAGAATCGTCACTATTCACTGCGTCATCATTGCAGGCGCCAGACGGAGTATCCTGAATAAAAAACAGCAAAAACAAAAACAAAAACATCCAAAAACAGCATACACTCGATTTCATCCATTGTCCCGTGTCTGTGTGTGTCTCACGTAGAAGATTAAAGGGATACTCCACTTTTTTTGGAAATAGGCTCATTTTACAACTCATTTTTTCAGTAACCAGACAGTTTCTGGTCTCATTGACTTCCATAGTATATTTTTTTTCCTACTATGGAAGTCAATGAGACCAGAAACTGTCTGGTTACTGATATTCTTCTAAATATCAGAAACTCGGCTGAATGGATTCGAAAACGGTAAAACTCAACTGTTTAACTCTGGGGGAGTTGTAAAATGAGCCTATTTCCAAAAAAAGTGGAGTATCCCTTTAAGTCACGGCAGTTTCCTGCGGCGTTGCTATGACGACCAGGTACTATTGTGGAGGTACTATCTGCAATGGAAAACGGAGCGAAAAGCGAGCCGAGCCGAGCTGAGGCGAGGCGAGTCGAGTTGAGCTGGTATTGGTAATGGAAAAGTGCCATTAGTGTTTTCTATTTACTTTATTTAGACACAATTGTATAAAACTTTAAAATCAGCCAAAGGCCCGTTCACACCAAGCACGATAACTATAGCTGCGTCCCAATTAAAAATCTGCATCCTTCGAAGGCCGATTGAGTCACAACTGCACGACGAAGACTGTCCCAATTCCTTCAAATGCGGCCTCGAAACGCGTCCTTTGTTTCCCGGTCAATGAAGGATACAACAGATGGATCCTTCATGGCCTAGTCTACCCCAGAATTCATTGCACGCTGATAACGACAGTATTTTTTTTTTTTTTGAGAAATTGCGGGATTAATCTTTAAAATGTAAGTATTAGGTTTCAACTTACTCGAATATCTAATGATACAAAAAAAAACAATAACTTTGAAGCGGTTCAAATGTTGACATAACTTACTAAAATGCCGTTTTATATAGCTTATACTCTTTATTATGTACATAAATGGACCAAGGTGAACAAATTTAGACAGTTCGTGAACCCTGTTTTGTTTTCAGACAGTAGGAAAACATTGCAGTGGCTAAGCGACAAGAACAATCCTCTCTGATGTAAGAGCTTGAGCACTTAAAATGGCAGACGACAAAATGAAAAATTCGAACATTATTTCTCTGTATTTAAAAATCGCAAAGAAGAAATATTATAAAACACTATGAAATGGCATACTGGCAGGTGATAAAAGTGTTTCGGTTTAATAAAGAGAGAGTTTAATAAAGCACCACACACACAGTATATATGTGGATGAACGTGTCTGCTAAAGTTTTAACAACTAAAGCTGCTTGATAAACTGGATTTCAGTTCTATTACTGAGTTCTACCCAACTTTCAAGTATGAAAACACATTCCTTTCACTAATTTTATGTGAATCCAACCTGACGGGAAAAAATTCAAGAACCATTGCAGGTATGATGGGTGACAGGTGATCTTTTAACACCTTTCGATTTCTATCTTTCTTTAACTTGCTCACTCTCGCACACACTTTGTCTGACCATGTAAACAATAGTAATTTCATTTTTTTGAGTCAGGGTATTATTTTTGGTAAGCACATTATTTGCCAACATCTTTGTGAGCTCACAGGAGAAACTGAGGAGAAGGAGAGTGTTTTGACATGCTGCACTGAACTGCAGAAGGATTACAACACTCAGATTGGAGTATTGATCCACTGCAGCTGCTCTTGCATGGTGGATGAAGAGAGATAGAGAGGAAGACAAGAGAGAGAGAGAGAGAGAGAGAGAGAGAGAGAGAGAGAGAGAGAGAGAGAGAGAGAGAGAGAGAGAGAGAGAGAGAGAGAGAGAAACACATAGCAATGCTTAAGTCTTGCAATCTGATTTCTGAAATAGTGTATTTACACTTTACTCAAAATGACTGCATCAACATGGAGCACTTTTGGCCATGTGGACCAAGAAACTAAACTTTTCAACAATTTTTACACCCTCACTGGATCATTATAATTGTCTACTAAAAATGTTTAACAGTGCATATATATACACATCACAGGGGAATTTTTCTTAAAGTCATGAACATTTCAACCACAGCCATATCTGACATGATTCATTTTTTTTAAATGAATTGTTTTTAAATGATTGTTAGAATAAAATGGCTGACTCCTTTAAGCCTAATTTCAAAGCTAGTATATTTTATAATTTTGCAAAAGATGTCAAAATTACAGCTTGAAAATTATGCATAATAATTTGCACATCATGTCTCTTATCCATGCTTTTCTCTCATACTTTTGTCTTCTTTGGTAAACATGTATTATAACTTTTGAAAAAACTTTATTGTGGCGCAAAATTGCTGGTCATGATGGAAATATGACACCACATCTGAGAGACATAATCATAATTGGGGTAAAAAATGTTTTATATAAAATCAGTTCAATTTTAAATCGATGTATTTAGCAAATTTTTATAGGGTACAATAGATTTATTTATAGATTTTCTATAGGGTCTGGGACAAAGGTAAAACAATAAAATGTATTAATGAAAAGCGTTTTAATGTAGCAAAAAATAAATGCAAAAAGACATGGCAAAAGTTCCAAAGACAATGAATTGAAATCTGTTCATTGTAATAATAAAAAATATAAATAAAAATCAACCCCGGCACAAAAAAAAAGTGCCTGAAACACCCCTACCTAAATGAGGTTTACTTCATCTGCACTCATTCATAATTTTTAATCGTTCATGTTTGTCCAAATCTCAGAACACCGTGAATGACTATCTACAGTCGGATCTGTATCATCAGCCACCAGCCACTCGAGTGCGGCCCACACAGATGGAAATACTCACCAAACACTATGAGCACATTCTTAAGATATACGGAAGAATTGCATCAATGGGCTGCTTATCAGACACAACCAAACAACACGCATCAAAGTGATCCGATAATACAGACACAATCAAAATCTCTAAAAACATATGTAAAAAGTATAAGTTAATCACTTTGTTTTCAACATAACTCTTTCAAGTCCTCTCACACAAACATACACGATTCTTTCAGACCCTCATGGGCAGGGCAAACAAACACACGCACGGTGTGGCGTTTCCACACAGACACACAGATTAGATCATTATGATGGTAGATTGAGGTCTGTCAGACAGGTAGATAAGGAGCGAATCACACGCATGCACAGACGCTTTATGACTCATGTTTCAGCGAGTTTTCATTGCTCCGGAAACACACACAGCCCCGCAGAGAAGACCTCCCACAAAGCAGACAGAGCCAAGACTACACAACCAGACCCAACAAACAAACCACACCGCAGCATCAACACAGCGCCTAAGCAACACCCGGGGACATGCCGTCTGTCATTTCAATACCTTTAAACTACTTGTTGACTTCACTACTAATCCCCAAGATACTTTCACCCAACATGAGTAAAAAAACTGATTATGTAAAAGGAAAAAAGTAGCTTTAACAACATTAGAAACATCCTTTATTACAGAAAAAGATGTCTGAATATGTGCAGAGTATAGCATAACACTTAATGTTGAAAAATGAAATGAAATCACATCCTGAGACTTTGAAAATACAAACATTTCATGAGACATTGGATGATTCACAACCTCTTTTTCCAGGAGTGCAAATGCACAATCTGAGATGTAAATCCAAGTGAGAATATACCTGACCAAGTGACAGAAAAACAGATCTGAAAAAATAAAAAACAACATATATTTACTGTACTGGAGAATGTATGAAGAGCAGAAACTCAATAATACGCCATAGAAGAGTAAAAACTACTCTTCTGCCACCTAGTGGTGCCTTTTTGCAATCTTCACAAGCACACGAGTTCATTACTACTGCCACACAGAGGCTGACTTGAAAAGCATTCAAATTTTCTCATCTTTAAACAAAATGCTAAATGAGTCCTATTTTTAGCTTCATTAAAAAAATTTTTTGGTTTGGTTTGTAATTGGTTGGTATCACTTTGTAACAGAGATGGATCAGATGACCTTATTCATCTATTCATGGCATTGACAATTAACTGAAGTGCAGCATTTGCCCAAGCAAATGAATATAGTTTGATTAGTACTGTTCACATGTAAGCCAAATATTAAGATTTTGCAAAATTAACCTAATTTGTTTGAGGTTTGTGGTTTATAATAAAGCCATTACTAAACACATACAATTAATTTGATTACCATCAGAAAGGGGTTCTATAGTCTTGATAGTCCGGGCAGCTGAAACACTCTTTCCTTTGCCACACAACTCATTCAATAAATGGAATTGTGATCTCTTTGGTAACAAAAAATTAAACTGGACTTCACTATGCACTAGCAGGTTTTGACATGCATATGATATTGCTATGACAAGAGGTTTAATGGAGATAAAACAATTAGATTTCACAATGATTTGTGGAGACATTAGGTGAATTAGCGCTCCAAAACATACTGTACTATAGGGGACACTAGGATACATTCTGCATACAAGAAGAGTTTATTTTACCTCTTTTATTCAGCCTTGTCTTTCTGCACTTGCCCTTCTTTCTCACGGTTTGTCATGCATTTATTCCAGTACATCAGGACCTGTAAAAGCATCAGCCCACTGCCGCAACAGGCCAGTGCATGCATCTGACTTGACATAGATAGGCCTGTGTCCTTTAGAGAGAGAGAGAGAGAGAGAGAGAGATAGAGAGAGAGAGTGATTAAAAAAGTGAAAAAGAGATATTACAATTATAATGGGTAATATTAACATATACTAATGTGTGAATATTTAAATAAGTACATTTATTTTCTGTATAGGGGCCATTTCTTAAGGTCTTGGCTTAAAAAGCTATCAAACATTTTTACTATTATTGCCCAGAAAAAAAGGCACTGATCATTAAACACTGATCTTTTGTGACAACATGCTCAAATACCAGCCCATGTTGTTAGCATTAGGCATTAGCATTAGTTGTTAGCATTAGGTTTTCTGAGTTGCAATGGAAAGTAAGTAGTGACAGATATTTTTCTTACTTATTGTGATGTCCATATTGAAATGTACTATCAAAAAATTTGTAAAAAAAAAAAAAAAAAATTTAGGGTGAAATACTATTCTATCTGAAGAATAGTATTTCATATTATTAGAATAGTATTTCATCGGCTGAATGATTGAAGAAGTCCAGAGTACATATGTTACCAGAGAGAGGTATGTGATTAAGTAATAATATTTTAATAAAAAATTACAATGTCAAAAGGGTTTTTTTTAAACATTTGCATGGATGAATTGTTCACAATAAGATCTAAAATATGCATTTTAAAAAAATCAATAAGGTGATTTTTACTTTCATGCCGACTATAGACAGTAAAACAGCCACATTTTTGCAAAAGAAAAAAAAAAGGAAAAAAAATCATGTACAATAACAGACATTTTTGGTTTTGGTCAATACATATCATTATTAATCAACTGCACAAATGTTTAGAATTTTATAATATATATAAAAAATATTTTTTTAATTATCATTTTAAATTGAATAAAATTGACAGCTTGCCTGACCTGACATTAAATTACTCTAATTATGAGAAATCTACCTTCATTATATTGTTGACCACTATTTTAATGTATGCCGGTGTGTTTTTATTGTATTCACTTGTTCACACAACTCTCTCCGAAAAAAAGGTACAAAAGCTGTCACTGTGGCGGTACCTTTTCAAAAGGTACACCTTTGTACCTAAAGAGTGAATATTAGTCCCTCAAAGGTACATATTGGTACCAAAAGTGTACATATTAGTTCCAAAAGTGTACATATTAGTACCTAAATGGTTCATATTAGTACTGTCCCAGTGACAGCTTTTGTACCTTTTTTTCTGAGAGTGAACAGACATAGCAAAAATACTATGGCATTCAATTTTTTGTTAGTAGGACAGAATTCACAAAATTATAATTTAAAAGGAGTTTCAGGTATTTTACTTTTGAGAGCCAACATATAAATCCACTGCTAGAGAAAACATATTTCTCACAAGCATTTGTGTAATAGGACATTTAACTCAAAACCACAGTTATTAAGATATAGACCTTGAAACAATATCCATGTGTGACAACCAACCTTAGTCTCCATAACATTACAATTTGTGCCCTAAACGAGTGTGTGTGTGTGTGTGTGTGTGTGTGTGTGTGTGTGTGTGTGTGAGAGAGAGAGAGAGAGAGAGAGAGAGAGAGAGAGAGAGAGAGAGAGAGAGAGAGAGAGAGAGAGAGAGAGAGAGTGTGTGTGTGTGTGTGTGTGTGTGTGTGTGTGTGTGTGTGTGTGTGTGTGTGTGTGTGTGTGTGTGTGTGTGTGTGTGTGTGTGTGTGTGTGTGTGTGTGTGTGTGTGTGTGTGTGTCCTGGTAAACCCCACATTATGGGGACAAAATCCTTGTACTAGTGGGGATATGTTTTGGTCCCCATGAGGAGAACAGCTTATAAATGATCCTAAGTGATGTCTTTTGAAAATTAGAAAATGCAGAAGTTTTCTGTGATGAGTGGGTATAGGGGTAGGGTTAGTGTAAGAGGATAGAATATACAGTTTGTACAGTATAAAAAGTCATTATGTCTATGGAATGTCCCCGTAAAACATGACAACACAACACAAGTGTGTGTGTGTGAGTGTGTGTGTGTGTGTGTGTGTGTGTGTGTGTGTGTGTGCACCTGCAGGGAACTGAAGATACGCCCCAGAGAGCCGAGAAAGGCCAGGAAAACTGAGAGTGCAGACAGCTGTCCTGTGTGTCCACATTTATAGTTACTGCCTGCCTGGAAGAACTGAACACACACAACATAAAATACAAAAAAAATTGTTTATTTGTTTTTTATAAAGAAAATTAGAAAAGATTTTATAAAGATCCTTTTTTTGGGGGGGGGGGGTCCTGACTCACCCTTCCAGCAATAACCAACAGCACATTCCACTCATGCAGGGTCCAAACCACTGACACAGGGGTCAAAGGTGAGGCCAGGAGGAACATAAAGCTACAGTATAGAGCAAGAAAATATATACCTGCATGAAAAACCCAAAGAAACATTAGATTAGGAAAAAGGAATTCTTTTTCTCTCCATATGGTTTAAGCCTTCTGTTTCTAACCTTTTATGGTTTTCCCTCGGTAGTGCTGGATGAGCAAAGCCAGGACAGCAATCTGGATCAATGCAAACAAACTTTCCCCCCAGGCTCTGCACACAGACAGACACACACACACACACAAACACACGCACTCATGTCTTAACATGACTGCATACACAGTTAGCACAATCTTCTCTACACCGTATATGTTAGCGTTTGACATTAATGCAAAAGCTGTTTTACCCAATGGGAAAGTTCTGAGTGTAGCAGAAAGCTGCACGAGTAGAGATGGCCAACAGCTCCAGAAAAATAGATGTCAGACACAGTCCATTAGAACTTCCAGACCAAAGAATTTTCCAGATCTGAGGCAGTGGAGCTGTGGAAAGAAATTAAAATGTTATTTTATTTATATTTTGAATAATTTTTTTTTACATTTTCTGTTTTCATTTTAGTTTTAATAATTTGTTGTTTTTTTTTGTAATTGTAGTAGTTTTTGTCAATATGTTTTTCAATATATATACATAAATTGTTTTGATTTAGTCTTAGTTAACTTTAATAACCCTAGGAAGAAGCAGATACACACATACTATAAAACAGTGTCAAGCGATAGAGAAGAGAAAATATGAAGTTATAATAATATAATAATATCATTATTACAGCTCTGGAGGATATGAATATGCAGTACTGATGTCAAATAGACTACTACTTACCAATAACAATTCCCATCAAAATCAATATTCCCATAGTCTGTTTCATGATAATCTTCAGGCAAGGTACTAGAGAACAATACACAGTGCACAGTTAATAAATATAGTGTCTACAGGCCAAACATACACTGGACACTGAAATTCTGTCAGTGAAACACATTAAATATCATTACAACAAGTCATCTGTCATGCTGTATTATGTTAACTAAAAAGCTACCCATTATAAAAGAATTTGTTAAGTATATTGTTTAAGACATGTTTGGATTAATTCACTAAAATTTTCACACGTTTATTCGAGATAAAGCTGTCTCTCACCGTGCAAAAAGTTGAAGTAAATGAAAAAGTGGTCATAACATTTTTCTGGCATGAAGAAAGTTAGCAAAAATTCTTTCAACGAAGGCATCGTCCCTTGGTCAGACGTGTCCATAGTTCATGTATTCCTGTCGGTTGTCGTTTATCGTATCCAAACCCAAATCTTCAGAACGGAGAATAATCAGTGAATTAACATTGACAGATTCCTCTTCACATGGCTAAACTAAATAGCCGTCTAACATTCGATACGTTACTTTTTTGTCGTCTTTTTGTAACGTCTAAGCAAATCTTTTTTTTAACCAGTGACCATTCATAACAAAAGTCTTGGTAAAATCCACCAAAACTGCCTCTCTAGTTTGACGGCAAAGCAAGCCTCACCAATGATCTGTAAGTTTTAGAGGGGCGTGCATGTCTCTGGATTTAGACTAACTTGTGTTTTTAACGCTCCCGAATGGAGAGCCCTTTCCTAGAAGTGTTTTAATGCAACTTAATAACCAAAGCCTGTTCAGTTCACAATCGAAACGTTTTTGTATTTCCACATTTCTATGCTTTTATCAACAGAGCCAGCGGCACTGAAATATGTGTTCATACAGGGGGCGCTCGCGGCTCATTGCTCTTGTTCCTGCCATAGAAACATATGGTAAAAAAAAGTAAGAGCAGTTTCCTCATAGACAGTAAAATAAAAAGTTTGCTAGAATGAGAAACCCGGAAATGTGAAAAGGGTCACTATTCCCTATTGTGAATGTCAACTTTTACACGAATGATACTTTAAAAAAAAAAAAAGATATTAGATGCAATTATTTTGTACATTCTGTAAAAAAAAAGGCCCCTTACCTGCGCATTTTGGCCACTGTTAAACAGCTATTTTAGAAAAGTTTCCATTTATTCCCCTAAAATAATACACAAGGCAAGAATCGTGCCTATGCTAAAAATGTAATCCGTAAATTTATCGTAATGGAGATGTTTATGTTTGGCTTGTGTTGCCTGTCATATGAACTTTTTATGATGCTGATTTATTAATACAACATTTATTTTTATTTTTATTTTATTTTTTAATTTTTGTTTTGTCTTAAAACCTGTTTCAATGATTTGTGTATTCTCACAAATTTCATTTGGTGATTTTTGGTGCATGCATATTACAGGTTTTGTATTTATTATTGCTTACACACAATTTCTGAAATGGCACACAAGCCACAAAACATGCACACAGCATGCAAAACATCACATATCTTTTGCAAAAGCAAATACTTCATCCAAAACTATTTTACAGTAACTCTTCTAAGAAAAATTGTTTTTGTACAGTAGCCTAATTCTACACACAAACCATCAAATGGTTAGCCATAAACACGTCACACTACACACGGATGTGAAAAATGTAAAACACTATCTTGTCATTCTTGTGTCTTTTGCTTGTTCAGTGTGCACAGCAGTTTGTCACACATACAAGTATGTGCACAAATACACTGTATATACAGTATGTATGCACAATTTATTAATTTTGCAGTCACTGAACTGCACTGAATCAACACTGAACTGACCTGAGCTGAAAAATTACACTATTAGCTGTTAAAACTGCTTTAAAGCAGAATTTGAATTTGTTATTATATTGTGAAGCCACTTTGAAACAATATATATCGTATAAAGCGCTATAGAAATAGAGGTGACTTGACTTGCATGCATGTATATATTTACAAAAGAAACTCCAATGCAAGGGTGAAAAATCTCATTAATCATTGAGTTTTGATTTCTATACCAAATACCTAGTAAGAGCAGTTTGTTATAGTTACACTATAAAAAAGCAGGCAAGTGCACAAATAGGCTAGATAAATACTGTAATATACAATACAATACAATACAATACACGTTTTATTTAAATAAATGATCAATATTCCCATAGTCTGTTTCATGATAATCTTCAGGCAAGGTACTAGAGAACAATACACAGTGCACAGTTAATAAATATAGTGTCTACAGGCCAAACATACACTGGACACTGAAATTCTGTCAGTGAAACACATTAAATATCATTACAACAAGTCATCTGTCATGCTGTATTATGTTAACTAAAAAGCTACCCATTATAAAAGAATTTGTTAAGTATATTGTTTAAGACATGTTTGGATTAATTCACTAAAATTTTCACACGTTTATTCGAGATAAAGCTGTCTCTCACCGTGCAAAAAGTTGAAGTAAATGAAAAAGTGGTCATAACATTTTTCTGGCATGAAGAAAGTTAGCAAAAATTCTTTCAACGAAGGCATCGTCCCTTGGTCAGACGTGTCCATAGTTCATGTATTCCTGTCGGTTGTCGTTTATCGTATCCAAACCCAAATCTTCAGAACGGAGAATAATCAGTGAATTAACATTGACAGATTCCTCTTCACATGGCTAAACTAAATAGCCGTCTAACATTCGATACGTTACTTTTTTGTCGTCTTTTTGTAACGTCTAAGCAAATCTTTTTTTTAACTAGTGACCATTCATAACAAAAGTCTTGGTAAAATCCACCAAAACTGCCTCTCTAGTTTGACGGCAAAGCAAGCCTCATATATATATATTATATATATATATATATAAAACACTATAAAAGATATATAGCCTATATAAAGACAAATGACAAATATTTACTTGTGTCTTGCTATAAAATGCATGACTCATGAGCAGCTAGCTAATGTAATAAGTTAGCTAATGTTTAGCTAAGGCAATATCATGGACATACAGGCTAATGTACTGTGGCTTACTTAATGGAGACAGTACAGGTGAATACAGTAAAATGTGTGTCTAATAATGGCATCACAAGCGTTATAATTAAAATGCGCTAATTTGCATTTGACAAGGCACAGCAGGTGAACAGGATTAACAAAATAACTAAAGCATATTACCACTGAACTTCCCCAGTTAATGACTTAGCCTACATCAAGAATATTTCCCCCTGAAATGCTGTTTAATAAATATGCAGATTCGCTTGTTTTGGTTAATTTAGAGGAAATCTACAGATGACAGACGTAACGTTTGTATGATCGTAGGACGTAACATCGTTCTTTCTGTGTTGGCGATTAGGTTAATTGTTGCCCGTTGTTTCATCTCCGTTTAAAGCTACTAGATTTCACGACGGGAATCTGATGAAAATATGTCATCAGTGCGCCAGAGAGAAGGACTAAAACCCAGTTCATGTGAATTTGCTTAAATCTTATTATGTGCGGGAGGAACGGGTAGCCTATATCTCCTCATAAAACAGAATCGGTTGCTTTGTCCGTGGATCAGAGCTCATCACGGGACGAGTTGCCTTTGCCTAGGAGGAGGCCTTGGAACCTGAAAACTGCATTGTGTCCTCGGTGAAGTAATTCGGAAACTTTGAGAAATTTGCCAACATTCCTTGAACATCTTCCTACAGAAAAGCGTTGTGAATTGGCTGAGTTAATTCGGGAATGTTCGTCCTTGTTTTCTGATGTTCCTTCAGACGCACAACATGACATTGTGGGTGATTCCCGTACCGTGGAAAAAGAAAACAGCTGGAGTCAGAGTGACATCGATATGCTTGGCCACAGTGTAATTATGGGGTACATTTTGCAGTAAGTCTTTGAGTTTTATTTTATGGGGAGGGTGTGACGTCCCTGTCGGCCGTTCCTTGTTTTGTGTAGGCTATGTTGCGTATGTTACAGTTAGCCATATTGACTGCAGGTGACTGGCTGATTGCGGCGTGATTGGGAGCACCGGCGCGCAGATGTTCTTCGTTCCCTACAAAAGCTGCATGTTTCCTGTCGGCGAGAGTCTGCTCTGGGGCTGCGTTGGACTCTGTGACAGTTTCTTGTCCTTTGGGTCGATATCTGTGGCTTTAGATGATCGAATCTCGGCTCATTTTGAGGAAGAATGTAAAATAAACTCAGATATTTTGCAATGTAAAGGTAGGCTATTCTCTCCTTATTTGTAGTGATCCTTCTGGATTGCAACAAATGGGAGGGAGGTAGTAGGCTTAAAACAAACACCATCTAAATGTGTATATTTGAAGTTTTCTTTCCATTAGAGCAAAGAATGCATGGAAATAAAAATAGACCAAAATCTCAAAAATAAATAAATAAATAAAGTGTCCTGCCTTAAACAGTAACTTCCTAATATTAATAGTAGGCTCCTCATCTAATAACTATCCAATCACTTAGCTTGTTCTATGCTGATAGATCTTGAAACAGGCAGCCCTCCCTCAAATGTGAAACCAAGTTCTTGTCACCATCAGTTATTGTACGTGTGTGTGTGCATGCAGGGTGTAATTATAATATCAATAATAATGTATTTAATCAATACATTAATGTATTCACTATTCAGTCAAATCAGTATTCTGTTGCTTGGCTGCACAATGCCAAAAACGAAAGAATGCAGATAAGGATGGAAAAGGAGCACCAGAGAACAGCTAAGAGTGCATGCACATTGCGGCATAGCTTTCTTTGCTGTTGCCTGCTTTTGTGATAAACCTAGTGATTATAGGATCATTGTCTCTGTGTGAACTGATCAGATATCTGTTGAGTATGAAACAATTTTGTGAGAGTGAGGGAATTAAAATAAATTGGTAAGGAAGTTAGAGTTGTGTTATTTAACTTTTTTCTTTTCTTTTTTTAAAATTAATAAATAATTATGAGAAGTGCCCTTTTTCCCACTTAAGCCCCTGCCCCCCAAAATGTCTGTGCACGTCCCTGATAAAAAGATATGCAAGTTATTCTCAAAATATTGAGTTTTGTTTTATATGTAAAATATAAATGTTTTCACACATGAGTTGTTTTTTTTTTTTTAATGTTGTGTCTACTGTAAAGAACTGTGTTTAGAGTTTTGCAAAAAGTTAGTTTCACAATTGCAAACTGAGTGTAAAGCAGATAATGTGCTTGCAGTTTTGCAGACTTGGTCAGAAGAATAGGTATGAATGATTTCACTGAGTGGGCCCCAAGTACCACTTTAGTGTGTAAGCATAAAAAAAAAAAAAAACTGTGAGTACTGGAGAGCAAAACAAAGGAATATTTTTTATTTTCTGAATTGAATACAATCATTATGCTGTCATGCTAATCTGATTGAGCAAATTTGTGGTAATTGACCTTTCGCCGAGCCCCGCCCCCCTTAGTTACTGTTGCTACGTCCGACAAACAAATGGTCAAACACGACCAGCGCGACAGATTGCCATGACGGAAAGAGGTATACCCGTGCGTGTCAGGGACCTTTTTTGGAGCAATACCTCCGCGATATCCTCCAGATTGAGGCAAAAAGGGTTACAGTATGCAGTGGAGGGATATAATATAATATAAAAATACGCAATGAAGGAGACACGACTACTATCTACGTCTCTATCGAGGCTAATGCTTAACGTTAACGTAACGTTACCGGTGTTCATACACATCATTTGTGATTATGACAAAGAACAAGGAAACAAGTGTTTAAAAGCACTGTAAGACACTTACTGTTGTGTTTTTGTGTGAAAGAAAAAACTGTCTCTGAAAATAAATGTGCTGTCAGCAATAATTTCTTATGTGTGTTTTTTCGCATAACACGACTAAAATTTTAAATGCTGCAAAACACATGGGAGTTATATTCCCGATGCTGTAGTTTATTTGATCAGTCACAGTATATCATTAATCAAGCTTAATTTGACTTTTCAACTACAATTAGGCAGGTGAACTGAAAGCTTTTACAATCTTTTAGCTATAACTTAGGCCTATATCATTGACAAAAGTATATGGTGCATTTTATTCCAAAAATGATTTTCTTTCTCAAATTCATGCTTCAAGTTGACAACGCACAATAAACGAAATCACACAATAACTGTTTAACCAGACATAGCCTTAATTTGCATCTAAATAACTTTCATTGATTGTCTTTCATAATGCACTTACCATAATATTTATTAGGGGGACAACAGATCACAAAAATCGCGGTTGAGACCATAATATTTATTAGTGGGGCAACGGATCATAAAACTCGCGGTTCAGACAATATTATGTTTTTTGAGTTACAGATAGGAGTTTTTCAGATCAGAAAAACAAAACAAAAAAAACTTTAAGTAACTTAGCCATCGATACCACAGCCAGCAGACGTATTTATGCTTCGTAATGTTCGACACATTTAACTGGGATTGGGGCCGTCCACACTGTTTTATCCATTGTAGGCACCGCTCACGTTGTGTTTTCGGCTTTGGGAATGGAAAGACCACAACTCCTCCAGACAATCTCTCGGGGTATGTAGTGTCCGATTTACAAACGCCATGGGCGCACGCTTCACCATCTTGCTAATGTTTGTCGGACCTGCTGTGCTCACATAGTAACGGTTGCTATGATGTGTGATTGGACAATGGCCGTTTTGGGGGAGGGGCCGGCGAAAGGTCAATTGTGTATGTGGAAGCATTTCATTTGACTATCACGTTAAAAATTAAATCATGAAAGAATACTGAGATAAGATGCCAAGATAAGAGGGCTTTTTAATCTTTATAATATTGGTTCATATTCTTTTAACCCTGAATAGTGTTATTCTTTGTCTGATCTTAAATAAACTATGTAAAACAGTCCAAAATAAGGGTGTGCTATGGGGTATAAACACCTAACCACTAGTGCTCATTGGATACATGAGAGGTAAATATCAGATGAAACAACCTTTTATTTATTTCTTTTTAATTTTTTTATTTACATTGGAAGTTATAATGATGTTTTGTGAAGTTGGCTGCATGGTTATAGCCACTCCCACTGATGATCCATTGATTATTAATAGTTTAAAGAATGCTTGTGAAGAAGGTGTAGTGGAAATTCTTTCCAGACTTTAATCAATAATTGGAGGACAGTTGGATATCTCAAAGGTTAACAAGTATAAGTTTATGTCATTCTAAAAACTACAAAGTATATATATATTTTTGCTCTTAGTGCAAGCAAGCTTGTTTGTTTTTAGAAAGAACAAACTGTTCTTTCTGCAAGTGTTCTTAAACTCGTTCTTCAGCAGTAAGGAAGAAGATGATATGCAACTTGCAGTTTCTTTAACACCATATATGGTTATTGTGCATCCTTATGGACATTTTTGTCCTTTTCAGTTTTGCTTTTTTGATCACTTTGCCTGTGTTAATGCTAACTGCATAAAATTTAGCACGGGTGTGTATTTTTATTGGAATTTTATTATTTCATCACCATTTCCTTTAAAAAATCTATTTTGCACTAGTTACACAAAATACTTCCTCTCAGGACCTTTTGGACAAAAATGGCCCCATTGAAACCCATTAAAACTGCATTTTTTAATCCCTGTGCCGTTTAACTATAAAATGATGCAATCTTTTTTAATAGGCTTTCATTCTATAGGCAAGGCTTCAAAATTGACATTTTTCAAAAAAATTATCAGATGGTGCCATTTTTTCAAAGCAAATACTCGCTTTATTCCTGTTTTCTGCTTCGGCATATTATAGAGCCAATTGGATAAATTATGCAACGATAATTGTGTGGGTTTGTTGGTATGGATGTCTAAGTGTGGTTTGTATGTGTGTAATAAAATGAAAATTGTGTTTGTGTGCTTGTAATATTTGAGAGAGAAAAACTCAACTGCAAATCGAAAATCCAATCACTGTGTTCACCAGTGGAGTTTTGCTGGCATTCAAACAAAATCTTACTGAAAGCTTATTTTTTGAGATATCATCCTCAAATTCGGAACACAACCTGTTTAGATTTATGGCTTTGAATTTATATCAGTTTTAGAGTTCCAAATGTTTCATAAAATATATATTTGATATAAAACATTGATTATAATGTTCATAAATATTTTTCATAAACTTAAACTTCTATAACATTTTTTTGGTTGCACTTTTTTCACTTCAACAACAATCTGCCAAGGGTCTTCTTTAAAATGAGACCAAACTTAAGTATTTGCTCCCAAGCATAACATTTTTGTGAGAGTTTTTTGACTTTGGACCTATGTGTAAGTTTTTTTTTTTGTTTTTTTTAATGTTAACTGCATGAATTTTGAGCTATTATAGAGCCAATTGGATAAATTATGCAATGATAATTGTGTGCGTGTGTTGGTATGGATGTCAGAGTGTGGTTGGTATGTGTGTTATATAAAAAAAATGTGTTTGTGTGCATGTTGTGTGTTTGTAGTATTGAGAGAGAAAAACTCAACTGCAAATAACAAAGCCAATTACTGTGTTCACCAGTGGAGTTTTGCTGGCATCCAATGGGGAAAGTTTGGTACTGCGCCCAAACAAAATCTTAATGAAAGCTCATTTTTTGAGATATCAACCTCAAATTTGGAACACAACTTATTTAGATTTATGGCTTTGATTTTCTAGCCGTTTTAGAGTTCAACTTGTTTCATAAAATATATATTTTATATAAAATAATATTCATAAATAATTTTCATAAACCTTTTTTTGGACTTACTTATAAAAAAACTTCAGCAATAATCTGCCAAGGGTATTCTTTAAAATGATACCAAAGTTAAATCTGTGCTCCCAAGCTTCAACTTTTTATGACAGTTCTTTGACATGGACATTTTTGTCCACTCTGGACCTATGAGTAACTTTTTTAAATTGATGCACAAGGGTTAAAATAACAATTTCCATTACAAAGGCTATATCAATCCGAAATGCGAAGTCGCAATCTTTTTGACCATGGTTTGCCTAAAAGGGTGTGTGTCAGTTGGTATGTTTTAGTATGCTGGGGTTAGGGGTTATGTAAACAGGAAAAGCCTTTAAAGGAGAGGTGTGTTCTTGTAGTGTTTCCATAAACCATGACTGAACCTCTTCTCAAACATAAACTCTGCCGAACATCAAAAACTAACTCACACTGTGTGACAAACAAAATCTGTTTATTATCAGTCATTGCAAATTTGTTCTAATCCTTTAATGGAAATATTAGCACAAAATGTTCAAAAGTGTAGGAACTTTCTTGAGTGAAATAAAACAGAGTTAAAACAGCAGAATCAGTATATGTCCTAAATAAATATAGGCTGGGCACTGGGCAACTGTCGTTTAATAATTCGTCTTTTATACTGGCAAAGAAAATGATATGGATAGATTTTTAGATAACGCTATTTGTTTTACAGTGTCACTACCATGGTGTTTTTGTCTCACTACGGAGACAGTCCAAAGTCCGCTGTATTTGGTTTACAGCACCCTGTTCAAACATAATTTAGTCAATACAACACACACATCCCACACACACATTTCCCCACAGTTCATCATTTCTTCACCATGTCAGATCTCAGGATGCAACCGAATGATTATGTACTGTTTGTTATGACAACCAGAGTGACATTTCTAAATCTCCACAAAAATGTAATCAAATGCATATAAACATAGATTTGTATAAATGGGGTATAGACTGTAGTTTTTAATGTTTGATGGTGGTTGTTTTAAAAGCTATATAAAGTCCTGCTTTGTTTGTTAAAAAAAAAAAAAAAAAAAAAAGTCTGTGTGATTCCAGAGATATCTTGGTAATAGGATTTGCTTCAGTTAAAATGTTAACTATCACAAGTCTCTCAAAAACAAGAGAACATAAAACAATATATTTTTATATTGTAATATTTAGTTATAGATTCTCCAGAAAGGGTGTGGTTAGAGGAACTCGATTCCATGGGCTGGTCTTATCTTAACTCAATAATAAATGACCAGCAGTATTTATAAAAACACTGCACTCTGGTAGACACACAACTTCAGGGTGTGTACGAGACTCAGGGGCAACGACCAAACTTTTCGTCAAGTGCTTTTATCTAGGAGTTTTTTATATCAAATACTCTACAGATTACAGCCATTATTCTCTGACTTCAGGATTAACACCCACCTCGCAGCATGTGTACAGGAAAATGTGCGTTTTGCGTCGGGACAAGTCTGTACCCGTTGGCGGTCATCTCCATAATCTGTAATATTATTCTGTTTTTTCCTGGCTGGGATGTAAAGTACGCGCAGAACAAACAAATTACAGAGGAGGTCAAATACATGGGAGGACTGGTTGGAGGGGGGATAATGGTGAGTCTGGTTATGTTTAATTGTAAACTATATATCAATTCTATTTCTATTTAAACATCATAGCGTGCATATGATAATATATATATCGTGTAAATGCTTCTCAGTTTAGTTTGGAGCTTGTCAGTCACATGTTTACAACAAATAAGCTGCCTTGTTATATGCAGAGTCTTAATTTGATTTGGGGAAGGAATGTAAGAAGAAAAAAAAAGGAATGCAAGGAAAAGATGTTGCCTTGTTTTAAAAGAAACAATGAGATAATATAAAAAAATATTTATCTTTATGATCTTTATGAGTCAAAGAGTGTGATTCTCCTTATAAGGTATTATGGTGGTGCAAATGTGAATCAAAGTTAATCTATTGTAAACAGGGTGACCTTGAAACATAAATGTACAAAATGCATTTATTGTGAGTTAGAGTCAATCCAAAATGTATCAAATGACAAAAATGATTAAACACACTGCCCTTTCTGTTCTCCAGGTGTTGATTCCAGCCTTTCACATTCACCTGACTGGAAAGCAGGGTTGCTGTGCTAATCGCTGTGGGGTGAGTGAGCAATCCTGCCACTAACAAAATCTTTATTTTTAGACTTCAGTTTATAAATATCTACAATCCTTTAGAAATTAAGTTATGAAGAGGATTGTCCACTAGACCTTTACAAGCTCAGGAGAAGAGATGCATTTGTCACTTTTAAAATAGCAAGGTTCCAACGCTGATCAAACACAACTGAACCAGCTAATTAAGATCTTCAAGATCTTCAGGTTAAGAATTAGCACAAAAAAGAACAGGAAATACCCAAGATACCTTTAGAATTAAAGTAACATTACAAAGAACAGGAAAACCACATCCGAAAACACGCAACCCTTGTAAGTTGCTTGGGCAAAGACCTAAATCTACAAGCCAAATGACTTTAAAATCTATTTATGACAAATAAATGTATTTAGAATGTAACTAAGTTCATGTGATGTACATCATTTGTCATGTGCTGGACAGAATGAAGTACAGACCTCTTTGAAAATACACAGGCGGTCCTCTGTTGTGAAAAAAAATCGATAAAAATGTGACTCATGAGCCTTAAAAACAAGCCCTCGTTTTGTCTTTTTGCAAATATTTGCATTCTGTGACTTGTAAGAACCTGAACAGTTTTACAAGAGTCACTGGCTAACAACCTCGTTGAATGGTGACAAATCTGTAGGAGTTTTCAGGCATGTTGTTGTGTGATTGGGAAATCCTTAAAAATGAAATTTGGGGATAATCATTTATAATAACTGCATACACAGTGTACACTGCCCTCTACTTTTAAAGGGGACATATCATGCTAAATCCACTTTTTTAGCCCTTAAATGCATTTTGTTGTATATTTGGAGTGTTTAGAAGTACAGAAAAGTTGAAATTATTCTCTTCAGGTGCTTCGTTGATATCTTTATATTCAGTTTTGGCCTTATTTTTCAACCTGTTCCGATTTTTCTGTTATCTATGACGTTTTGTGAACTATTACGTCACAGTATTTGCAGCGGAACTGCCAAATAAGGACATTGACTTCCAGCCCAACACTTCGAGCAATCCGCCATTTTTATTTCTCGCTGCAATTTTGTAGTCCAAGCTAAAAGATGCAGAAGTTACGAGAGGGTAAGTTAAAATGTTCGGTTGTTGGATGTAGTAACCCACACGCTTCATTACACCGTCTAATGTAGATGAACTGCCGCGCATGTTTAACTGAAAGAACGAACAGAGATAGAGAGACCCGGTCGCGCACACGCACTCTCTCTCTCTTCGGAGCCAGCAGCCAGGCGAAAGTGTAAACAAGACACCGTCTCCAAACTAGACGCTGTCTTGCTCTCTCTCCCTCGCACATATTAATCAAAATAAATCGAGACGGCGGTAAAAGGTCGGAAGACCAAAGTTTCATGTGTAAATACAGTAACACACCATTGCGATACATCCATATGAAGACGTTGTTCTGCAGGTTCGTCGTCTTCATTTTCATCTCGCTCCGGCTCCGACTCTGGCTCGAACATGTAAGGCTGGCTGGACAAGTCTTCCGTTGTTGACATTTTCTTAATAACGTGTGAATAAAAAGTTTCTGTGCGGCTAGATAATCGTATCTCTGCTATCAAACTACAAAAATGGCCGAACGGGGTGGAGTTGAACCTCTGCATCCTGGAGAGGGGGCGGGGTATGAAGTGTCTCAGTTGTATTTAAAGAGACCGCACCAAAACGAGTTGCTCTCAGACGCACATCAGAAAAGGGGTAGAAAAGGGGCCTGTGGAGCTATAATAATGAGGAATTCAGACCCAAGCATTGCAGTTCTGCTTTATATAGACTACAAATGTATGATTTATATGTAAAAAGGAACGATTTAAAAGCATGATATGTCTCCTTTAAATGATTAAAAACTGAAGTAGGCATTGTAGAAACTAACTGTATTTAAATACAAAATGTAATAAAATAAGTGTACTTGCACTACCCAGACAAAAGTTTGAAATAATAATTTTCATTTAAAAAAAAAAAAATCTTGTATGCTTTACCAAGGCTGAATTTATTATTTTTAACTGTATTTTTTTAATCAAATAAATGCATCCTTGGGTGAGCATAAGTGTCTTCTTTCAAAAACATGAAAAAAATTGACCAATAATGAAATCATTCTCATGAATCGTTTTCTATTTCAGATGTTCCTGTCCATTTTATTTTCAGCACTGGGTGTAGCTGGCGCCCTTTATAGTTTCATAGTGGCTCTGATGGGTCTAATCAATGGACCATACTGTAAACATACACTTATCTTTTGGGGAACTCCCTTTAAAGACGGGTAAGAGATACACCTCAGCACTGTAAAGCATGTGTTAACACATTTTTCTGTTTAAATATGTTGTTGTCTATAACTCTTAGAAGCGAGAGTTACCTTAAGGACCCTAGCACGTGGGGAAAATGCATTGAGCCAAACAATGTGGTGGAGTTTAATGTGGGTCTGTTCTCAACACTGCTGGTGACCAGCGCAGTGCAACTCGTCCTCTGTGCCATACAGATGATCAACGGCCTATTCGGCTGCCTCTGTGGAACCTGCAAAGAGAAAGGGGTGAGAGGCGCCATTGGTGAATGAGGAATACACGAAAAGTTGTGGCACAATCTAATTGTAATACCTCAGAGTGAAAAAAAATGCCATTTTAAAATACACTTTTGACGACGGTCAACAGTAAAAAATATCAGAACACTGAATATCGTGACTGACCAAGTAAAATAGTAGCCTACCAACATATCTTGTTTGAAAATTTACTTTATTGCCTTGCTACAAGTTTCTTATCCTGTCTTCTTAGGTGTTTTTTTGTGATATATGTATCCCCTCTGATCTTTGTTCAGTAAAAAAATGGGAAAAAAGTAGCCTACCAACGTGATGCAGCAAGGTTTGCAAGGTTTAGGCCTGGTTTCACAGACAGGGCTTAGACTAAGCCAGGAGGATTAGACCTTAGTTCAATTAGGACATTTAAGTACCTTTTATAAATGTGCCTTAGAAAAAAAAAAACATTTCTGGTGTGCATCTTGATACAAAACAATGACACTTACATATTGTGAGATATGTCTGTGCAAGTTGCTTTCAGTTAAAACAGCTCAAACATGCATTTTAGTCTGGGACTAGTTTAAGCCTTGTCTGTGAAACCGGGGGTAATGATCTTTTTAATCATTTTAAACAAGGAAATGTTAATAAGTAACATGAATAAGAATATTGAATATTTAAGATTCTCCAGTACTTTCAGGTCAGTAATCCAGTAAATAAATTTGACCACGTGAACTCAGATGTCCTTGTAAGCACAAGATGCTCTGTGGAGCTCAAATTGTGGAGTTCATCAAAGATGGACTTGGAGTTCATGCAGCTTACTGTAAAAACTGTAACTACTGTAAAAAAAAAAAAAAAAGAGAAAAAAAAAGCAAACAGGGGATTAACTATCAGTTTATATTAAATGTTAAAAATACACAATTATATATATATATATATATATATATATATATATATATATATATATATACACAATATTTTTTATAAGGTTGTCTCTTGCTTCTAAACACCACTGTATTTAAAATAAATTAAAATTCAGTTAAGCAGCATTAGCCACATTGTATGCTTAATTAGCCATTTGCTATGCTTTTTTCATTTCCCTTTCTGTTAATACCAGAACTCTGCTCTTTAATTCAATTCAATTCTACGATTTAATTGTTCACAACTTCACACAACAGGTAACACTAAACAGAGCTATAACCCCTATTAAAGGGATAGTTCTCCCAAAAATGAAAATCATTTACTCACCCTCAAGTTGTTCCAAACCTTTATGAGACTATTTCTTCTGTTGAACACAAAAGAAGATATTTTGAAGATGAACACAAAAGAAGATATTTTGAAGAATCTTGGTAACACGACAGACTTAAGCCATTGACTTCCAGTTTTTTTTCCCCTGCTGTGGAAGTCAGTGGCTACCGTCAACTGTCTGGTTACCAAGATTCTTCCAAATATCTTCTTTTGTGTTCAGCAAAAGTAAATGACGACAAAATCTTACTATCGAACTATCCCTTTAATTACAGACCGATTCCATGTCTTCTAAAGGCTTGACTGGCCGTATGTTCATTTCTTGCACCTTAATAATGTATTTAATGAAGCTTAAAAGCGCTATTGAGATTGTACTTTGTGCATTTTCTTACACTTTCTTTTCCATGTTTTTTAGCCGCTGTAAGGCCTCACTGCCCCGGGTGCCAGGGAGATCATATCAACCATCCCCATCCCAGCCTCCCTGATCAGTTAACAAGCGCCCTCTTGTGGAAGATACTCCTGAACATTGAAATAGAGCTTAATTTGTACTTTCTGTGTGTTGTGTACACTAATCTTGTTGTCACGTTCACCGTTTGAAGTTTATTGCTGATGTTTAATCTTTATTTCAAGTAACAGCTTATGTATAATGACTTCCAGATTGAATAATATTTGAAAGGAAAAGTACTTTAATTAATGACATAGCATTTGTTTTGTATCTATCTGTATTTTTATAGTTTAGAAGTTAAATAAACATACTGAAAATAAAAATAAAAATCCAAAAGGTCACACAATGTGGGGAATATTACTTTAATCCACATTTAATATTATACCATTTAATTATCTCCAGAAATCTATGATTTTGCATCGAGTTAATTCAAAAATCACTTAAAACATTTAAAATGAGTCAAATACATATGCATGTAAAAAATACCTGGTTTTACAATTCAATTTTGTAAAGGGGGTTAGGGTTCTTCAAATATAGAATATGAAAATGTAATACTGCAATACTGTACTGGTTACATCAGTAGTTTTAAATGATTTGAAAGATGGATGTAGGCCGGGTCTGTCTACTGTGTAAATGTTTTTTGGCAGAATGACTGAATGTAACAAGCATAGGCTGACAAATATAAAGACCAACATACTGTGGGGTCAAAAGTCTGAGACCACACTGATCATCTGGAATTCACATTTTACAAGATTTCTCTTTTTAAGCATTTAAAACAAAGAAAATTTAAAAGAAAAGTAAAATGATAAAGAAATATAAACACGATTAGCCAGTTCTAGATCATTAACCAAATTTGTAACATTGGTTACTACTGTAAATGAAGCTAAAAATGAAAATATTTATATTAAATTTAAAAAATGCAAACTAGAACCCTTTTCACAAGGTGGTCTCAGACTTTTGAACCCATCTAAATAATGAAACACTTTAAATTATGAACATTCTCACCTCATCTCAAACACGAAAAAACAAAATGCAAACATACAAAGAATGCCGATCTTGACTGAACAAAATAAATACAGACTACAAAGTATAATCCTAAAACCAAAATATGATAGACAGTTAGCAGTCTTGTCATTCAGGTTTAATCTCAAATGTTCCCTTTGTCTATTAGTGTTTAAAAGTTAATTGCATAGTTACAGTATATTCTATAGGACTTTCAGATTTAATAAAATTGCATAATTACAGCGAGGTAGACTGCAAATTGAATGTATGTGGACTACAAGGTTCCAAATGCAAATAATAGGCATGATGGGACTAGCGTTACTAGCACAATGGAGACCACTTTTTCTGTGGCAAGTTTACAAGAAGTAAACTAATACTGATTAAAATGATAATAATGGTAAAACTTTACAGTAAAGATCAATTTGTTAACATTGTGCTGTAAATTTTTACATAAACCAAAACATTAACATTTCATGTTGTATAAATTTACATGAATGTATTATGAACAAATTAATTAACAATGAATAAAATTGCTACAACCCAACAAGAGAAAAGAATGTGTACTGTTAGTAAGGGGTTAGCTGTCAAACTGGGCCATCATGATTTTACGGCTGGCTTCATAACCTAAAAACAAAGCACCATTGGCCGGAAACGTCCGGATCATTGTCGGAGTCAAACCAGAATATAGAGCCCTTACACCTGAAAATGAGGAGACAAAAACAAAGTCAATTGGGGGTTTCAGGTAATGCATTTAAAACAGATTGAAACAGTTGTGTAATGTTATACATAATAATATGTAGCATACTAAAACACATCTTTCTCTTACCTTCCGTTCTGAAGATATGCATGAAAGTCTTAAAGAAGCCAGACTGCCTGCTTGTCATTGACATGACCTGTATCCTGGATTTAACACAGTCCATTGGGTAAACCACAAGCCAGAGACAAGCTCCTCCGATACCTCCACTGAACACAATGGGGGCTACACCTACAAAACACAGACACACCAACTCATCATACATGGACACGTCACATCTCAGAATATATGCCACGCACTTTACCAGTGGTGGACAGTAATGAAGTATTTATACTTTGTTACTACACTTAAGTACATTTTTCGAGTACTATCTGAGTATTTGTATTTTGGGAAACATTTACTTCACTACATTCTGAAGAATATCGCAATTTTCACTCCACTACATTTACTCGTTATTTTGATTCGAAGAAATTGTCACCTGTTCTAGGACATGATAGCAGTGTCCAATTTGCGAACAAGCTGATTCTTTTCAATTAACCTGCTAAATCAATTTGCGAATCGCACTGAACGATTCATTTGTGAACTGGACCGATCCGATTGCATCTGTTCTCGAGTAAACAACTCACTGACTCAAAACATTCGGTCAGAGCGAGTCTCCAGTTAAAGGAACACGCCGACTTCTAAAGACACAGCCATCTTCTAACCGTATTCATACTGGGAACTATATTCTCAGAAGGCGAAGCACTGCTACTTGGGTGGAGTGATTTGCTCGCAGCACTTGAGAAGCCCTGTGGTGAGGAGCAGAGAGTTCGCTCAGTGCTTCACCTTCTGAGAATATAGTTCCCAGTATGTATACGGTTAGAATATGGCTGTGTCTCATGTGACCTTGTTATTCGTACACGCTGTGACTATACAAATCACAACATGTAAATAGGAAAATGTTGGCGTTATTTTGTCACTTATTGGGAGCAGAATGCTAGCTGGAGCCATTTACCTCCAGTCTTTGTGCTAAGCTAGGCTAGCGGTGGCTGGGTCAGACAGAGTTACGGCACGCACGGAGATGAGAAGGGTATGTATGGACTTATCTAACTCTGGGGGATACGGTGAATGAGCGTAAGTCCCAAAAAGTCGGCGTGTTCCTTTAACAATTCACAAGTCTGACTCAAAATGAGCCAAGATCCTCAGAGCTTGAGTGTGCGCGTGACTTATGGCGCGAAAAGTATGTTATTTTAGGATTCATTACTGTAAATGAAAATCATATTTATGTATGTAAAAGGGCGAGCTGTTTTCAGCATTAAATGCTTGAATGTGGAAATGTCCATATTTGTGTGCATTACTGTCTGAAAGGGGTAGGTTTTAGGTAAAATCTAAACAAAACTTTAAAATAATGCAAATTAATGTGCATGCATCTTCCCCGCTGCTGTAGCAGTTTCAAATAATGTAAAACTAATATGCTTGCTTAGCGTTCCTCTTAAAATGTTAACACATTTAGCCCTGTGACGTTTGTTTTTATAATGTATGTCTATATTTGACAACACACATTTAGTTTTTTCTCATTTCTATATGTTATAATCACTTCTTTGCACACTTGAATTATCATTAATTAGCAGTAGTAGTTATCAGTGTATGACAAGTTTTGGTAATAAAATTACTAAATCAATAAATAAAATCACTGCACATTAAAAACATGAGCAAAGAGATGCAAACACAAGAGACTGGAGTATTACTAGAACAACTAAAACAAACACTGAACTTACACTACAGTTCAAAAGTTCGGGGTCAGAAATATTTGTTTAAAAATTTGCAAAGTCTCTTATGATCACCCAGACTGGACAGTAACAGTAATCTTTATCAAATATTATTACAATTTAAATGAACCATTTTCATATTTTAAAATGTAATTTATTCCTGTGATGGCAAAGCTGAATCAGTCTTCAGTATCACATGATCCTTCAGAAATCATTCTAACATTTGTGCGATAAACTGTTTTTCAGTATTCTGAATGCAGTTCAAAAGAACAACTTTTATTTTAAAATGGAAATCTTTTTTGTACCTAAAATCAATTATAGGCTACATTTTTAAGTGTTACTTTTGATCAATTTAATTGATATTTGCTAAAGTATTAAATTCTTTAAAAACAAAACTTACTGACCCCAAACTTTTGAAAGGTAGTGTATACACTGGCTTTTTACCTGAAAGAAGGGACTCTTACAGCCGAGCGTTATGATATTTCACAATAACATTCCTGTCACTATCGACCAGAATAAACTGAATGACCAGCTCTATTTAAAACAAAGAGTTCATTGTTTACTGACTCATTTTAATGTTTGTCCTTCTCCTCCTAATGACTGACTCTGGTATGCCATTTCATTAAGTACACACCAGAAAATACCAGCCCAATCAATGAATGAGAAACAAAGTATGCCGTTAGTTAGCGTGTTGTCATAGATAAGGTAACTTTAAAGATAAAATGTAGAAACTGTAACTACAGCGGTTTCCATACCCATGTCATCCTTGGCGCAGTGCATGTACTCAGCAAAGAGAGAGCGACAGAGCTCGTATGCTCCAAAGAAACAGAAATATCCAGGCACTTCACGGGCAATAGTGGGGGTTAAACCCTGGAAGAACCCTGCAGGACCCTCATTATGCATAATGGACTTTATCACCGACCAAACTGTGCTGAAAACACAGACAGATATAATGAGACAGGAGATAAACAATATCATCATGAGTAATACTAGCTCTTAAAAGTAAATGGAAAAATACGTGCACAGTATCCGCAGAAAGGAAAGCTCAATCTTTACTTCTGACTTTGGGCAATCTTGCCGGAGGAGGTCATCTCATGCATAGCCTGCAGTCGGCACTTCACCAGCTCAGTGGGACATAAGACCAGAGAGGAGAAAATAGAGGCCACAGAGCCTGCGCACGCTTTCTGCATGTCACTGTACAGAACGGAAATGCATGGAAAATTAAAAATGTATAAAATTGTGATGTTCTTAATTTTTTTGATCAATAATGATATGTATATACAGTACCGGTCAAAAGCTTGGAAACATTACTATTTTTAATGTTTTTGAAAGAAGTCTTCTATGCTCATCAAGCCTGCATTTATTTGATCAGAAATACAGTGAAAACAGTAATATTGTGAAATATTATTACAATTTAAAATAATGGTTTTCTATTTCAATATACTTTAAAATATAATTTATTCCTGTGATGCAAAGATGAATTTTCATCAGTCATTACTCCACTCTTCAGTGTCACATGATCCTTCAGGAATTATTCTAATATGCTGATTTATTATCAATGTTGGAAACAGTTGTGCTGCATAAATATTTTTTTTTGTATAACTTGTGATACTTTTTTCAGGATTCATTGATGAATAAAAAGTTAAAAAAGAACAGCGTTCATTTAAAATAGAAATCTTTTGTAACAATATACACTACCATTCAAAAGTTTGGGGTCAGTACATTTTATTTTCTTTCTTTTTCTGAGAGAAATTAATACTTTTATTCAGCAAGGATGTGTTAAATTGATAAAAAGTGATAGTATTTATTTTGTTAGAAAAGATTTCTATTTAGAATAAATGCTGTTCATTTTAACTTTCTATTCATCAATGAATCCTAAAAAAAATTATGCAGCAAAACTGTTTCCAACATTGATAATAACTGATAATCAAATCAGCATATTAGAATGATTTCTGAAGGATCATGTGACACTGAAGACTGGAGTAAATAAAAATTCACATTTGCCATCACAGGAATATTTCACATTTTATAATATATTCAAATAGAAAAATGATTTTAAATAGTATAATATCATAATAAAATAATAATTATAATAATATTTCACAATATTACTGTTTTTTAATCAAATAAATGCAGCCTTGATGTAAGAACATAAGTTCAAAACCCCTTTAAAAAAATCTACCCCAAACTTTTGAACAATATTGCTTATCACAATATACACATTTTATGAAAAAGTGATTAAAAAACATCTGAAAAATAAATTAAATTCCTCTAAACTTAATAGTGAACATCATGTACACCTCAGTGACAACTTTATTAGCAAAGAAGGAATTATAAAAAAAAACCACACCTTAACCATCTCTGCATCACTTTTCAATTCAAGCAAATTTTTTTTTAAAAAGGCTATTTTAGAAACATTTATTTTGATTTATTTCATGCATTTAATTGTTGGCAACTATACTACATACTATTCCAACAGCTCAAACAGTAGAGCATGGCCAAATTCATGGTTAAATTTCCAGGGAATGCATGAAATGATAAACTTCAATGCAATCTAAGTTGCTTTGGGTACCGTACCGGGAGCTTCCAAAGAGCATAAATGTAAATGTAGTATTTGTGACACAAAGATAGAACTTGCCTGAGCACAGCCCCTTTCTCCTGACCAGACATGTAGCGCACCACCTCCTGGCAAAAGCCGTAGCACATGAAGAGCACAGAGTTCTCCGCGATGTTGGCCATGAGGGCTGGCGAGGTACCTTGATACAGCCCTCGAAGGCCCACCTGTCTGTATGTTGACACAAAGCAGTGCACAAAGCCTCTGTACAAAGTGGGGAATGTCTGCATTTTCACTTTAGCCGTGTCCAAAGGTTGACCACTAAATACACAAGCAGCGCCCCCTAAAGCGGAAAAAGAAGCGGGAGAACAGAAAGAGAGATTTTTTTTCTCTTGTTAATGAAAATTAAAAATAGACTGTAGGAATGACATATTTACCCTTCAATACCCTTTGTAACAGAAAATAAAAAAATAATATATATATATATATATATATAGAATGATTTTAATTGGTACTATTTTGCCATTATAACTTTGATCCTGTGGTTTAAAATGACAGAATGAAATAAAGTGTTAAAGGGATAAAATTATGTCATTAATTACTCACCCTCATTTACATTTACATATATGCATTTGGAAGATGCTTTTATCCAAAGCGACTTACATTGCATTTCAAGGTACACATTTACATTCTTATCAGTTCTTGCTTTCCCTTGGAATCGAACCCATGACCTTGAGCGCCAACGCTCTACTGTTTGAGCTTCACGAACAACAACAACAACAACAACAACCTTTATTTATAAAGCACAATTAACACAATACAAATTGATCCAAAGTGCTGTACATAGTGCATAGCAGGACTACACCTTTATATTAAAAAAAAAAAAACATTACAAGTTTCCAAAAGCTAAAGAATAAAAATGTGTTTTCAGAGTAGATTTAAAAATGTCCAATGAAGGAGCAGATCTCACATGATAAGGGAGAGCATTCCAAAGCTTGGGCCCAGCCACAGAAAAGGCCCGATCACCCTTTAATTTGTAGCGACTTCGTGACACATTTAAAAGCAAGTGATTTGAAGATCTAAGTGCCCTAGCAGGACAGTATGGCACAATAAGATCACAAATATATCTTGGTGCACAGCCAGACAACACCTTATAAACAAACATAAGGATCTTAAAATCAACTCGAAACTTAATAGGAAGCCAGTGAAGGGATGCCAAAACAGGAGAAATATTATCCCTCTTTCTAGACCCAGTCAAAAGTCTTGCAGATGCATTTTGAACAATTTGTAAACGAGATAGTGAAGATTGAGGAAGACCACAATAAAGAGAGTTGCAATAGTCTAATTGTGATGTTACAAATGCATGAATTGCAACTTCTAAATCTTTGCTTGAAAGAATGTTCTTCAACTTTGCAATAGATCTTAAATGGAAAAAGCTTCCTCTAATAACAGCACTAATTTTTTTATCAAAAAATAGTGAAGAGTCAAAGATCACTCCAAGGTTTTTGATTTGTTTGCATACATTTGTTGAGAGAGGACCTAACTGGGCTTTCAGAGCAGGAGAGGAATCTGCCGGACAACCTAGAATTAAAACCTCTGTTTTATCCTCATTTAGCTGCAGAAAATTATTTGTCATCTACCTCTTGATATTATCTACACATTCCAATAACACATCAAATGGAGCAGTGGTGTCAAGCCTTACTGGAAGGTAAAGCTGAGAATCATCTGCATAACAGTGATATGAAATGTTGTACTTCTGAAAAATGAGGGCCAAGGGGAGCATATAAAAGGGAAAACAATAGAGGTCCCAAAATAGATCCCTGAGGCACACCAAACAAAACAGGAGCAGATGACGAGGACAAATTTCCTAAAATTTACAGAAAAAGTCCTCTTTCCGAGGTAGGAAGCAAACCACTTTAATACAGTGCCCTTGACACCTACCATACATTCTAGCCGTTCAAGAAGAATGCTGTGGTCAATGGTATCAAATGCAGTGCTCAGGTCTAACAAAACCAGCACAACACAAGAGCCTGAATCTAGAGCTAGCAAGATATCATTATCACAACAGAGCTGACTCAGTGCTATGTAATGATCTAAAGCCAGATTGGAACATGTCCAAAATATCAAAAGAATTCAAATAAAACTGGAGCTGTGAGAAAACTACTTTCTTTAAAAGCTTAGAGATAAAAGGCAGTTTAGAGATCGGTCGATAGTTACTGCACATTTCTGGATCAAGTTGAGGTTTTTTCAACATAGGTTGCACAATTGCATGTTTAAAACTAGCTGGAACGACACCTTTGGCTAAAGAGCTGTTTATGATAGCGGTTACCATATGACTAATGGTAGAAAAACATCCTTGAAAAGACGAGCCGGGATAATATCTAACTTAGAACCAGAACACTTCATAGTAGAGACTATATCAGCTAGCTGAGTTGGAGAGACAGGTTTAAAGTTAGACAGACAACTCATAGGACAGGGCAGTTGCAAGTGACATGGTTCAGAGGGAACAATGGAGCTTCTAATATCATCAATATTAGAAAATAGTGAAGCTCGTGAAATAGTGAAAAACGAAAGCTACGGGAAGCTCATGTCATTCCAAAACTGTAAAACTTACGTTCATCTTCGGAACACAAATGAAGATCTTTTTGATGAAATCTGAGAGCTTTCTGATTCTTGAGAGTTTATATGTGAATAAAAGCCTCAATTCAATCTTTTCATCATATAAAGTGATCGAATCTCTTCAGAAAATTTGGACCGCTCAATACATATGGATTAGTTTTACGATCTCCTTATGAACTTTTTGAAGCGTCAAAGTGTCAGTTGCATAGCTGTCTAGGGAGGAACAGAAAGCTCTAAGATTTCATCCAAAATATCTTCATTTGAGTTCCAAAGATGAATGAAAGTCTTAAGGGTTTGGAAAGACATGAGGGTGAGTAATTAATGACAGAATTTTCATCTTTGGGGGAACTAACCCTTTAAAGGAGACATAGTATCTGAGTTACAAAGCAATGATCTGCAAATAATCCACAAACAGTAGCATGTATTACAAACTTCCTCACTCCCTTAAACTTATTAGTAAGATCTAAGCTGAACAGAACAGGGCTGCGTTTCTCAAAAGCATCGCAAGCTAAGTTGATTGTAGAGACCATTGGTGACAATGGTTCTAAGATCTACTTATGATGCTTTTGGGAAACACAGCCCTGGTCAGTGAGTGTGTGTATGTGTGTGTGGTGCAGGGACAGCTGAAACAATAGGTCTAGGCTGTGAAACCACAGAGGTAAGCAAAAACACACAGCTCAAAGGTCAGATAAGGACTGACAAAAGAGAGGGTTTACATTGTAGATGGTGGTGCAGAAATAAAGTGTGTCCTACCTACTCTATCATCATAGGGTCCAGGACAATGTTCCTGAATGACCCTCCAAAATGAGATGATGCAATGTGAAGTTACCTATAGCTCCAGCAGAGAGGTCTATTATTGCCTGAACCACCGGATGTGGTGCCATGGTGAAATGTGCCAAGTGCTCCAAGAAATCCTATTTCAAAAGTATGTGCAAAAGATGAGACAGAGAAAAGAAAACATGAGAATACTTAAAACTTTCATTTAAACAATGTAAATGTACTTTGATTTGTATAAAGTAGACTCCTATTTAATCCCAAACTGCTTTGCTTACTGCTTTTCCATGTAACTTTCCCCCTCCTGATTTGTTGCAGCACGTTTAAAGTTTAAATGATAGGTTGTATAATGTATGAAAGTTATGAACAAAAGATACATAGGCAGACAAAATGGAGCGGAATCTCAAGTTTCATAGAGAAATCAAGTCACAAGCCACAATGACAGACCATGTGGCATTGAAAAACTCTCACACAAAGCCATGTGCTCTTTTACCACAGCGATGTTCGTTATCTTCCCGCCTCTCCAATCATGCTATATTTTTTCTACAGTGTGTGGCTGTCTTTTATGGGACGCAAAATAAAGTAACATCAAAAACTGCTCGTTACAGTCTGTATACATATAGTGTTCAGTCCTGGTGATGCAAGAACACGTCTGTCTGTAACTTACAGACAGACGTGCTCTTGCATCACCAGTACTAAACACTGTATGGATCGCGAGATTGAACATCTTAAAAGTAAAACTGTGACAACGTAAATTTCACAATAAAAAATTCACCAAGCATATACATACCTTATTTCACGAAAGCGCTCAAAACGAAAAAATGTAGCGAGGTTTGATTCATGCTGGCTGTTTACTGAACTGACACATTTGCGATCAGATGAGTCATGACCTCTCGTCAGGGATCCGTGAAGCGATATCTAATTCGTATTGTTCAAATGAGTCGAATCATTTCAGTGAATCGTTTGAGCAAAATCATAACGATTCGGTCACGACCAGGGGGGCATTCCAGAAAGCAAGATGATCTTACCGTCAAACATACCCTGAACTCTAGGTTTATTAACCCAAACCTTGCTTACTCGAGGTATGCTGGTTCCAAAAACGCGTCCGGTACGCGTCGTGTAATATTCAGTTCCTGTGAAAAACTGTTACAATGGGTGGGGTATCTGTATACATGAATATATATTATATTTCCCCTGTTGTGGGCGTGGCCTTGAGACAAGGCACAGACGAATGGAACTGAAAATATCAGTGTATCTAGTCTATCTAGTAGTGTATCTACTCACACCATATGGCAAGCCGTTTTAACATTTAATCCTTAAAACCTACTAGTATCTATTTTCATGCTACTAGTACTTATTTTTTAGATACTAGTGTCTTTTCCATACTAGTACTTATTCATTAGCTACTAGTGCTTATTCTTTAGGTACTAGTGCCTGTTTGTTAGATACTAGTGCTTATTCTTTTGGTACTAGTACCTTTTTAAAGATACTAGTACTTATTCATTAGATACTAGTTCTTATTTATTAGATACTAGTACTTATTCCAATAGTGACTAGTTATTATTTATTAGATACTAGTACTTATTCATTAGTTACTAGTACTTATTATTAGATACTAGTGCTTATTCATTACCTATTAAATAGATACTAGTACTTATTCATTAGATACTAGTACTTATTTCGAGAGTGACTAGTAACTATTATTTTGTTACTAGTAACAAATTTAATTTTTTTGCCATTGACTTCTATGGGGATCTGTCATTCAGATATCAACTATTCAGTTCTGACTAGTATGTATTCCAATTGTGACTAGTACGTATTTATTAGATACTAGTAGTTATTCATTAGGCACTATTACTTATTTCTTAGATACTAGTACCTATTACTAGATACTAGTATTTATTCATAGATACTAGTACTAAGTCATTAGATACTAGTACCTATTAAATAGATACTAGTACTTATTCATTAGCTACTAGTACCTATTAAATAGATACTAGTACTTATTCATTAGCTACTAGTACTTATTCATTAGATACTAGTACTTATTCATTAGATACTAGTACCTATTAATTAGATACTAGTACTTATTAATTAGCTACTAGTACTTATTCAATAGATACTAGTACTTATTCATTAGATACTAGTATCTTTTGTAATTGTTACTAGTAACTATTCTTATGTTACTTGTCACAACTGCTTTTTTACTAGTCTTATGTTTTGACTAGTCAGAACGGCAACTGGAGAGTTCAATTAAAAATCTTACTAGTAACATTTGGAATAAATACTAGTATCTAATAAATAGGTACTAGTATCTATTAAATAAGTACTAGTAGCTAATTAATAAGTACTAGTATCTAATTAATAGGTACTAGTATCTAATGAATAAGTACTAGTAGCTAATTAATAAGTACTAGTATCTAATTAAAAGGTACTAGTATCTAATGAATAAGTACTAGTATCTAATGAATAAGTACTAGTATCTATTGAATAAGTACTAGTAGCTAATGAATAAGTACTAGTATCTAATGAATAAGTACTAGTATCTATTGAATAAGTACTAGTAGCTAATGAATAAATACTAGTATCTAGTAATAGGTACTAGTATCTAAAAAATAAGTACTAGTACCTAATGAATAACTACTAGTATCTAATAAATACGTACTAGTCACAATTGGAATACACACTAGTCAGACCTGAATAGTTGATATCTGAATGACAGATCCCCATAGAAGTCAATGGCAAAAATTTGAAATTTGTTACTAGTAACAAAAGAATAGTTAATAGTCACTCTTGAAATAAGTACTAGTATCTAATGAATAAGTACTAGTATCTATTTAATAGGTACTAGTATCTAATGAATAAGTACTAGTATCTAATAATAAGTACTAGTAACTAATGAATAAGTACTAGTATCTAATAAATAAGAACTAGTACCTAATGAATAAGTACTAGTATCCAATAAATAAGAACTAGTACCTAATGAATAAGTACTAGTATCTAATTAATAAGTACTAGTATCTAATTAATAGGTACTAGTATCTAATGAATAAGTACTAGTATCTAATGAATAAGTACTAGTATCTATTGAATAAGTACTAGTATCTAATAAATAAGAACTAGTATCTATTGAATAAGTACTAGTATCTTTAAAAAGGTACTAGTACCTAAAGAATAAGCACTAGTATCTAAATAATAGGCACTAGTACCTAAAGAATAAGCACTAGTAGCTAATGAATAAGGACTAGTACTTAAAGGAATAGATACTAGTATCTAAAAAATAAGTACTAGTAGCATGAAAATAGAGACTAGTCGGTTTAAATGATTAAATGTTAAAACGGCTTGCCATACACACCAGCCTAGCTTAGCATAATATATATTATTAGGGCACAATACATTTTAGAGGTTTATATTCAAATTAAATTTAAAGCCTCACAAATGAAAAAAAAAGCTAAAGACATCAAAGAGTAAAAAACTGTATTAGCCAAGACGAGGTTATTCGCATTTGGTCTGCTGTGTCCTTATGAATGCCTGTAATCAATCAGGCAAAACAGCAAAACAGCTCAGACAATTTATCATATAACACAAATAAAAAAATGTTGAAAATGTGAACTGTTGCAATAGGGAAAATATCATGAACATAGATAGAATAATTTTTTAACGACTTCTTGGAAACGAATTGTTCTAAAGAACCGATTCGCACAAATGGCTCAGATTTCCCATCACTGGAGGGATGAGACCGAGGCAGCGGCAGACCCCTCCCTTGGAACAGTTTTATAAGCTCTTCCCCTTTCCTGTTGCAATCCGATTCAGTTGTCCTGTTGCAATGCATATGATACAGACTGATTAAAACAAATAATATTACTGAATGTTTGAACACTGTAAAAAAGTGGCAAATGAGCAATACATTTACTTTACTGGACGCAAAAAGACACCCGGAACTTTTATACGTCTCAGGCGCCTTGCCGGACGGTTGATTGTGCTGCACAGGGAAACGTGCATGGACGACATTGAGATCTTATGAGAGGGGCAATCATGTATAAAAGATTATTAAATATATATCAGGTCCGAAATGGATTAATTCATACGCAGAATACACGACTACCATCCAAAAAATGTAAAGAGAAGGAGCGTTTTGCTCCTGTTATCTGGTAAGTTACAGATTTAAGACACTGAGGTGACAGGTCTGATCAGATTGACTGGTGTTTGTGTGTCAGTTCAAAATCTCAATCTCAAATTGAAATATCTCAGATATAAATAAAAGAAGACTTGATCGACATGCTCAATTTTCCATTCTTATGTTGATTGTGTTACTAATTATAGCTTTATTATTTGGTTGTTTAACCAAAGTGTTTTTGTTTGTTTTTCAAATTCTGATAAAAAGAAAAAAAGTAATGTGAGCACTCATTTCATCAGATTTTTTCTTTCTTATTTTAGGGCCATGGGTAGAGCAAGGCCATTGGGAACCAGTAGCATCTTTTTCAGTGAAAATAAAGAGAGCTCCACATCACTGTCAGAAGACAATGAAAAGAGACCAGAAGAGAATGAGGCTAATGCTGAGGTTAACAATGATGGACAGAAGAACACAAAAATTAATGAGGGCAATAACGTTTCAAATGCAACGTTGACATCACAGTTAGAGACTGAACCTGTGGTTAAACTTGAGGACAGCAAAAAGTTTGACAAGACAAAAACGGGGAAGGAGAGTCTTTTGGAGCTGCTGGGGGCAATGAAGGTGGAGGTCACAACCATACGTAAAATAAGACCCCCAAAGATTCCAAGAATCAGTGAGAGGCCCGACCCAAAGCCCATGGAAAGCGTACAAAGCATGTTCCAGCATGCAACAGCTGAGGTTTCACAACAGCGGTGAGTTATACATGCATACAAGCATAATTCATAAATACGTAATGCTAGCACAAAAATAAATACCTGTGATAAAAGCACTTCCATGCATACAAAGAGCTAAATCATATGATTAAGATTGATAAATTATGGTTATATATTTAATACACACACATATATATATATATATATATATATATATATATATATATTTTTTTTTTTTTTTTTTCTGTTTTTGCTTGTATTTTAGTGAGACTTTGAATCCAACACTGGTTGCTGCAGCCTCTGCCGCTGCATCTACACTGCCGAACAGCCGTCAGGCGGAGTCAGAGCTCCTTCAGCAGCTGAGGAAACATGAAGCCGTACCTGACAGCCAGAGGAGAGCCGATGGACAGAACATAGGGTAGGGCTCGTTTCAGATGTTGCTTGTCTTAAAGTCGCATCAAAATGGAAATTCATCCTATCTTTTTTTTAAATAAATGCATCTTATTATGAACGAATGTGCATAAAATGTCCATGACGATCTTCTGGTGAAATGACAGACTTCTCTCTGGTGACATGTTGCCGTCGGTCTTCTCCAACCGTTTTGTCAGCTTAAACTCCGCCCCTTTCTTAATATCAACTGCAATCTCGCATTTAGATCTGCTTCCATCCAATCGACAGCCAATGGATAGAACCTAGAGGTCACCGGCCAAAAATGTCATCACAATCTGTCGCTCCTTCTGTTACATCACAACTTTAATTGCTTAAAAACACATGATTTTGTGAAAGTAAGATTTCATTTGTTGATATTGTATGGATATTGAAATGTAAATGTATGAAAGAGTCAAATAGGAAATAAAGTGTTGCATGACTACATTTGTAGGAACCATTATTTGTCCTTTTTCTCTTTCAGAGACATAATTGCTGATATGAAAGTTGGAAAAAAGCAGAATGGCAGATCAAATGCCAGGCCTAGCAGCCAGATTCGTTTTGACGAGGACGGACAGGGATATACTCAAGACAGAGGTATCACTGGTGAACTTGATGCAGTTCGCACAAGGTAAAAAAAAAAAACGCTTCCCTGAAATTATATTTTTGAATACAATACATTTTCCACTAACCATGTGCATTGTTTTGTTTTTAAAGGAAGAGTCCTTTCACTAGTAAGAGGCTGAACATCTTCAATGCAGGTGCGGAGCAAGACTCATTGTCAGATCTGGGTAAGGAGAAGTTTTATGGCATTAACACATCTGAACTGGCATATTTGAGTATCTTCGGGTGAAACTAAGTGTATTTATTTACTCTGTCCTGTGCCTTGCTTTGAATGTTAGGCCCCACCCTTTGGGACATTGATCTAGCTAATCAAATTGTCCAAGCTACAAATCAGACGCCTCGGAATGGCTTTGAGGAGATGATCCAGTGGACCAAAGAGGGCAAACTTTGGCAATATCCAATCAACAATGAGGCTGGTGAGTACCAATGCAGGAATAGGTTGCAATCTTCTTCCTGATTTTAATCCTGTACATAATCTTATTTTTTGGCACATGCAACTTTTTCAGGGCTGGAGGATGAGGCAAGTGTGCCCTTCCATGAGCATGTGTTTTTGGAGAAGCACCTTGATGAATCGTTCCCCCGGCAAGGTCCAGTCAGGCACTTCATGGAGCTTGTAATTACAGGCCTCACAAAGAATCACCACCTCACGGTTCAACAGAAACAGGAGCATATCGCCTGGTTCAGAGACTACTTCCAGCAGAAAGACAATGTCCTGAAAGAAGCTGAGGCTTAACTTAAATGAGAATTGGAAAATGACAGATGATGCTTTTGGATTCACCTGAATGCTGAATGCCCCAGAACCAGCTAGTTAAGATCCTAACTGCACTAATAGTTAGTAAAACTGAAAACACAGTCATTAAGCAATTGGAATTAATAATTGCATCCATAACCAGATTAAAAGACTGTATCATGGCTGTTGGTTCTTAATGGTTACTGTACTATTATATACACTTTACAGAGATATATTAAAGCTGTTTTTCAATAAGTAGTTTGGATGTTGTGAATGCTGCTGGTATCAGTTTTCTTGTGTGGTATTTCACAATAAAAGTTGTTTCAAAGCAGCATAAAGAATTGTATCTTATTTCCCCAGTCAGAAAGATAATGATGATGAAGACCAGCATAAATTTCCTGACATGGTTATGTTGTTATGAGAAAAAAATATGCGTTTCAAGAACTGGTTTTGGGTTAGGTTTAGTTTTTTTCCTTAATTTTGATGTAAATTCAGATTTTGTTTCTTTTTTTAAATGTGGGTGGGCAAGAGAGCTACAAATAAAATCCTAAACCCTGTTGTTTATCTATGGCAGTGATACTCCTAATAGTAATTAGGCCTGTTATTACATCTAAAACCTTACAGATTGCCATATCACCTCATTATGAATTAATAACTTCAACTTGCAACTACTATAAATATAACCAGATTTATCTACATACATAAACTCATATAAAACAATATTTCAAGTACAGCAAATCTCAACTGCTTGATTGGTTATATAATTTCCATATGTAAACTACTCTATCGCCAAATTTGGACAACTAGGCATTAATGTATAATAAACATCTGTAAAGCTGCTTTTAAACAATGTTTATTATAAAAAGCACCATGCAAATAAAAAATTTGACTTAAAAGAAACTATGTAGAGATTTCAGAATTTAAGGATATCAAGGTCTTATCAGAATTACCTTCCAGTGTCACTAAGGCCTCTTAAATAATGTATTAAAAACAATTGTGTTGAAAAAAAATTTTTTCTTTAAGATCAATATAAATTATACTTATGAAGGTCAAGATGTTTAAGTTAACACTAATAGTATGTTGTATGTAACCTTTAAAAATATATATCTAACTTTGACCAAAGACAGGGATGCCCAGTCCTGTTCCTTGAAATTGACATCCCTGCACAAGTTCAGCTCCAACCCTAATCAAACGCACCTGAACCACATAAATAAGATCTTCAGGAACACTTGTGCTGCGTCTGATATAGCATACTCTTGAATAGGTACTCATTTTGAATAAGTAACAAGTTCATGGCCACTAAAAAAAAAAAGTATGTTTTATAAAGTATGCATGAGAGTATGTATTATGAATGTATTCCGGACGTACTACATTCGCTATGCTGTCATTTTCATGTGACCTACCAGTGTGTTTGTCACTTCACTGCATTTTGTAAATCCTCTTCCATGGCCTCAAGGGATAGTCAAGTGTCCATTGTATACACACTTCAGTATCTCACTGGAAGTTGTAGGTCATCTGGACACTTCTTACTTTTATGAGTACTGTAAATTCTATATAGTAGGGAAGAATGTCATTTCAGAATCAGATGCAGCCTTGGTAATCAGATTGGTGTTTGGAGCAGGGTTGGCACTGAACTCAGTAGGAAAGTAGTTATGTAGAATCAGACTCACCTGTATTAAAACATTGCTGCGAGAAAATCACTATTATTAGACTATTGGATGACTGAAATACACGGGTGGGAAAGAACGGAGAACTGCTGAGACATCATGGCTAGATTACATGAATGAGGAGGATATAAATGAATCTCTATTTGTGACCTGACAATTCAAACACTTTCAAAGACCCAAGTCACAGAATTAATTTGTCTAAAATTTGTGTATATTCATGGAGTAAGGAATCCTTTTAAATATCTGAACTCATAAAAATTATTATTTTGCTTCACACAACTCGACACGTCTGACAATTCCATTTTTATTCAAAGTGTCTGATTATAAAGAATGTACATATGGGTTTTGAGCTACACAAACAAAACTTTTCAGGGAAGTCATAATATCAACACATGGAGCTCAACTAATGAAACAAACCCTTCGGGCGGTTTTATCAAATGAAAGCTACTCAAAGCATTCTACATGGATCATTTCACATGATAAGAGTCTTTTAACAGTCACTTTCAAAAAGCAGCTATTTAGACACTGATGTATAAAGTTAACTACATGTGGGAAAAAAGAATCCTAACCAAATCATTTTCACAAAATTATGGCAAAGAGAGCTTTTGTACAGGTCAAAGGTACATTACAAAAATGTAACATTAATCTTTGTTTTTGAAACTATAAAAGGACTAACGCACAGAATTAAATACCTTTATCTCTAAAGCACACCAAAGAAAATGGAAAAACAACTCCAAAAAACAATGCTATAAAAAAAAAAGAAAAAGAAAAAAAAAAGACTTTGGTGATCTTTGCCGTTTTTACAGAGATTAAACCAAACAGTTGTACAGCAGGAGATAAGGGAAGGTGAGGGTGTTGGGGAACTCCGTAGAGAGTCTTGCCTTGTAGTAGACGACAGTAGACGACTTGCCTTGGCACATGCAATCTAAAAAATAACATTGAAAATACAAAGTACATTAGCTGATGGAATTTTGGCTATAATAGAAGTTAAATAGCTGAAGATTTGTCAGTACAGTACAGTACACAAATTCAAATTAATTTGTGTGTGCAATATACAACTCACCATTCTGGTTTACCATCGACGATAGCTAGTGGCTTGACGCTGGTGGGGTACTTTATGCCGCAACGTCTGCAAGTTCTTGTACTTTGACATGATACTTTGACTCTTTTTGAAGACAGGCTTCTGATTGAAGGGTGGTCTTGGAATTAAAGAGCCCTTAGGGAACACAAAAAATATTTAGGATTTATTTGGAATGTGGATGGAAACACCACATAAGCTAAAATGATTCAAATCAAGCCTACTACAAAGACTACACAATTAATCATGTATTATAGTACATAGTACGTTGGAACTAAGACTGATATCAGCAAGCATCACTTACCATTAAGGGTTTCCTAAGAACTCCATCAGGAGCTGGTCCCCTCTTCACTCCAACAGTTGAGCGGAAATTGGGTCTCTAAGTAAAGAAGAACAATGTCTCACTACAAATTAGAAATGCACCGATACCTGTACTCGGGTGTCGGTCTGATACTGTGCTCATGTACTCATAAAACTACCCCGATACAACCGCACCCGATACCACTTTAAGGTGCCGTTCACATATCGCGACTAAAAATACGTGAAAAAGCGTGGCCGCAGCGCTTTCTCCTCTTTTCCACAAGCGCTTGCGCTCCCTTGGCGTCTGTCGTTGCTATGCAACCATGAACATAGGCGTGCCAGGAAAAAACGCTAAAAAAAGCTTCTCTTATGAGCGTGCTTGCCGCGTGCCTACATTTGAAATAACGATTTTGCACACGCAAAAAAACGCGATATGTGAACGGCCCCTTATGGCAACGAGACATTAGCCTAACCTCTCGTCAGTTGAGCAGGTAGTCGGAGGAGTAATGTCAGCCGTTTGGAGATATTTTAAGCGATGATGATAAAAGTAGAGCAGACTGCAAACTATGCTCTGCTAAATTGTCAAGAGGAGGGGTGACGGGTGAGAATACCTCATTTAACAAGCAATTTGATTATACAAGTTGTATATTTACTTTGTAACAGTCAGAAAGTGAAAAACGTGATGAAAATAAAACATTGTTAGAAGAACTGTATGGTATTATTAAGTACTCATATCGGTACTTGGTATCGGCAAGTACCCAAATGTAAGTACTTGTACTTGGCCTGAAAAAAAGTGGTATTGGTGCATCCCTACTACAAATACCTATAACAAAAATGACTAACAAGGAAGAATCAGAGAGTGATTTAAAACTAGAGTAAAACAAGAAATGCTTTCACTTCCAAGCACCCTTGATGAGAACAAGACTTTGAAATCTACATTTTAAGAATTTCATTACCTGAAATGAAGCAGGCTTCCTCAGGGTTTTTTCTGGACTTCTAGAAGACCTAAATAAATAAAAAAATAAAAAAATAAATATTGTAGAAGGTTGCATTTAGCACATTTGTTACAGTTTAGCAGCTGTAAATGACTAGCCTATGGGTACGTTTACAAGACGTACTAAAAACTGAAAAAAAACAAAACAACTCAAACGCTGTATTATGCATGCAAGGTAAGTAGTGTCAATGTCACTTTATAAAGAAACTACACGCCTAAAGACTCGACACATAATAAGCATGTGCATGAGATCACCGTTTTCACAAATTTGTGTTTTTGTAGTTTAAACTGAGACAATAACACATCATTTTCAAAAACCTCCACTTTGAAACCTGTTTTCAGGCCACCAAAACAGTTGTGTAAACGAATAGCCAAAATGCATAAAAAGTTTTCTGTTTTAACCTGAAAACAATGTTTTGTAACCATCCCCCAAAAATAAAGTTAATTTACCGTCTTTCTTTCTGTTCCTGTGAAGAACTTGTAGGACTTTGTAGCTTGGTGAAGCGTTCATTCAGTGTTAAATTTCCATGAGATTCTGATTCCTCTGGGAGAGGAAGAACATTTAGAACTTGCATGCAGAGATTTGATACTAGCATATTGCAACAGCATAAATTATTTGCAAATCATTCAAAACTATGACAGTAGTGTCAGACGTTTACCAGACTTGTTCTTGGGTGCCTTATTCCTCCAAGGTGCATTGTTCTTAGAACTAGTACTTGGTTTGTGCCCTGCCTCCCAATGGGAAACCACAACAAGGTCACGTGAAAGCCGCCTGTCTATTGGTGAGGAGCTGAAAAGAAAGTCAACGAGGCATGTGAACAAGTGATCCATATCATCTGGACGCTTAAGCATGGAATAAAATGTCATATTAAACGACATCATCAAATATTCAGAGAAAGCATGCACAAATGTTATCTGATTTCAAAGTGTAATAAACTTGTGCCTTGTGAACTGAGGAGGGAAAATGTTGCATTTCAAACTAAATTACTCAAACATTCACAGTCCTCAAGAACCCAATTGTATTGTTGCAAATGCAGAAGGACCAATGATGGATTACTACATGGGTACTTACAGCAAAGCAAGCCCATCATCTCCATGCTTCAGTTTGAATTGGTAGATTAATTTTCCCTGATTCACCTTGACATTTAGCAGCCTTCCTTTCGCTAACGTGAATAACAGATATTGGCAGACTGAATGAGTGGCCTGAAGAATGCCGTGTAGGAATCATGTTACGCTCCAAAAAGTTAACAGATTGGCAGGTGAGCACTTCCTTTTCATCCAGACTTGACATGCCAGATACATTCCTCTTAACCTATCCTTTCATACTGGATTAGATGTATTTGGAGAACACTTCTTGCTGGAAAACATATTTCATGATATAAAAGCTGGTTTGCAGCTCTGGATTCTGCAGTGACATTGAGGTAAAGTTTCGATGAAAGGATCTTCCGAATGCTGGACTGATTTCTCAAGAATTTGTTGGCCAGTTGTCTTGCAAAACCTTCAAACTACATGGTCTGTGGAAAGACATTCATCAACCTCTTCCATGTTCATCTTCACTTAACAGGTAGGCATTTAAATTTACTTTGACAATTCTTCAGTTGCAGGACTTCTAATGAGGCTCACTACAAATTAATGGTTGGCATTTTGGTAAGCATGTTTCATTAGGCATATATGGATCAGGTTTTTAACTTCAGTACAACTCCGACATGCTGCCATTTCAGTCAGTGGGTTTGATGTGGAGTAACATGTGATCCCTGCTTGTCGATGTCAATGCTGCAATGCCAAGTATATAAAGGCATTTAAGGGCATAAATCTTTCATTAATACCAACAGAGAACTGCAGTTATGGAGGAGGGATGTGGCAGGGGAGAACATCCATTTTGTTCCCATCTCGTTGATCTGTCATGGAAGAAAGTGCACGCAAGACTTCCTTCTTATAGTTCTCACACGACGAGGCCTCTTTTCAGGTGCAGTTTCAAGGAACTTCTGGGGTTAGTGGAGATGAGAGTTTTATTCTTTGACCATGATCATGGGATTAGATGCAGACCAAATCTTATATTATTCTATTAAGGGGATGGTACATGGTGACTCGTTTAATGGAGTTATTTTTCTTCTTGCAATCAAATCTGGTTTCCACTCAAACAGTTGAAGAGTCAATCTGTTTCTTCATCCAGCCAATCATCTAAATTCTTCTTAGGGAACAACTTCTCGTGATACATCAACAGTGTCTTAATGTCATAACTTCCAAAATAGAGCTTGCCTGTTTTCTCTCCATTGAAAATGTCCTTCGTGTTTCCATTTTCCAAGACATCCTATCCCATGTCCATGAGACGTAGCCATGAGAGATAGAATTTTGCTCATGTTACTGCAGTTAGTTGCATATTGAGGCAGAGCATTGTAGTATAACAGGACAGACCATCCTTCTGCAAACACTTACAGATTACGGCTTAAAAACCATTTCCCTCCCTGGAAGACATTTTAAACATCTCTTCTGGGTTAAAGTCGATCTGGATGCATCATTGTGGGACACATGGCATTTGACTTTTGGAACAAAAAGGACTGCAATTGTGAAACTTTTGAAAGACCACTTGCTCAGACTTATCTCATATTCTCTTGACAAGCACAGAGGTATTCTGGATAACGACAGGTTTAACATCATACTGTTGACAAAAATGAGGAAAACAGGCACGATTTTCTTTTTTCTCTCCTCATCCATCTCATCTGACAAGGTGATACCCCTTTGATGAAAGTTGTGCCATTGAAAAACAGGAAGCTTGACCTTCTAAACATCACGCGCCCATTGCCACAGTGTGAGGGGTAATACCATACCTGTGTGCGCTCACAGAGCGACGGGATTCCACCTTTGTTTCGGAGTCCCTCTCAGGCTCTGCGGTCTTGGAGTCTGTGTTGGGGGATGACTCTCTGGACGACGGCATCTTTTTGAGCGGTATCTTGCGTGGTGGCACTCCTGAAGAATCTTTGCCATTCTTTGGAGCTGTCTGAGGCTTGGGTTTCTGGAGTCTGTCCGAGATTCTTGGTGGGGGCAGTTTGAACCGGGCCACTGACTCTGCTCTAAAATTTCGTGCTTTTAGCAGTCGACTCTTATCATTGAGGGACAAACCACGACCACGGAAGCCCCTGAGAGGAAGAGGCCTCACTGATAATTCCCTGCGGAAACGCTTTGGCGGCCCATGCTCAAAACCACTTGATGACGGCGGACGCCTGAAATCTTCACTCTTCCTCTTGAATGGCCGCCCAATGGGCCTTTCCTGAGGTCGCAGAGGTGGATAAGGTCTGAGCGAGAAGCCAGATGGGGGTGGGCCTAGTCTCCGTGCCGGTGATCTGTAAGGGGGCCGAGAGTGTGGACTTCCCCCTCTTCCGTGTGCCCATTCCATGCTGGGGCGGCGAGACTCTCTTCCAACCTCTCCATGCGGCCCACGTTGATCTCTCTCTGCAGACCACCTACATATCCATTACAAACAATACAAACATGTGGGTTATAATGCCAGTTTGTGCTGCTTGAGCTGTGTGGAAGCTCTTAAATTTTTATCAATTTAGATCCAGCCCCAGGCTGCTGAATGCCATAACTTCTGTGCCAGTAAAACTTAAAGGTGAAAAAGCCTCAAATTGTTTTACAATTTCTCCAGACAGACTTTCACTTTATGAGCTTTATCATTAGATCCTGTGGTACTTTACACTGACAGAAAGCTGAAGGAAGTTGGGATTTACTCTCACCACCCTGCAGTGTACTGGACTTTGCAATCTAACACATAACTGTATATTTACTTTACCCAGCCTTCACAGCTTCATTCTTGTACCTCTCTGGATATGAACTCCTTCCATGAAACTCTCTGGGTTTTCTATGGGGTGGGCCGGAGAGCCTTGAATCGCCACCAGGAGGGTGAGGATAACCTCCTCGGCCATTCCAGTGGTGGCCACCAAGTGCTGGTCGGCCAAAGGGCCTGTCGCGAGGTGCAGGGCACCAGCTCCTGTCATGCTCCTGAGGGCTTGGGCGTCGCTGGGGACCCCTGAAGGAACTATGCGGTGAAGGAACCCGCCTTTCTGATGGAGGGCCATGGAAATGGCGAGATGGAGATGTGTGGCTAGGGTGATTTCCATGGAAGAGTGGTGCTCTGTGGCTAGGCGGTCCATGCATAGGACCATGAGGGGACTGTCTGTGCTGGACTGGGGGAGGGCGGCTTGAGCGGGGTGGAGAAGGCCTCCTGCGGCCCCGCTGTGAATCCTGTGAGCCGGGATAAGGATGGAAGTGATCCTGGTTCTGCATCCACTGTCCGTGTGGTCGCTCTCTGCGTTCACCCATGAGCGAGGGCCTTTTGGGGTATGACTGTGGTCCGGTACTGTTGTTATCTCTCCAACTTGGTGGGGCTTTTCCAGGAGGTCCTCTGAAACCTCTCTGGCTTCTTGAAGGGGGGCCAAATCGCCCTTCATGATTCATGCTTCTGTTGTTGTCAGAGAAAGGCCTGTATGAGAAACAAATGTGAAATTGAGTCACCATTATATTGATAATTAGGTAGACATGTCAGAATTAAATAGTATATAAAATATAAATATCTACAGCAATGTACTACCTGTGTTTGGAACGAGGAGATCCTGAGTGTGGTCTTACCATTTTTCAGCTTTTCACCTATCTTCAGTGGGGGGGGAAAAAAACAGTAATATTACACTTCCGGTTTATGTACACTAATGACAGAATAAGACTGGCATAAAAACAGCAAAATAAAGGGGAAACAGAAATATTTTACTGAGACTTGTCAAATTAATGTAAAAATAAGACTAGTAGTATAATGCCAACCAGTTTCAGCATTATTCTTTGAATAACAAATCTAGCGCTGTCAAGTAATCAATCTTTCTGGAATTTAAATCATCAAAAGGTACATACTACACACTGACCCAGATAATAGTTTGAGGTCTTTGTTAATTTAGTCATTTACATTTTAAAAACCCTTTAAATATGTACAACATGCGGCTGTCTAACCTGACCGATATTATTACAGACCAAACTACAATGAATTAAACTACTAAAATGCGTTTTAATCCCATGATACTTTTGCCCTGTCAGTCATGTTCCAGGGACATAAAGACCGAATGAATAAAATGCAACTTAAAATGCAGGGTTTTTAGCAGCTTCATATAAAATGCTGAAACAAAGCATGGTCCTTGGTTAAATTATGTAACGTTAGGAATCAAACGAATTTAGACTAGGTCGACGACACCACATTCTTTGGCCTAACGTTACATGAACGCGTGTCTCTGGGCAGACAAGGCCGTGAGTTTCACGTTCAGAAGGGTAATTAGAAACAAATGTAACAACACGTTTAACAGGTAACATTACACATATAAAACAATTACAGTTTTACAATAATCGATGCAAGGTTATATTGAATACTAAAACACATCAAAGTTGAGTCAAACAGCCTCTTCCGTTTTCAACGTTAATGCGAAACTACGACAAATCGAAACCATTTTCCATTACAGTCTAAATAACATCAAACAACAGCATTCGTTATCAATTTTAATTCCGTTTATATTTTTAATTCCGAAGAAGTTGACCACCGGCTGAGTTGTTTTGACATACCCAAGGTTGTACGATACGGAAAACAGTTAACGTTACCCAATTCTAGCTCGTCGACAAAAGCTTAGCCGTGAAAGCTAACAAACGTCTTCCGTTATACGTCGTTCCACATCTGACCGAAACTGAACCGTATGCTTTCAAAACTAACACCAATCCGTCTCTTTCGTCGTTACATCGAGGTCGTTCCGTCGAAATGGCCGAATCCTCTTGTAAATTACATTCACGCCGAACCGAACAGCTGCAGCCGTGACGTCGACAGAGCAGGGCGCGTTCACGTTGGGACAGGAACTGACTGGATTAATCTCGACTGTCCTGTGGCCACAGTCAAAAATCCAACAGGAGGGGGGCGCCATTGTGCCAAAATCGATGAAAATATAATATAATATAATAAAACTTTCTAAATAATAAACAATTATGTAAAATTATGAAATTAAACATTTTTATGTAACTTTTAAAGATGGATGTGGGAAGCATTATGGGGCACAGAACAGAAAAAGTGAAAAAGATAAGCTTAAAAGTCCTTGCACACTGAGTCCGAAACTTTCGCATTCGTTTTTTCGTATTTGTCATTCGACTGTGAATAGTCAAAACGCCTCTCAAAATACTTGCTACGGATTCGAAAACCGCAGAATATCGAACCCGATCCAAAAAAAATTTATGACGGACGAAAGTTTCGGAGGCAGTGTGTAAATGTGATTGGCACAACGTGAGGTCGTATTTATTTTTTTAACGTGCGAAAATTTCGGGCGAGTGTGCAAGGACCTTAACCTATTATTTTTCTCACTCAGAATTCATCCATCCTGTGAAAACCATTTTGAAATTGGATGTTGCGTTACCATAGAAACGGGCTCCTACCCTTTTGGGCGTCGTCTTGTGTCATAATTTATGATCAAAACCTTTTCTAACCTTGACAAAACACATATTGTCAGAAAGGTCTAATTCTCACCTATGGCACCCATGTTCTTGCTTTATTAGCATTTTGTATCATTTAGTCAACGGGAGTGGGGGGGGGGGGGGGGGGGGCATTAAAATATCATTAAAATAATTAAAATAATATTAAGATATTAAAATATCTTATTGGAATTGAAACAGTAAAAAGGCATGGTGGGCATAACCTGAGGCATGTGATGAGAGAGTTGTCATCAAATGTCACTCTGTCCATTTCTGAAACCTCTTGCCTCTGTCAATGACATGTAACAGAGGGACATTTATCAACGAAACCTCTTTTTTTCTCAGATAGGAGAGAGTCTTTTCTCTTTATTACCACAGACCAACACACAGGTTAAAATAAGTTAACATGATATATAGCCTACATTTTATTGCACTCCACTTGTCCTATAGGCCTACAGGTTGTTTGACTGCCTTGACTGTGGTATATGTGGTATGAGGATATACTGTTTTAAGGTACTGGATTGATGTGAATTGACTTTAGTAAATGAAAAACAAGTTGGTATATTTTTCTTGTTTCTGTATATTGCATAATTTAAAGGGATAGTTCACCCAAATTATTTTATTCTGTCATCATTTACTCACCCTATAATATCATTCCAAACCTGTATGACCAAACCTGTGTGTTCATCTTTTAAAAACACGAATTGTATATTTGTAATTAAACCCAGGAGTTTTCTGTCCTTCAGTTGAAGTGTACATGGAAAGCCAATGCAATGAAATCTTTGCAGTTCCAAAAAAAAAGAAAGAAAAGAGAAAAATGAATGTAATCTGTACTACATTCGCCATGCTGTCATTATCATGTGACCTATCACGTCGCTACACTGTCATTCACAAATCCTCTCCCGTGGCCTCTTGGGATTAAGTATGCACATCGTATGCACACTTCAGAATCTCGCTGGAAAAAGTAGGTCATCCAGGTAGTTTTTGCACTCTTTCATGAGTACTATGAATTTGGACATACTTCTTTTGTCACATACTGTTTTTCACCAACTATAGGGAAGTATGTGATGCAGCCCATGAAGATGACAGAGAAAGTTGATGATCCAACGTGATCCATGATCCATGGTACCAACAAAGCCTGATTGGATTGGTTTGGTTTTGTCATCTTGAAACTAATCCTTTAACCATGAGTTTGTTAAACTACAATACCATCATGATAGGCCCCAGGTCTTTCAGGATAATTTTTTTTTCCGTAGCTACAGAACCCGGTCCAGATGATTACAGAATATCAGAGAGATATGAATCCTGGTGGTTCTTTCATTACACACTTTCTTAACCTCTTACTTACAGTAAATGCCATAAACAGCCTACATTTCCACGTAAACATTGTTTTGCTTGTGTCAGTAAAAAGAGACCTGTCAAAACTCTCACTTAAAACCTCAGTGTAAACCCATTTAACAGACAATAATGAATAATGATGGAAACTACCTCTATTATAAATGAGAAATCAACCTTTCGCATTGTTATGGTGACAGATCTCAGATATGAATCCTAAGCGTGATCTGTAGTGTATAAAAGCTCACATGACATTTGTGGATGAATTGAATCATAAAATACTGAAGTTCTTGATAAAAATAGAGCTTCAGTTCATTTTCAGACATTGGCCTTGTGACTTTCTCTTATGACTCTTTACCCTTCTTGCCCTTTTTCTTTCACTCTTTCCATAAATTACACGAGCATGACCCAGTTAAAAGGACGTTTTGCTTATGTAGTAAAAAGAGATGTGTTTGCATACAGTGTGTTTCCAACAGATGTGAGATGCTGATCAGCCGATACACCCTGCAGCATTAACACGCTTTTTTCTTCCAATAACTGTGCCTGGCCACAAAGCCAGTCAACTGTATATGCAGTAGAGGCAATTGTTCAGGCAGCTGTTACATTTAAGAGCTATCAGGAGCTGGACTGACTGACTTCAAGACTATTACAAGGTAAGAATTTTTATATCTTTAAATGAGATTATGACACACTCTTTACATAGAGTCTGTCATAAAATCCTTTATATTATATTTTATGTATATTTTATGTTATATTTATTGTTATTTCTATTTGATTGTATGTATTATATTTTAAAAATAATCTATATTAATTATATTACTTGTATTAAGAAACTGATTACACTGTTTCTATATAATACTTGTCTTAAGTACGAAGATGACAATGTTAAAAGTCTGTTTCTCTCATCAAATTAATTATTCTAATTCTGTAAATTCACATTTAAATCTCAATTCAATGAGCCGTTTTGCAGAATCTGATTTCACCAAGCACATGTTCCTGAATCAACATCTTTATTCCAATCAACCAATCAGATTTGAGGGACAAGTTTACAGTTTGTGTCAAGTTTAGGGTTACAACCAGGGTTAGGTACTTCTACATCAGTGTTTTTCACCTATCATTTCAATCTGACTTTAGGGATAAGTGGGTAGGGATAGGTTTAGGGGTAGGGATATGGTTGGGACTAAATTTTGTTGGGACTTAAAGATGTTGATCCAAGAAACGCGTCTGCTAAACACAGCCCAGCTAAATTGGAAAAAATGGCACTAGTGAAGTTGAAAGAACAGTTATTTTGGAGTTCTATTATACTATTTATACTAGATTTGAAGAGAAAGGGAAGTGAAAGAAGGAGGTGTCAGCAAACATCATGCGTGCAACCGCTTCGCTACCTGCTTCATGACACAAGCTCAAGTTTAAACTCATAATCATTCAAGAGGAAACATAGATTGTCATCTCATCTTCAAGATGGTTTATGTAGAGACGGTGATTGTGTAAATGTTCAGATCATGTGAGAACAGTCAAAGGATGACATCTCACTCTCATGTGGTTTATTTCTGTTTGTGACCTCACATCTGACTGCTTAATGCCATTAAAGGGGACCTATTATTATTCTTTTTACAAGATGTAGTCTCAGGTGTCCCCAGAATGTGCAGTTTCAGCTCAAAATGCCCCACAGATCATTTATTATGTTGTAAATGGCAATTTTTGAGTTGAAGCAAAAACATGCTATATCATGCATGTATCTTTAAATTCAAATGAGCTGCTGCTCCCCCCCACTATCCAGAATAGCCTGTGCCTTTACAGCTCCTGCCTCGGATACTCTGCCAAAAACTAACAAAACATCTGTTTTGATCATTATTTCTATCACGATCACGGTCATGTGACATTGAAGTTCATCATCATCATCATGAAAGTTATGATCTGCATGCGTTTTAAAGCCATATTAGTTTAAACTTCTATGGTTTTCCAATGCTATCTCACGACCAATTCGTAAAAAAATTCTAAACCCCAGTGATGGGTAGGTTTAGGGGCGAGGTCAGAGGTCGGGTTGGGTTTTCTGAGAGCACACATCTGAAGCACGCGCACAGAAAACTGGTTGTCAGACGGCGCGTCGCGTAAGTATTAAACCAAGTTCTCTTTCACGTCTTATGTCTGTGAACGTAACAGTGGGTAAAGAAATTGCATGTGTATATTAGATCTGTGTATTAAAGTGAAAGCAATATAATTTACAGTACAGTATGCTACAAAATGATTGTAAAATCAGTCACATAACCTATTTGAAATAACTTACCTGAACAGCAAATAATTCCAGCAGTAAAGCTTTAGCTTCTTGGTTGATGCTGTCACCCAGGACAGGAGTATCGCTTAATTGCTGGGGTTGAAATGCTTTACAAAACTTAGGCTTTCTGCACAAAATTAAGCTCTGGTGTAGGTCTCTGGTGTATAATTAATTAGCAACAATGTCCTCCTCATTAATGTTGCTTGCGGTTTCCATAACAACTTGGGAGTCTCAGCGCTATCAGCTTTTTTTTTCAACCGAGTTCCTTACAGCGGGCGGAAAGCGTCATAAACTTACTGATAACAAGCCCCACCAATTAAGAGGGACGATATGATTCGTCAATTTTCCTGTCATTTAAAATTCGTCTCTCACGGACTTGCTAAGGCTTGACCCTCTGTAATTTCACAGCTGGACCACCAATCATAGAACTGAAAGCGTTAGGCGGAAAAATCCTAATATGGAGAAAACGGACATCTACACAACAGAACACAACTCACACTGAATAGGCAGATTTGAAGGGTTTATTTCCTCAGAAAGATTTAAATGTTTATTGTCAAATTATACATTCCTAAAATAACATTAAAAACTGATGATTTTTTATTTAAAAAGTTTTTTCTTTTTAAACTATTATTTAAAAGTTTGTAAATATAATTTTTTACAATAGTTTAGGCCCCCTCTGAGGTTCCATTCTGATACCATACCTACGTATATGCTGTTAATGAATCAAACAACAAAAGAAAAACAGTTCATTCTCTTGATTGAATAACTTTAGTAGCTTTAATAATAATACATTTCTTACTTGAATGCTGCTGTTAAATGCTCTGGTGAGGAGATAAACATGTCGGACTTTGCACACCTCACTTAAGGGGAGGAGCTAAGATAATAGGGCAGACTCCGTGCCAGTCATGGGTGGGGCCTGTTACAATGTGACGTCACATTGGAGCACATTCCTAAACGGCTCATTTTGAGACACTGTTTCAGATTAATGGGGAAAATAACAAACGGAGTGGATGGATTTTTACTACAATAGGGTGGATGTGTTCACACACTGTAGATACATAATTAACAATATAAAAAACAATATAAAATTGAATTTTTCATAATAGGTCCCCTTTAATTAATCACGGTAAATGCATTGACTGTGGGAGAACTTGCTCTGTTGATCTGTCTATCTGTCTTTGGTGAGGGTGGCTGGGTGTATGTAAGCTGTGTGTCTTGTATAGCTGCGCAACAGTTGGTCTTATGAATTATTTGTGTGGGACAATTGCATCTCATTTTACAGCTCTATTATATTTGATCTCTCTGCTCTCACCTCCCACCGGCCTTCCCATTGTGCATCTCTAATGGAGCATGCAATCCCGTGCTCTGCTTCCATATCTGACCCCTGACCTTAAAGGTTCCCCGCCTCTACTGTCTGGATCAGACCAACTCCATCATACCTGTCTGCTGCTCTTTCTCTCCCATCATTTCCAAGTTTCCATTTTCTGTTTCTTTTATTACCATTTCCCCCTTCCCTAAACCATTTTCTTGCTTTCTAATATCTCTAATATCCATTCATCCTGTATTTAAATGTCTCATTAATCCTGTTCTCTGCTTCAGTTGCATTGCTTCTACAATATCCATTATTCACTAATATCTGATATTTTCTTCTTTCCCATTGCTCTTTCTTCTCATACGTTCTCTTCTTTCTCTCTCTCATCCACTTCTCCTCGCTTCATTCCCCCTTTTCTTATCTTACCCCCTCCTCTCTTCACTTGTTGCCTTTCTCATAAGGCAGCCTCCGACCTCCACATACACACAAACTCTTCACTCTTTCTCTCCCCCCTCATCAGGATGCTTAATCTGCGGGCAGCACAGAGCCAGTTTAACCATGAAGTGAGAGAGCCAGGGCTGTGGGTCTGGAGGGTGGAGAAGATGAAGGCTGTGCTCCTTGACCCATCGCAGAGAGGAATCTTCTACAACGGAGACGCGTACATTGTGCTCAGCAACCGGGGAAAGGATGGAAGCGACCTGCACATGTGGATGGGTGTGTAGTGTCTGTTTATTTGTGTCATTTTAAATGTAGAATGAATGAAAATGCATCTGCAGGCTGAGGACTGTAAAATGTTTTTTTGTAAACTAGGAAGGGGAAAAAATGTTTGCATTAGTAGGTTCCTGTAGTTTTAGCATTCCCTCCTCTGATCAAGGTGAGAAGTCGTCCCGGGATGAACAGGGTGCTTGTGCCATGCTTGCCACTCAACTGGACAGCTTCTTGGGAGGAGAGCCAGTACAACATCGACAGGTGCAAGGCTATGAGTCACCTGAGTTCATGGGACTCTTCCCGAAAGGAGTTAGCTACAAGGTGAGAGAAAAGGGACAATAGGACAAAAACAAAGATTTTTTTTTTTTTAAATGTTATTCAGTAATTATGTATTAAATGGATCAAAAGTGTTACAGACATTTATGTTACAAATACTTTTTTAATACTATTTTTATACCCCAAAGAACCCTTAAAGAAATCATGGTTTCAAAAAAGATTAAGCAGCACAACTGTTTTTAACATTGATGACAATAAGAAATGTTTTTGATCCCCAAATCTGCATGACTATTAGAATGATTTCTGTAATTCGGCTTTGTCATCACAGGAATGAATTAAAATTTTAAATATTTTCAAAGATAAAACAGTTATTTTAACTAGTAATAATATTTCACAATATTACAGTTTTTGCTGTGTTTTTGATCTAATAAATGCAGCAGTAAGCATAAGAGACTTCTATCAAAAAAATCTTAAGAAACCCAAACTTTTGACCAGTACTGTATGTCCAAAGATTGCGCCACTATGAAAGTATGGACTCACTGGTTTCTCTTTCTGTCTCAGGAGGGTGGGGTGGAGTCTGGGTTCAAGAGTGCCAGGTCCAGGATTGGCCCTGTTACACATCTGTACCAAGTCAAAGGAAAGAAAAACATCCGCGCAAGAGAGGTGGAGCTTAGCTGGGGGAGCTTCAACAAGGGCGACTGTTTCATACTGGACTTGGGAGAGGTGTGTATGTATAAGTTTATGCGTAGGCCAAAACATTTTTTTGTAATATCTCTCATTGTGGTGCCATTATTTATTATTTTAGTTGGCTAATCATGGCCAATCATTTAGTTATCATTATCACATATCATAATTATCATGTGTGTTTGCTCAGACTATAGTCGCATGGAGCGGTTCCAAAGCCAACATGTTTGAGCGACAGAAGGTGCGTGAGATAGCAATGCTGATCAGAGACACAGAGAGGAATGGCAAAGCTCACATCGTTGATGTGACAGAGGGAGAGGAAACACTGGAGATGGTTCAGGTGACAAACCTCCATTCCATTGAAGATGCTCTTTGAATCATTCTCAAATCATGTTGGACAAGATGATCATCAGCTCCAGGCTCATGCGGCTCAAGTACTGCTGTCATTAAAGGGATAGTTCACCCAAAAATGAAAATTATCCCATCATTTACTTACCCTCAAGCCATCCTAGGTGTATATGAGTCAGATATGGAGTCATTGCTTTTCCAAGCTTTATAATGGCAGTGAATGGCGGTCCTGAATTTAAAGTCCAAAAAAGTGCATCCATCCATCATAAAAGTAATCCATACGACTCCAGGGGGTTAATAAAGGCCTTCTGAAGCAAAGCGATGGGGTTTTGTAAGAGAAATAACCATATTTAAAACTTAAGACAGACAGCCGTACGCATCGATTTATGGCAAAAGAGTAACTCCTGACCCGACACATGACGTATTGACAAACACGGAAGTGCAGAGGATAGAGTAAAACAAAACCGGTCACGAATTAGAAGTCTAAAATGAGAATTTGTAAATGGAAATATCGAAGGATTTCAGTACAAGAGAAGAGGAGCTTGAGTTTGTTACCCAGCCCTATTTGTTTGAACCGCGAGAGGCGCCTAAGCGTACGCTACTCCTACATCCTACGTCATACGTCATACATTGCGTCAGGGGTTTCTCTTTTGGCGTAAGTCAACTTGTGCAGGCCATCTGCCGGAAGCTATAGTTATTTGAGTCTATAAAGTTTTAAATATGGATGTTTTTCTTACAAAAATCCATCACTTTGCTTCAGAAGGCCAGTACTCCAATACTAAAGTAATTTAGTACAAATACATTGTAATGTATTACAATATTAAATACTCTAAAATACTCCATTAACCACCTGGAGTCGTATAGATTACTTTTATGATGGATGGATGCGCTTTTTTGGAAGAGCAATGATATTTTTTAATATAACTTGTGTTCGTGTTTATCTGAAAGAAGACAGTCATATACACCTAGTCATGGGATAATTTTCATTTTTGGGTGAACTATCCCGGTAAGGCAAAACAAAGAAAGAAGAAGAAATTCTAAAATTTATTTTAATTTAATTTAAAATCCACCTTTTAAAAAAGTGTGAACATTACTAAATTATATATATAAATTAGATATGATTTATTAATAAATGCAAACATTCATAAATGGATTAGAAAAATTAGAACTATTAACACCATCTCAAATTTATTTGAAAGGCACTTGGTCCAATCCCAGCTCTGAAGGACAGCTCAACAGAGGAAGATGCTGAAGCAGATATCTCTAATTCTGCTTGCCTTTACAAAGTCAGTTCTCTCTCTTCTTTACAGTGTAATGTGCAGGCATCAAAATTACCTTTTATTTTCAGTCAAACTGTTCGTCTATCAATAAAATGGTCAATTAAAGTTGCACTTTCCTGGTTGATGTTTGAAGACTAAGAATGTTCTAGGGATAATAATAATTCACATTGGAGATAAATGTCTGAATGATTCTCTCTGAGGTGTCTAACGCAACAGGCCAAATGACCTTGACAAAACTGTGTGACAAAGGACCTTTCGCTCAAGAGCTGCTGGAGAAAGATGACTGCTTCATATTGGACAATGGCTCTAATGGGAAGATTTACGTTTGGAAAGGTGATTGCGTGTATTTGTTCATTGCGTGTGTAGTAAAATCACACCTTTTATAATCATTGCCTTACTTTATTGACGCACAGGGAATGGAGCCAATTTAGATGAGAAGAGAGTTGCCATGAAGGTGGCAGATGAGTTTATTACAGAAATGAACTATCCCAGGATGAGAACGCAGGTTTGTTTCATTTTCATTTTGTGCACAAAAACTATGACCTCTTCTTTCAGTCATCCACATTTCTTTATGTCCTTAGGTGGAAATTCTCCCTCAGGGTCGTGAATCTGTCCTCTTCAAACAGTTCTTCCAGAGCTGGTGTTAAACACACCAACATATAGGATGTATGTAGAAACGGATGCTCATTTTGTATAATCACACAGCATACTAGCCATCAGTGGTGTAGCCTGCCTGTTAAAACCCTTTGCTGTTAGCCAAAAGATTGCTTGTTTGATCCCAGGTTTTGTGAAGGCTGGGACAGTTGTAATTTTTATTCAGGAACTGCCTATTTAAATATAAATTTTAAAAAAAATTGTAAATTGTTAATTCGTTTTCTGTCACATGCAGATCATTTGCTTTAATATAAAACATCTGTATACAACCCAAATGTTTGTGATTTTATGGAGTCCAAATATGCAATAACATGATGTCTGTTATTTTTGTTATACATATTGAGCTTCAAATTGGCCCAATATCAAATACACCACATACAGTACCAATGCTTATGTAACCATGTGATACTACATGGTCTTTCTGTGTGATCATACTTTATCTTGGAGATACGCTCCATTATAAAGTATGAGCTTACGTTAATCTAACGTTTGAACCTCCGCAACCAATCAAAATCAGTGAGATGGACAAATGGCTGAGCTCTCGCCCATGAAGGTTCAGAAAATAAACACTGAACAAATAACGACTTGAGCAATAACACTTTCACAATCAAAAGCTAAATTGACATTCTTAATGAATTGATAAACAGATTTAAAAACAGGTCTAAAGCGCATTACTCTTAAAGAATCAATGAACACATTAAACTATCTTAACTATTTCTTAACTGTTATGCATGTTCTTACAAAGCATTTTAATCTTACAGATTGCTTCAAATGATTTTGGTAATATATCTACTTTAGGACTGGCTGATCAGAGTAACAAACATTTTACTTCTTAAAATCTGCAGTAAGAAAATAAGACATATTTTGAGTCATTTGGGAACTTACTGTTCTTCTGGTTTCATTTCATGTGAACAACATTTAGTTATCTTGAAATGACAACCATCGGGGTGTGGTGAGAAAAATGAGCAAGACATATTTCATTATGTCTGTTTCTGTGCCAGTTGTTGTTTAATATGAAACTGCATATTAATCATATGAGTATAATATGAGTTTTCTCCGTTATTTCAAATGAAACTGCATCTTAAACAATTGCAATTGCTTACATGATGTTTAAGTGGAACGTCACAGAAAGTTTAAATCTTCTGACAGTGATGCTGAGTCTATTAATTTCAGTTTTAGTTTTAAAGTATCAAAACTTGCTGTCTTTACTTCTCAGTCAGCTTGTTACATTTTAAACCAAACACAGTCATGCTTGTATGTTGTTTCTTTTATTAGTTATTTAGACTTTGAATTGATTAGACCTGACCATAGCCTAGCAACTAAAGCATATTATTCAGCCTATATGAACTGATTACGCAAGCTCATAATGGCAATGCCCTTATCATTGCTCCTCCTTTATACGTTTACACCAGTTGATAGAGATATCATGTGTCTATGACTAGGGTGGATTGAGGAGTCAAAGGTTGTTGTCTAGTTATACAGATGACATGATAGAGAATCTGGGTCCTTATGCTCTGGTTCTGCCGGTGTGCACCACAAATCTCCGAGCTGGCCTGTTCCCGCAATAGAGAAGGTGAGGGATATAAACTTCCTTCCTTTAATTTAAACATAATATTTTAATATATAAAAGAGAGAGAGAGAGAGAGAGAGAGAGAGAGAGAGAGGGGGGGGGGGGGGGGGGGGGAGAGAGAGAGAGGTCTCTCTTTTTTTGATTTTCCAATTCAATTATCTGGTTAATTCAATCCAGTTAGTCAGGAAGTAAAACCTGTCTGTGCTTTCACCTATATTTGGGATATATTTGTGTAAATTTTTATGTACTTCCTATTCATTTAGTAGTAACTGGTATTTTAATTAAAATGTAATTTTAATTTAATTGATATATTTAATCCATTTAAATAATAGTATTTATAATATAATATTATTAAATTACATAATAAATGATACATATTAAATATATCATAATTATTAAGTACTTGGGTTGATTCAGATGTTTGATGAGCTTTGTGTTCTGTATAAGGTACTCAAGAGAAAACTGGATTTTTTAATCAGCCAACATGAAGAGTATCCTGAAGGGCAAACGTAAGTTTAAACATTATGATTTCAATGATAATATAATCCCCTGGTTTCACAGACAAGCCTTAAGCCTAGTCCCAGGTGCATTATTGAGCTGTTTTAACTGAAAGCAACTTGCACTGGTATATCATAAAATATGTCAGTGCCATTGTTTTGTCTCAAGATGCAAATTTGTTTTTTCTAAGACACGCTCATAAAAGCTACTTAAATGTCCTAATTTAACTAAGGCCTGATACTGGTTTAATCTAAACCCTGTCTGTGAACCCAGGCCTATAACACTTATGATTTTATAGTGTGTATGAATGTTTAAAAACTAGAAAGTGTATGTTTTGTTGTGTGTATATAACAGGATTTGAGGCACCTGAAGCTGGTTTGAGTAACTCTATCGGAGCTGTGCGCTGGGCTCTTCCTGATGAAAGTCTTCAGGCTCACAGCTCCGTTCCTAGCCAGAGCAGTCAGAGCCACAGACAAAAGGTAAGAAAGAAAGAAAGAAAGAAAGAAAGAAAGAAAGAAAGAAAGGAAGAAAGAAAGAAAGAAAGAAAGAATGAAAGAAAGAAAGAAAAGAAGATAGATAGATAGATAGATAGATAGATAGATAGATAGATAGATAGATAGATAGATAGATAGATAGATAGATAGATAGATAGATATTTTGTGTATTGTTTTGAAGTTTAATGTTTTTGCCTATATACACCTAACCAATCTTTCTGTTGCTATACAGGACTTGAAAGATCTCCGCAGCCTGCAGGAATGTGTGAAGTTTATCACTCAGTGGAAACAGCAGGTGGAACATGTCTGCAAGGTAACATGTAAAGCTTTTTAAAGATTTTAAAAACTACCATCACCATGTGATTCCACAAAGCTGCATGTAATTACATGTAATTGTGAAACTTCTTTAAACTTCCTATGAAATGCAAGATGAAAAAGTGTGTAATGTAATGACAAACAAAACAACTTATTCTGTTTATACATTAACTCAAACAGTCCCGCCATCTAGCTTTAAATGAATTGCACCCTGGTCACATGACCACAAACAATAAAATTACATCATCAAATTACTGTAATTTCGAGCTGACAACATGTGATGTGATGTTCTCAGAAAATTCACTTTTTACAGTTGAAATTACAGCAATTACGACATGGTGTGAAAGCACCTTTACTTCCTTGAAGTGACCATCACATGTACCCTTCGTTAATATAATTGTGGAAGGACCCTTTGTTAAGGGATTTAGGTGTCCACTTTAATGTGGAACTCCCCTACAAATGGTGTTCGCTGCCCAAAGTGCCCTTCAAAGGCACAACAACGTTGTTTGGTAGTTGCCCATAGACGTGAGCAAGTGTGATATTGATTTTATACACCGGTTCAAAAAAGAATAAGAAGAACTTGGGGAACTTACATTTTAAAACACAATTGCCAGTTCCTTTGTCTCTTTTTCAATAAAACTTAAAAAATAACTGTTGCGAGTGTATCAGTGTTTTTGAACGAATCGGTAAGGTAAATGATTCAGTGACTCACTTCATAAAGATATGGCTGCATCTGAAATCACATACTTCCCTACTATATAGTAGGTGAAAAACAGTAGGCTACGTGACAAAAGAAGTATGACCGAATTAATATCACTCATAAAAGAGTAGGCAAAATGTACTCGGATGACCTTCTTTTTCTGGCGAGATTCTGAAGTGTGCATGACTTTACTGTCCCATGAGGCCATGAGAGGATTTGTGAATGGCAGTGAAGCGATGCAACTGATGCTAGGTCACATTATAATGACAGCATGGCAAATGTAATACATTCAGATTACATTCACTCATTCATACTATATTGAACTTACTTTTTTAGTGGCTGTGAAGATTCACATGTTTTTTTTTCCTGAATAATTCAGTGTTTTTGAACAAATAGTTTGAATAAACAATTCAATTATTCACTCATTAAGAGAGTTACATCGCCACAAACTGCGAAACAGTGAAGAAAAGGTCACTGAAAAACAGGTTTGGAACAACAGGAGGGACGAAATGATAGAATTTTCATTTTTGGGTGAACTGGCTCTTTAATGTTATAAAGGTCACTTGGCAACATCTTATAAAGTAAGTGTTTATCACCCGTTGACAAAGCTAAGTCCATAGAAGCTTCATATTCATGTATCATAAAGCTACTGATAAGACTAAATTAACTCCATGTCACTACCTTTCATGATGGTTGTATTGAACTGATGGTGAAATTCACCATGGGATGGTGAGGTATAGGGTTTCCGTGTTATGAAACTGGATTCCCATCACATCACCCTTTGGGGGTCTGGAGAGTGGGAAAAAGGAATGTGGGATATCCTGAATGCAGACTGTAATGTGTTTGACTACACTTACAGTATGTCTAAAATATCATAATAAATATTGACTGTGTGTGTGTTTTTTTTAGCCTGGTGCCAATGCAGATGAAGAACCACGTATGCATGCAGAGCCACGTAGTCTGGAGCAATGCCGCAAGCTCATCCTGGAGTGGGCACAGGAGTTCAAGAAAGTTGACAATGTGAGTTTATGACTAAAAGAGACATATGTATAAACAAATGACATAGATTACTGCTTAACTGATATCATATGTCTAACAAGTTCACAAACATGAGATGTTCACTGAAAAAAAAAATTTAATATTGAGAAAATGTATAAAAGTGCATGGAGTTGATCAAAATGTTCAATTTTTTTTAAAATTTGTGATAATTCTATATTCTATAATTCATAAAAAAATGTTTTTACATATGCATTATAGTTCTTTCAAATATGTATGTATAGTATACATACAGTACTTCTAATATACCTATAAAAAAATACACAAAAAAGCAGAATGCAGAAATCTCATGTTCAAACTACGAATTACTCACGGCAGTCACCAAACTTCTGGAAAAAGAATAACATCTTTAATTGTTTTCATTTAATCTTGTCATTGCTTAGATTGAGTTTATTATTTTCTCCTACCTGTAGTTGTTTAGTGAGAGCACATGGCGACAAGAACGAGATGCGATCTGGGAGCAGAAAGAGAACAAGGCTGATTCTGCCAAGCACATAGAGCAGAAGATCATGGAATGGGCTAAAGAGCTACAGACTGTGTCAGAGGTGAGATCAGCGTGTTTGACCCCATGAGACATATGTGATAATGTAAAAATGTATGTACGGTATTTGTGTACATGCATATTATACCTGTGTGCAGCACTGTGGTGTGATGAGGCACGAATTAGCCCAGTTTCTGAAGCAGCTGGAACTGAAGAAGAGGAAAATCTTGACTCTATTGCCTTTTCTGGAATTCATAACTTGGTCCCTACTGAAGCAGGACAGCCAGGTATAAGTTTAGATAAGAGACCAATAAACTAAACTTTTTTACAAACATCTAGCACGAGTCCATAGTTTGCAACCATATACTGAATCAACAGACAATTTAAACAGTATCAGGAGATACTTTTATCACTGCTTATGTAAACAGTTTAGCACAGTTTACAGATCATCACCATGCCCAAAGCAGCTTATTCTTTTTTCGCTTTGCGGTGTTTATTCTGTAAAAATGCATTTGTGCTTTGGTTATTTGTGTTTTCGAACATCCTAGACCTTTATGGCAGTTTGCTGTCTCCTTTCCGAGAAAGAGATTCTGTTCTAGAGAGATTCAGTTTCAGAGATTTCAGGTTCAGTTACAGAGATTCATATATATTTGTATAACACACACACACACAGAATAATATAAGCAGTATATTTAGATGTATTTACATGTATTATAATGTATTTTTTAGGGTGTTGTTCCTCAGCTATGGCTCATAAGCAAACATCGTACCTGGAAAACAGGTAAAAAAAAATTTTTTTTTACTTTTTTTTAGACCCCGTCATTAGATTGAAATACAGATTTGGCAATTTACATTAAATTCCTTTTAGGACAAAAGTTTAAATTATAAACTTTAAGTTTAAGTTATTAGTGATTAAATTATATTGACTAGTCATACTTATATATACAGTACAATTCAGTGTTTAATTGTTTTGACAGAGACACCAAAGTACATTCCAAACTCAGGTACAGATTTATGTATTTATTATGCATTATCATGTCATCATTACTTTAATCATCACTGTGGTAATAATGTTTATCACTGTCTTCCATAGTGTGGAGATGGATCCGCAGTGCTTCAGGTATCCCTGATTCAGACTTGCTAATTTTGCCAATGAAATTTTAGTTTAAGAAAACTTTTAAATTTATATTTGCACCTGTTCCACTTTATCATATCCTCTGTTTAGTGGACATCACACTGGACCCCATGACTAACCACCCATGGTTACAGCTCTCAGATGACAAAAAGAGGGTACAGGAAGCTCTGAGTGAAACCGAAGTGTCATTCAGTAATCAGCGCTTTGACAGCTGGCCGTGCGTTCTGGGCTGGGAAGGGCTCACTTCCGGTAGGTACTATTGGGAAGTTGATATTGCCAACAAAGGCTACTGGCGTATCGGAGTGACCACTTCCTCCTCCAAAAGGAAAGGCCGAAGTCCCATGAACCCTTCTGAGGGCTTCTGGACAATATGGAGAAGCACACGGCAGTTTTATGCATGCACCAAGCCGGAGACAGAGCTACCTCTTACACTTGTGCCCAGAAAGCTGGGAGTCTACCTGGATTATGAGGAAGGGCACCTGTCTTTCTACAATGCAGAGACACGCTCACATATTTTCACATTTACTGCAAATTTCAGAGAAAAGTTGTACCCACTTTTTGCACCACTGGATGGACGTACGCTTATCACACTGTCCTCCACAGTCAATTCAGAAACGTCCTCTTTCGACGTCTCTCTATAGATCTACAGTCCTTGTAACGTGACAAATGTCCTCACAGGGCTAGTGAGGGCAACAGGTGGGACTTGCATACGAATACAGCTGCCAGTCATCGGGATCCAAGCAGATGATCATCTGTCAGATCTGAAGGATGAGATCCCGTGGATACTGTGAAGTTGTTTTGGTTGTAAATTTCAACTTCAGCACAGTTGCAAAGTTCTGAGGATTTTCTTAACGGAAAATTATGAAATTATGATTGTTCTGCTGTCTATATGTACATAGTTTTGTGAAGTTTGAACGTTGTGCTCACAAGTCAGTTACTCCTTATGAAGCACACTGGACAATCATTTGATGAATCAAAATTCCTTGTCATTTTTGTTAGGTTTGCCTCAATGACACTTGCCATTTCATCTGAATCAAAAATACTAGTACAATATATATATATTTTTTTTTATACAATTCATAAAAAACATTTGATTCTAGCTCACAATTCTTAGATTATAAACAATAATGTACATTTGCTTAATATAGCACCACTTGGTAGTGTACAGAGTGTTGGTAGGATTTGGGGTTTTAATAAATTTAATCTATTAAATTTGGGGTTTTTGTGAATTCAATACGATTCGCTGCTTGGAATGCCAACAATGAATAGTTTTGAGACTCATAAAAATAGAATGCAAAGCACACAAAATGATTGTCTACATAACCCCTAGCACAATGTTATGTAATTGTGTTGCATGTTTTATGAATCTTAAATGGACGCAATTTCTCGTAACTTATTTAAAACTGTATAAACGTAAATGCTCTACCAAAAAAGAAATCAAGACACAATACATTTGTTAAAAAGCGTGTATTTAAAAAAATTTCCCCAGATACAAATAAATGCATGTGTATATGTATAAAGGCAACTATACGTGTACAATAACATAAAAGAAAAAACAACAACAAAAAAAACCAGCATAAAAATCTATAGTAAATTAGAACAGTATAAAGTTTTATCAAGATTACCAGGAGGGACTCAAACATGCCCTGAGTATTTGCTCATATTTTGGCATTCAACCCATAACCACTTACACATCAACGGTTATTTCATGGTAAATCTTACTGGCCAGTTATGAGTTTTTATCTTTGCCATATTACTTAAAACGACAAATAACAGGAGAAAATCGAGTAGTAGTTCAAATGGCAGTATATGGTTGCACAAAATCTTTTTCAATACAGATCAATTTAAAGGTTTGTTAGACCCACGTTCTACTCTTTGAGCGAGAGAAATCAAAGATGGTGTATTCTTTCATACATTAAGATGAAAAAAAAATGTACTTAATAAAAAGGATTCCAAATACAAAATACAGTGTTGCTTTTTTGTTATTTTTATTAGAGATTTTGGCTTGTAACCAGTGCTGCTCGTTTCATCTATTATTCATAATCTTTTCTTTAAAAAAGCTGGTTACAAAATACAACAGGTTACAAAATACTGGTATAACTAAATTTGGCCATCTAGTAATTCAGAGACAAACTCCTTTACAACCTAACCAGAGTGCAGAAACTACGAGTTAGGAGGCAAGTGACCTGCACTGACCCACAACAGGGAAGAAAAGCCTATGCACAGTTAAGCCTCATTGCTTGACATTCATTTATCAGGTCTGCAAAATGATGGGCTAGTATTGCTTCTCTAGTGCTGACAGAGCACAGCACACCCTACAGTACCCAGCTGATACTAGCCTTACTCATACAGAACTTTTCTGGATCAGCTGACTTACACATGTCCCCGTAGAGTAAACAAGATGAAATATGACATACAGGACTGAGGGATCACATGGGTCCGCAAGGCAAAGGAAGAAAAAAAAAAAAAAAAAACTCTTTCTTTTTCTTTCAGCATCCCGCCATCTTAATCAGAATCGCTCTTTTCATCCTTTACCATCAGTTTTTTCCCTCTTTTGGGCTCAGGTGTTTGGCCATCTTTTTCTTTCTTGGTTTTGGACAAGCTGAATTCAAAATTCAAAGAATGTTATGGATATATAAGTGTCGAATGAGCTCTATGTTGACAGTCATTGTGTAAATGCTGTAAAAGTTGATTACAACACAGAAAAAGATACAGTTGTGAAATAACACTTACATTTTCTGTCGGTACTTGTCTATGTCACATGGAGGCACAACGTCACTAAGCTCCAAACCATCATTAATCTTCTTAAGCATCTCAAATCTTTCTTTACCCCTCACCTGTGTGAAGAGGTCATGCATACAAATAAACCACAACGGTCTTGTTTAAAGTCCTATCCAACAATATTTGTAATACACAATGCCAAGTTTTAAAGGACAAGTTTGGTATTTTACACTTAAAGCCCTGTTTTCAGATCGTTTCTGATGAAATAGAACGGTTAAGATTAAAATTTGGACACATGCTGCTGGCCCGAGAATTTTCGGTTTCCCCCCGCACCTCCACAATGGTGCATAGGTGCACTGGAACAATCCTTCCTAAAACGCATTAAAATTTCGTTTACAAAGACGTGAAACTCACCGAGTGGTCAGGGGTGTTCACACAAAAATCGCTGCAAAAGATGCTTTCCAACAGCTGTTTTACCATTCGTTGTAAAACTGTGGACCTATTTTTCCAAACGCCTCACACCCGTAGATTCTTCCGTTGAGAGCTTGAATAATAGACACTCCAGTCCAGTTTCCGGCGGTGGAGTAATACCGTACCTCACAGCACATCCAATACAAGTCAATGGAGTTGGACAAAAACTACGATAAAACCTGTTGGAAAGCATCTTTTGCAGCGATTTTTCTGTGAGCATATCAGTGTTCAGATCAGATGTGAGTTTCACGTCTTTGTAAACGAAAGTTTAATGCGTTTTAGGAAGGATTGTACCAGTGCACCTATGCAGCCATTGTGGAGGTGGGGGGGGGGGGGGGAGCGAAAGAAATGTGTCCAAATTTTAATCTTAACCGTTCTATTTCATCAGAAACTATCTGAAAACAGAGCTTTAAGTGTAAAATACCGAACTTGTCCTTTAAGTATAAGATGGATTAGTGCAAACTAGGTAAGGCATGGCACGTTTATTTCTAAAGCACATTTAATACAGATATATATATATATATATATACATACACATATATATTTATATATATATATATATATATATATATATATATATATATTTTTTTTGTAATCAAAAAAGGTTAAACATAACTATATCCACCTTATTCCTGCGCCCCATGACGCTTTGCGCAAATTATGGGTGTAACTTCCGTCAAGCTGTAAACAATCAGTGAAAAGGCTCGCTCTATGAACGCAATACGTTAAAAAATGTGTCACAGTGAGATGACATTAATCTACTCACCCTTGAACCATCGAACATTACAAGGAAATTTAAAAGTGTAAAAGCATCAAGGTACTTTCAACAGACCAAATAACCCCAAAAGCGCGAGTCTTTGGTTAAACATCACTGTAGTAATATATATCTGTATTATGTAACTTATGGTGCCTTAATAAAAGCCTTAATGCCTTCAGCATTACGTGATACTATTTCAAAGTGATTTCCGTCATTTTGGCTGATAAAAAAATTGCATTTACCTGTGAAAACAAACCTGGAAAGAGAAGTGAGGATTTTAGGAAAATAACGAGAGATTCTTCGTGCATTACAGTGAGTTATTAATGGAACATATCGGAAATTAAATTCGGGAGAACAAACCACAAATGTGCAGTATATGTTGTCCTTTTTCATACTTTTACAGTGGATTGCAAAGTGAAAAAATAAAATAATCATGAGGAAAAGAAAGCAACAACTGAAAAGAGCTCTTGCCATATTCTTGTTATAACATGTCACGTTAAAATACCAAGTATAACGTTATTCTCATGATGTTTGAAAATAAATCATGAAGGAAAATTGACAGCTCATCTAGTCAAACTGACGGATCAGCTTTATTTGTAGAGCAACATTATGATTTGAAATGATTCGTTTCAGCCTTTTTGAATGGAAGTTCCCCAAACCGGAAGTGCCACCCATAATTCAAAACGCAGTAAGATCGTCAGGAATAAGGTGGATAAATTATATATTAAAGCGTCTTTGGTGTTTCCATGGTTTCTATGGAAGTAAAACCGGAAATTGAGGGTAATGTGGATATGACGTCATTGATAGGCGACACAATGATATGGGTCGTTACACTAGTTAAAATAAATGTTTTCTCTAGATTGAAACATAGTTAAGAGACATGTGGGATAATGCAAGTACAAAAGTCAACAAAATATCTAACATTGTTCTAGTGTTTTGGGATATTTCAATCCAAAAATCTTACATTGTGCCTTTAAGACTTTTTAAGGACCCACAGCAACCCTGAATGAACCCCTCAATAAAGTCCACAATAATCTTCATGAAAATGGAGAAGAATGAATCACAGAAGAATGATAAAAAGAAAACAGAAAGTGTGTTATCACCTGCAGAGTATAGATTTCTTCATCACTGCTGGCGCTCAGCTTGGCCTTTTTGCTGGCATCTAGTCGAGATGTAGAAGAGGAGGATTCTTTCATCAAACCTGCCAGATCAGATTTACATTACTATAACATGTATACATGTATACAAATGTATACTTTTATTCAGCAGTGTAGGTGCAATCTAACTGAATTTCATTCATATTCACACGCAAACGTACTTCGTTTGGTGGTAGAGGGGGTCTTGCTCACGGTTTTGGTCTCCTGGTCTTTCCTGAAGTTGCTCTCTTCAGTTTTCCTGTCTCTGCCTGGGCAAGCACAGACGCGCACCTCGAAGGATCTGCGACCCAGCATCTGACCGCTGAAGAACAAGAGTAAAACAGATTTGATGATCCTTTGTGTTAGGGGTGGGCGATATTGCAAAAATATCATATCACGATTTTTTTCAGGAAAATCATGAAAGCCTTGGGTAACAAAATGTAAAATATATAATATCAAATATAAAATAAAAAAGAATGGCAGACATTTTGGGCAAAGTGGCGAAGATAAAAATCTTTGTCATTATTTTCTATGTAATTAAAAAATAAGAACAATGATACACATTACATATACACAACATAATATACAAATGAACAGTGCTTTATTTGTTCAGATACAGTAAGTGTATTTAAAAGGAGCAATCAAGAAAGAAATTAAATGAACAAAAAATAAAATACTACATAAACCTCACTATATAAATTATACATTGATTCTTATTAAAGCTACTGTTAAAGTTCTCAGTCAAAAGCAGTGAGTGATTTTCTCCTTGTGTTTTGTTGTTTTATTAACATTAAAGGGATAGTTCCACCAAAAATGAAAATTGTTATCATTTACTCTCTCAAGTTTTAAACCCGAACAAGTTATTTTCAACAGAAGAATGAAAAGTTTATTTTGAAGAATTTGCTATCCAAACAGTTGCTGGTCCCCAGTGACTTCCATAGTATATTTTTTCCTACTATGGAAGTCAATGGGGACAAGCAACTGTTTGGATAGCCACATTCTTCAAAGTATCTTCTTTTGTGTTCAGCACGAGAAAGAAATTAAAACAACATTAGAGTGAGTAAATAATGACAGAATTTTCATTTTTGGGTGAACTATCCCTTAAGCGGCAGCATGTTTACTATTAGGCGACATTTTAATTGTCCACTATCAACAAATCGTGATATTCGACAGAGTACTAACAGAGGAATAAAACATGCACTTCTTACTCCTGAGTCTCCAGAGTGATGATTGTGAGGATGGGCCGGCGGTTCATGCCACCCATGCAGCTACTATTGCACATGTAATTATACAGAATTGTGATGAATTCTGATCCCAGCTGCAAAAACATAAAAAAAAAACATGACATTACAAAATAAACTCACAGGTGTATTGCGGTCAAACAATACATGTTGAATGAAAATTGTCATTGTACTACTTAACCTCATTGTTCATTGTAAATCTTGCCATCTAATGCCATTACAGATTCAAATATTGAGACTGACCTGAGGAGCTTCATAGGGCACCACTACACTGTGCCTGGAGGTGATGTCATCTTGCTTGTAAATAGCACGCAAGTTTCCTTCAACTCGGATCAGGTGAGCAGAAGGAGCCAATCCTGAACAGAGAGTACACAGATCTGTTAATGGCTTTTAGTAGATCAGGTGAGAGAGCTTAAAGCTGGTGTTTTCTTGTACAATAGCGCGAGAAAGATAGCGTTATACCATCAGTATCATGTGTTCTCTCGTGGTGGGGGCAACGCCGGACCACCTCAGCCACATGCTCAGACTTTTTATAAATGGCTGTGGCTCTGAGCACCGAGCCTTGGGGAGGGGCAACTTCCACCACCATCTGAACTGGACACGTTTTCGCCAACTGGCAAAAGAGCTTGTTCAAGTCTGGGGAGTACTGCAATCGGAGAAAAAGAAGAGATCATTATGAGATTCATATAAATGAAAGTTACACATTGGAAAAATATTAGTACATAGTAGTAATTAGTATAAGTAATCACACAAGTTAATAGAACATTCATAACATTTGTTACAATTCATGAGAATGTTTATTGAAATTAGGAATGGGTTAAGATGGCTGACTAACTGTCCAACTATCGACTGCTAGTTGATTAGTTTGGCCGACTACTTTATTTAGATCTTTTTTCTTAGCAGTGGTGCATTAAAGTGGATGTTTCAAAGAGAGGATTTAATGGGCTGACAGTGTACTTGCTAACAATAATTATCAGCACAGTAAAACCTGGGATATTGCATCTCTAAATTTGTCCCTTTAATCCACCACCACTACAGTTGTGGCTAATTCACAGCCTTTAACAATAAACTTCAGTCTGACAGGCAGATATTGAGAATATGTATTTGCTAATTGCTAATCAACACATTTAATATGCATTTGTGTTATGCCATAAAAACTAAGTAAAAAATAAAATGTCTATGTTTCAACTGACCAAAAATTAGTACATTAAACTGAAAGAAAAAAAAATTAGAAAGATAAGCAAGCATCAACAACATTCTCAAATGTCACAACAAAAGCTCACAGACCTTAAGAAAAATAAAAAATACATCCAGACACAGAATAAATTGAGAAATTTTAGATAAAAAAAAAACAGAATTTATCACATTACCAGTTGAGTTTTTTTGGAATTTTATTTTCCTCTTACCCTTCCGATCATAGGCTGTCTTGTAGTTTCTCACAGGATCTGAAACACACCAGTTTGACTATCTTTTCCTATAACAATAGGAATATATTCTACTCTCTATCCTAAAACTGCACTATAGGACACACTTCTTCCTCAAATTGTTAGGATGGAAAATTTTAGATGCCAAACGTCCCTGCTCTGAGTCTTGTAGACTGCAGTTTCTGCTTTGGTAGAACCAGACAGTCCCCTCCCCCACTGCTCTATGAGGACAAGTTCAGACATGTTCAATCTCTACAGATAACCACTCACTAAAAAAACATTTCTGCTTATAGTAGCCTATATATTTTTTAAAAAAGAAGAAAGAAATCAAGGCACAAAGACAAAAAACATGAAATTAACAAGGAGATTTCACTCATATAGGACTAATAATATAACTACTGTCAGATTCAATAATGTTAGATGACTAAACAAAAAGACTAAATAAGCTAGACATATGACTCATTACTAACATAAATGGAAGTGTACACTGAGGAGAAGGTGTAAGAGCTTCTTTGACTGACGGCGAATGCTGTCATCTTATCTTTTTTCAAGCAGCCATTTTAGAGCAACACCTCTTTCTACAAACTGGATGGTCACAAGAGTGTGTATTAAACTGTTTTTTTTTAATGCACAGACAAATGACCTAAGCTCTAGCTTGTTTCCTAGTCTGGCTTTCTAATAAACCTGACTTTGTACACTATGAATGTTCTTGGCACTTGAATTGGATGAATTGCTTATGTTTCTGTATTGTAAGTTGCTTTGGATAAAAGCATCTGCAAAATGCATAAATGTAAGTCAACCGCACAGCCATCTATATTATATATTATATATATATATATATATATATATATATATATATATATATATATATATATATATATATATATATATATATATATAATTTTCTTGTAACTATATGTCATTTTAATTTACATACTAGCCATAATCCATTCACCAAATCATAGGGTCGCACTACATACAAGCATATAGGCTAAACAGTCTTGCTAAAAAGTAAGGACTTGAAAGGTCTGAATTGAACCAAATAAAGTGCAAAAGAAGAAAGAGGAAAAAATATTTGGTGGGGGGTGGGTATCAGTGGGGCGGCACTTTTTTTTCTTTTTTTTTTAACCCCAGCGCTACCGGAGAAGTTTTTGTTGCTCCACATGAGAACATGCCCATTCATGTCTTCAGACAATGGCGTAAGAAATTGCCAAATTCAATTTCTTATTTGCCCACTCCAGAAGCTGAATGACTACAACAGCTATCTCTGAACTCAAGTGGCTATTACACAAAAGAGGGGAGGTCGGGAATGTTTTATTCGGGACAGGAACGAAGGCGATGAAGAATGAATGAAGTCTCGTGGTATCCTGGCAACATTCCGATTCAGTGGTCACCAGAAAGAAAAATTTGAGTCTCTACCTCAGGTACATGTGCATCCATGTTCACGCTTTAGATAAAACCTACTGCATACTAAAGTTAGTTTACTATAATATTGTCACTAAAAATTGTAGTGTAATTTATTATAACTATATATACATATATATATATACATACATATATATATATATATATAAAATCACTAACATTTGTCACTAAACCCTACTTTATTTCAGATTCATCTAAAGCCAAACAGAATATGAACAACTAATGGCAATTGGAAACTAACAGATTGATTTTTCATTTATTTAGGATGCTAGTGTATAGTGCATGCATAATGTGAGATTAGAGGAATTATATGGGTGAAAGTACACTAAAATGTCACATTTTATGTAAGTTTAGTACAGTGTGTGTGGATGTATGTGTGCGCATGTATTTTTAACTTACCGTGCAGGTGACAGACTTGGCTGTGCCTGATTGCGGGAACTGCAGTTTAAACCCATGGTCACCAGGATAATCGGTGGCAACTGGGACAGTGGAGGTCGGTGGGGAGGTGGACGGCTGAGGCAGTGGCTGAGGCAGTTCAGTCAACAAGTTGAACAAATTTGGGTCGAACGAATTTGGAAGGTACTATGGGCAAACACACAAGACAAAAGAGTTCAGCATTAAAAATCAGTTGTGAATATTAGAGTTTATGAGCGTGTATACATGCCAATAAAAGAAAATAACCTCCTCATTGATGTCCCAACAAGTGCCACCTTCTGGAGCTGAACTGAGACACAAATTGGGAGAAAGAGAGTTAGATTATCATTAAACAAATAAAGCACACACACAACAGAGTACTGATTACTGATGACCAAGACAAGTTTAATGGATGCAAGCAAAAATAAACAAACACCAAAATTCCTTTAATGACCCACAAATTATGACAAAAAGCTGACATAACATTGCCTGCTCTCATACAAAACTGATGAAATGACCAGCACCAAGTGTCTCAGGAGTGTGATCCTTCCTTGCAAACTTACATGAGGTTCCGCTCCCAGAGGTCAGCAAACTCTTGACTCTCAGGATTTTCTGCCATGTCCTGTTTCAGATTCGCAAAACTACAAACAAAATAGAAAACTTTCAGTCCTCTGAACACTTGAGGGGAAATATTACGATAATATAACACTCGCTCTCAATTTAAAAACGCAATGTTGTCTCTGCGAAGTGCGTTAACGTCTTAATTAAACATCCAAAAATCACGTTTGTAAATATCATCGCGAGGAGTTTGATCGAATGACATCTTGGAAGAAACGTTAATAGTAGCGATCACCAAGTCGCGAAGATACCGCTTAACGTTAGCTAAGTTGCTAGCTAATTTGTTTCACATGCTAATCGCACATTTGTAGATCGTGTTAAAGTAAAGCAAACAGTTTGTCTAGACATAAAATACACTTTTCTTTAAAACAACAACAACATTAATATATAACAGTGAAGAGCGATTTTCCCATTTTTATCAGCTAACGTTAACCCACTCCACGGTTAGCACCGACGTCTCAATAACGTTTAAAGCGCAGTCGGGCCTGTGAGTTTCCGCTTATGTTAATTCATTAACAGTTAGTTGAATTCTAACATTTTAAAGCGATTTTGATCACATCGACGTCAGCTCGTCAAAATAACACTTTTTGAACACATTAACGTAAATGATTTTGCACTGAATCCCGACTTTAAAGCGGGTAAACATTTTCAAATCAAATAAACATCAAATATGCTCTTACGTTCCTACGAATCAGCACAAGCGTCTCTCTATTACCTTGCGACAATTTACTTTGCTGACCTCTTCTCCCAAAACGGTTATCTCGTTGCTCTCGCTGCGATGTTGTTTCGAGTGACTCAGCCCAACGGCCACAACAACACAACAAAAAAAGTGAGTTTCTTGCAAACCCGAAGCAAGATCCACGCGTGGAGTTTGTGGGGATTCCCCGACAGGAGGAGTCTGCCTACGTCAGCGTCACCTGACTGACTACAGGACTCAAATAAAGAACGAATTAAACGAGAAAAAAACACAGCAGAAAATAAACGAGTTTAATAGACAACTCGACATTACGTATCCATTTTTTCTTTAAAATAAAAAAATATCTGACATGTTTGCGAAAATCGATCCTGTAATTTCAAAAGGCGTGGAATCTGCTAAATGAGGAAGTTGTTAGAAATATCTTGTCCTTTTTTTTCTGCGTTGGGTCGCGGGAGCGCGCTTGACAGTACACCTATTTAATTTTATTTTTAAACTCTTTTACATATTATATCGGACATCTATTTGACATTGTATTACGCAAAACTCACCTATCAATTTCTAGGCAAAGAAATAAGTTGTTAAAAGATTGATAATACAGATGGATCCGAGATACATGGGTCATTCATTTTATTAGGTTTGAAAAACTCAAACCGCGAATCTCCAGGACATGGCATGGCAGAAAAACATCTGAATCCATCTGACTGAGGTACTAATGAAAGTCTTTTTTTTTTTTTTTTCATACATATATAATGTTGTGTATGTCTGCAGAAATTTCACCAAATAACGAGCTTCAGAGGCCTACCAAAATAACTTCACCCACATCACAGCCACAACATTTCTGTGATTGCTACCCGTGAGTTATAAAAATCATGAAACTTCTGACCTGTCAGTTGAGTCCCCACATCACTTACATAATGGAAAAAAAGGTCTTTCATGATTGAATCATCACTCAGAATGAAAGTGGTGTTATGATAAGTTACGTTTCAGAAATATTATTATTTATTGTCATGTCTCACACACACACACACACACACACACACACACATATATATACACACATACAATATGTTTGCATTTATGAGGAACAAATTATTGTACATATATTACAAAGTAAATGGAGCTTAGAGACAGTTATTGGTCTACAACAGAAACTGATCAGCCAGTGGTGCTTCAAAATAGAAGTCAACATTACACCAGCCTCTTATTAGCATTTTGTGCTTTTATAACCTAGAGAAGAAATTAAACCATCAGAAAAAGTTAGCTTAGACGTGTCATTTAAAATGTATACTTATATTTCCATATGAAACAGGCTTCTGCGTCTCCAGGGTTCTCAGCCACAATGCAAATCACTTTTAGAATGTATCAAAATAATCAAATCTTTTTGACACAAAACCAATTCATTTGATATTATGAGTCAATCATAATGAATGTGATTTATTTTGAAATATTTGTGTGATTGGTATTGAAATATAAAAAGAGTAGTAGAAACAAAAGTAGAATTTTGTATTTTGTATTGCATAGTCAACATTACCATGTTCAGTGTTAAAAATCATATTTCTAGGGCAATATTGTGTTTTAGACCGGATACAATTTACTCTGCTTTTGTAATAGACCCATTACAGTAAAAAGGCATAATGAAACCTACAAACTAATTGTTTTTATTTGCTAATGTATATTTTTTTTAATTTAAATGATGAGCAATTCTTTATTATAAAAACTATCTTTGCTTTTACATCACTTTTTCGTCACTTTTTTGTTTTTTTTTAACATGTGGAAAGTTTTTCCACATCTTCATGAGCTGTAATTAATTTTTCTCCAAAAAGGCCAAATTACAAGGATCAATATTATTCACCTATTATGGACATGCAAAAAAGAAATCATTAAAAGTAGTGCCTTTTTCAAATAACTCAGAGAAGCGGAAGCCTAATGTTGTGCACGTGTGTGTGAAGGAACATTCTAGAACAGCTCAAGAAGCCACGCTAGAAATCGCCTGATTTTGATGTCTCGAAATTTCTCCTGGTTAAATGGAAAATCGTATAATTATGCAAAATTGACAACTTTGATGTTGTGTTCAAAATATTTCGTTTATAATGAGTGTCTTTCAATAAAGCAAATATAAAATTACCAGGAGGATACATTTTTAGTCAAATATGTAGTCACCACTCTTACATTTTTGTCATCTCAATAGGCCATTTGCACGTTTTATAGACAAAAGACACTCTTTATAGATAAAAGACACTCAAGAAATATCATTGTAGAGAAAAGGAATAATTCTTTGTGTGAATATGTTGTGTGATGTTATTTCTAGCATATAGTCATTAATAGCATTGACTACGTTTTTTTCCACAGTATATGAAAAAAATAATTGTAGCTGATCAGTATTATTATTGTAAAGCATTCGATTTGCCAAACACATCAGTATTAAACATATAAATCCAAAATTCGAATTCATAATTTTCATTTAAGGTTACAACAAATGATAAACACCATGTCACATTTACATTTCCTCATTTTCTCTCCAAAAGTGTAATTCTGACACGCGGTTAATAACATGATAGCATAAAATTTACCAATGAAAATCCTGAATGACTGAAAAAAATAAACCTCATATTCTCATATTAATAATGTTTAAATCAAAAGGAGACCAGAGAAGATATAAAAAAACACTGCATATCTTCTGCATACTCTTAAAATGGCTGATGCATCACTGGATTCAGTCATTTTCCAAAATGCATATAAAATCATAAATGTATAACAAGTTGATATAATTGCTCAAAATCATAATATTTCGAAGATAATGCTGAGATTTAACTTCGCATTTACTGTCTCTCATCATAGTTCTTATCAAGCACATGTCACTTAGCATTTAGCAACCAGGCATCTCTGCCCAAACCGAGGAGAATAATATTAAAAACATGACGAAATGTATCCGAAATTGCATAAATAAATGTAAACGTGAACAATACAGTAGATTTGCTGATATATAAACAACTTTATGCAGAGCTTCTACAGGTCAGCTACCTTTTCACCCACCTGTTGTCAAAGTTTGGAGCTTCAGTCCTAGAACTCGGAATAAAATTCTCAAATCCCGAATATGAAGTCGAAGGATATGTAGGTTCCATCTCGCAAATTAATCGCTGCTTAACGGAGTGTGAACATTGTTAATATTGATCAGTTTGAGCCAGAATGGCGGCTACATTAGTTTATGCAGTGAACTTGTCAAATAAGAAGCAAAAACGTCATGAAAGGGGGGTCAAGGAACAACCAATAGTTTTTCGTACGCCTTTTTAAATTAATGGATCAACCGCATACACTCGAGAATATCCGGGAATGTATTTTTACCCTATAGCATAAGTGACTACAACATTTCCACAACTAAATTCGAAACACTGTCAAAATACGACACTAAGTAAAATGTAAAGACAAACATATATGGACTCAGACACTGTCACTTACTTGATTTTTAGGAAGACAGAACTCGAAGAAAAAAAAACACAAACAAACCATAACCTTCGGTACCCAGTGATGCAGTGTATACGTTCCTGCCAAGAGCTGAAGAGTCAGACCCATTCATTGGTTACCACTGCACTTTCATTTTGATGCATCTCACTTAAAAAAAATAAAATAAAATATATATATATTATAAGTAATACACCAAAAATACTTTCTTTTGCTTTCGGCATAATGTATTTTCCTTTTTTTTCGAACGAAGCCCCATCTTCATGAGTCATAAGAGGCTTTCTCTCTCTGTCTCTCCCTCCCTTCTGCTCTCTCTCTCATATACCGGCTCAAACTGCATTGTCAACTTCCGCCCTGCTGTCTCACCAGTAGCTGGCCTGCATACAAAACCTCCCAGCCATTTTAGTCTCTTAAACAATGTGCCTTTAATTTCCATTCAAAAATGATGGTGGAAGTCAAATGTGCTCTTCTTGTACTGTCTTGTTTGTACTCAGTTCTCACATTTTGCAGCTCGCTCATTCTCTTCCGAGCTGAATCTTCCCGCCTGTTTAGTCACATGTTGTCTCTTTCCGCCTTTTTTCTTTTCACGTCACTGTCCTAATTTGACTTAGTGACCCAGCATCACACTGTACACACTACATTAAACACTTCGAATAATGTGACGAACATCTGTCTTTCATTTTGGGTATGACACAACAGCTGAAGAGGTGCTAGGCAGTTTCACTTTTGATTTTTTGATTAATTTCTCGAGCTGACTAAAATGTTGCTCTGAATTAGCTCTGAGGTTTGTTTTTTTAGACAGACTGAAAGGGAAACTGTTCAGCCGTTTCATTTGAAGGTTAGACATGAAATCTCGGATTATCGCATAGATATGAGCTCACTTAAGTCACGACGAATGAGTTCATTGTTATTCACTGGGCACACACACAAAGTTAACCCAAAGGAGTGAATAAGCACTTGATGGGTTTTGTAGCCTATCATTTTTTTTAAGAAGCATGGTTTATGCCACCTTCAACATTAAGCACTGGCAGTCACAATCATTTTCATTCTCACTTTGGTTCAATCTTGACGGTTTGATACAGAGAGCAGTTTGAGAAGGAAAACAGCTGAGGCCAACAGTAAGTGGGCGGGCCGGAGGTGAATCAACTGCTAAATTTGTATTCGCTCTCTTTCACTCACACACAGACACACAGACACAGACACAGACACAGACACACACCTCATTCCCGCTCTTTTTCTAGATGTTATACATAAGCACAAAAAATCAAGACTGAACCAAATTTAAAATACGTAATGTTTTACACAAATTATTTTACATAAATTAAACACAAGTTTACTTAATATTTTAACTTGATGTCATCTGTGAGCTGCAACCACAAAAAAGTATCTCTCAGACCCCTTAGTAAATGTAATTACTGTAAAAGGAGTGGTACGGAAAAGGAGGCAGACGAGTCCCAACCTACACGACTTCCTTCATAACTTCCTGCCAAGTTTTAGCGGTTTGTAGAGGACCATTTGGAAGACTCTGATGGCTAACCACATACTTCCATTGAATTTGACTTACATTACTCTTGTCAGTGGACCTCACAACTTGACAAAAGTACAGATTACCCTGAAATAAACATTCTGTCATTATTTACTCACCTTCATATCATTCCAAAACTATTCTATTGAACACAAAATAAAGACAAAGGTTTTGGACAACATGAGAGTGAGTGAATAATGACAGAATTTTCAGTTCTAGTTAAAGGGGTCATGACATGGATTTTTTAAATTATTATTTTATGTTCCTTGAGGTTCACTTATAACGTTATAACGCACACACAAAAAACAAATATAAATGCAGAAAAAATATTATTTTCAACTCTCGATCTGACCCTCTGTCTTAAATGATCAGTTTTTAAGGGACGGCTCCTTTAAGGCTTGTTAAATGACCACTGTTATGATTGGCTAACATAATTGCATAGGAAACAGTATCAACCAAAGTCCCTTTAAGGAGAGTCATTTAACTCGGCGGCCATCTCTGAAACACCTCTCGGGCAGGACATGCAAGGACAGCTCTTTGAATGGGGAAACATCAAATTCTCCAAAGCTGTTTACCAAGCGTACGATTAAACTTTATATTTTAAATCACTAATGAAAACTGACAACAACTGTCTCATTAATTTTGTTTGTAAATGCTCAGATGACAAAAAAAAGTTGTTGTTTTTTCAGGCTGGACCAGTCAATGCGCATGTGCAATCCTAAGGCTGTGTGTCCAGTGTTTTTAACCAGCTGAAAACACCTAGCTGTGTGCGCTTGAGAGTGCTTCGGTGGCTCAGCGTTTTTTCAGTTGAGACGCTTTGTTTGCTATGATACGGAATATCTGCGGAAGTGTTACTAGTATCTCATTTCACAAATAGTTTGTTTCTGCATTGTTTAAGAATGTTGATACAATGTAAAGTACTTGCTTTGGCTCTATTTTGTTCCGTTATTATGCTTCTTGTCGTCTGTTATCGTTGTACAAGCAGGATGTGGCCATTGGTCGGTGTGGTATTTTTTCCACCCCTTCTCCACTGTGATTGGATGGCTGGGTAAAAAGTGACAGTGATGAGCGCTGCGTTTTACCTAAAGTTGAACATTCCTCTTGGTGACCGGTAAAAAACGAAATAGATGCTCAGCGCATTGCCATGCTGATGCCGTTTAAAAACGAAGCGCTCCCATTGAAAACAACTGGAAATATAGCTGCAAGCAGTAATTATCGGGGCCAAGCGCAAGAAGACGATAAGACATGCCAACATGGCTGGAAGTGTCAGACCAACTGCAACAATGAGCAATTAAAGGGTTAATTCACCCAAAAATGAAAATTATGTCAGTAATTACTCACCCTCATGTTGTTCCAACCCCGTAAAACTTTCGTTCATCTTCGGAACACAAATTAAGATATTTTTTGATGAAATCTGTGAGCTGGCTCACTCCTTCATAGGCTGCTAAACAAAAATAACGACTTTATTCAACTATTCGTTTTCTTAAGTGTGGGCCTCGAAAGCACCACGACGCATGCGCGAGAACTAAGATGACGCAGATAGGTCTCAATGTAGTGTTTAAAATGGTTCTAAAGTGTGCATTTCCTGGATGTCCGAATCGTGAGAAACCAACGAGAAAACGTAAAAGTGCTTTACCAGTGCCGCTAAATGAATAGCTTACCTTTCACACTTTCCCATCAAATGATCGTGAGCATCATCTTCTCAGTTCTCGCGCATGCGTCGTGGCACTCTCGTGAACTAATTTTAGGCAAAATGGCTGAACAATAATATATACAGTCACTAATAATATGATTTAATGGTTTATCACTTTCGACCAATAGGTGGTGCAGTTACGCAACTGATGTGATGTGGTTAGACCGTCAGAGTGAGGTGACAATGACACATGCAAAGTTTGGTCATTTTGGCATCATGCCTCAACTTTGTCACTGCGCTATACAAAAACGGTTTTGTCTATCGGCACGGTCTGGCGATGAAACAATTCGATTTTGGTGAAAATCTGACAAACGGTCTAGGAGAAGTTAGAAAAAGTAGGTTTTGAAAGAAAATAAAAATGGCGGGCAGGAAGTTATGCCAAACATGGCAAAACTGGTATCTATGTTTTAAGGATGACCCAAGGAATCTATTATCATTATCATACACTGTTCGTTCATTGGCCATAGGAGAACTGGCCCCCTGACTAAGCCTGGTTTCTCCCAAGGTTTTCTTTTAATCTATTCTGCCACCTGATGGAATTTTGGTTTTATATATATATATATATATATATGTATGTATGTATATATGCATATAAATATATATAAATGAACTAAATTAATAACTTTTTTACAACAAAAATGAAACATCACAGCTGGACTGTGACGCTATTTTCTTCTGGAAACAAACTTTGTTGCATTATTTTCCTGTTATCTCTGTAAAGCTGCTTTGAAACAATCTGTATTGTAAAAAGCGCTAAATAAATAAATGTGACTTGACAAGTTTTATTACGATAGGCTAATGTATTCAACCGTTATTAGCATTTTTGGAAAATTCATTATAACTTTTGACCGCAACGGAACGCTGTCTCGAAACCTTTTGAGAACCTTCAGGGCATGGTGCTGATGGCACATACCGAGTTTCGTAATGGTACACCAATGTATTTGTAAAGTATAGCATTTTATATCATAATATTGTATTGAAGTTAATGGCAATTTCATGTTTTGTTCTATTATTGTGCCACCAAGAGGCACAATCCCACTCTGTGTCCTCAGAGTGAGCCCATACATATGTGTGTCAAATTTGGTGAAAATATCTGATTTTATTTTGGAGTTATAGACATTTATATGTCTAAACACATAAAAATTACCCACACCTGACTTTGTTTGCATTTTCTTGCCACTTATTATTAATATTTTGACATTTGGGCATTAGCATTTAGCCAACGACCTATGTTATCGAACTTTCTACGGTGGTTGTCTCGATCAGTCTAATGGTTTCAAAGATATTGTCACATTTTTTAAGCACTAAATCACAATGCTACACAAACTGTTAGGCGAAACCTAGCATGTTTGGTATCGTTGGATGACACCCGTGAAAATAAGTCGACCACACCCAGTTATAAGCATTTGAAAATTTTATTTTACCATTAGGTGGCGCTGGTTCGAAACTTCTTGGGCTCCTTCAGGTACTGATGACCGATACAGAGTAACGATATGTTCATGCGTTCATAAAATACAGCATTTTGGTACAAAAGTCAAAATGGAACGCCTAAAATGGTCGATATGGAAACTCTGCATGTTGCCCTGAATCTAACTTTGATGATTTTATAACAAACCATTCAGAAGTTATAGCAGGGTTCCCACACCTTGGTTAACTTCAAATTCAAGGACCTTTCAAGGACTTTCCAGGTCCAATACCCTCAAATTCAAGGACTTAATGTGGGGACACATTTCAAGTGAGAGTAAGGTTACATCGTGTTACCTTGCAAGATACATTGTTACAGTTTTCATCTGTCAAACAACTATGCATAAAAGCTTTTTTTGCATTTATTTTTGGCCATATGACTAAGATCTGATATTCTATTTGTCGTATTTATGTTTTGCATAAAACTGAAGAATATTTGGTACATCCTATAAAAAATAATAATGATAATATTCCAATAAAATATTAAATAAAATAAAAATGTGTCAAGGTCTTGGAACTGATTATTTCAACATGAGAACTTGACAACTCAACAATGAGAAAACATGAGATCAAGTATGTGAACTTGTAACAGAACACATTATTTTACATTTGATTATTTTATTTATTTCTACATAACTGTTCAGTATAAGTTGGTGTGCCTTAAGCATTTATTTACTACTTACATTATGGCTACATTATTATGTAATTATTTGATGCATTGATTTGATACGGGATGCATCGTTTTACCTTTAAATACGGGACAAAAAAAGAAAAATTCTTTGTAATCTTTAGGTTTTTTCAAGCCTTTTTGAAAAGAAAGTTTTATGCTCGGGCCCCCTCCTAAAAGCTTTTAGTAGCTTCTTTGGGGTTCCCCATTTCACGCGATCTACATATGACCATTGTTAATTTCTGTAATTGTGTTTTATGATACAATGATGACGTGTGAAATAAACAAAACAAAACGAATGCTACTGGCCCTTACTGTTCAAAAGTTATTAGCATAAACATGAGTGAAACTTTGGACAGCTGGTGGCACTAGAGGGATTGAGTTAGAGACTCCAAATTTGCTATGGTGACTGTTCGGACTGTCCTCTATCTGTGTGCAAATTTTTATAACTTTCCCGCAAGCAGTTCTATGGGCTGCCATAGACTTCCAGAGCAGAAGAAGAAGAAGAAGAAGAAGAAGAAGAAGAAGGCCAACAATTTCAAGAGGTGCCTACGCACTTTCAGTGCTTGGCCCCTAAAAATACACCAGCCTTGGGAAATAACGCTTTGGTGGACACATGGCCTAAGTGTAGGTGGGGCCTATGGTGCAATGATGTTTAACTATTCGTTGATGTCCTTGCTCTGCAGGAAGTCATATGCAAATGTATTTGCCCATGTGACATCACAAATTCCACAATATCAAAACGAGCCATTTTTGGAGATTGATTAAATAAATGCTTTGTTTATAATGAGGGCGTTTTAAACTGAAACTTGCAGGGTGTTTTAAAAGTAGACATCTTATATGTCAAAGGATCAAGGCAAATGTTGACCCCTTTAAACTGTCCATTTAAATGTACAAAACAAGTGGTTTACTCATAATGGCTTCTGAATATGAGATGTTTATGAGTTAGTGGGGAACCTGTAAAGTTATGTGCCTTATAATGATTGAAATAAAATACTAGAATTGGTTCATTAACTTACAATAGTATATGCATACCTGCTTAAACTCAACAAAAATTTGGGTAGGGCTGACTAAAAAAAAACTGGCATGCTTTAAAGATGACGTGAAGTAATATGTGGTCAATTACTCTGGAATTCCCCTGTAGAGAAACATCCTACGAAAAACAACAGACCAAAGTTGAATCTAAAAACTAACAACTAAATTGTCCTGAGTCAGTGCTGTCTAAACTTAATCCAACTACATAATTAAGCGACTTTTCAAAGAATAAAACAGACTCTAAATAAAAAGATGACAAAGTCAAAAGATTTATTTTTCTACACACCTCTTTATTACTATTTTAAGAAGTTTTTTTAAAAACAGATTATTAATAAAATTAATATTTTTAAGTGCAATTTTGTGAAATTCAGTTGGTTGGCTAAAAACATTACAATTTAAAATCATATGAAAATATTATTTCCCTACTCTTTGAATTAGGGAAGAGGTGCATTCATCAGTGTTAATGCAAATTATAGATGGCCCTGAGTGGGAGGTCTGTTACAGGACATGGAAATATAATCTTCTGATCTGTTTCTACATTGTTCAGTTAGTTTTTAAAACCAGATTTAACTCTAGTTGTGTAATTTAATGGTGGTATTGTAATGTTATTAATGTTGGCACAGCTGCTGTCAATGTCTTCATATGAATAACAGAAACATTCAGACACATCCCACTGTAATATTGAAATAAATGACATACCCTGTTGCAAAGTGAGGTATAACAGCTGAAGAATAGAGAAAATGACTTGCATGTGACAGTAATACAGTCATGTGTTCTACGTGATAACACTATGATGCCAAGCGTTGTGTAGCTTTAATTCCAAAAGGCTCCAAAGTGTAAGTGATGAATCTGTTCTTCTACCCCGAACACTCTGCTTTGAGTGAAATCAATAGCTATTTGCCATGGTGGTAAAACCTCTGCCCTGATTGGCTGTGAGAGAGGTAGGTGTGGCGAGGGGTTGGTTGAGAGGAGCTTTGAAATGTAGCCTGTACAACAGAATGAGAAAAAAATTATGTCACTTTCCTTATACAGATCTTAATCAGGCACTAAATGATTAAAGCCAATTTAATCTTTTTTATCAATTAAAATATAGTGTTCACACTACAGTTCAAAAGTGTGGGGTTGGTAATATTTTTAATGTTTTGAAAGTAGTCTCTTATGCTCACAGAGGCTGCATTTACTAGATTAGAATACAGTTTTGTGAATATTGTGAAATATCATTACAATTTAAAATAACTGCTTTCTATTGAAATATTTGTAATTATTCTTGTGATGGCAAAGATGAATATTCAGCATCATTACTCCAGTCTTCAGTGTCACATGATTCTTCAGAAATCATTCATTTTGAAAACAGTTGTGCTGCTTAATATTTCTGAGTGGAAACCATGATATACCTTTTCAGGATTCTTTGATTAATTAGAAGTTCATAAGAACAGCATTTATTTAAAACAAAAATCTTTTGTAACAATGTAAAAGTCTTTAAGGTCACTTTTGAACAATTTAATTTAAAAACTCCAAACTTTTGAACAGTAGTGTATAAACGTACATACATGCTATTAATAAAACAGTATACTTAGTTTGGACAGAACTCACTGCATGTGCTTGTTGTGAGGGCGTTCCATGCGTGAATGCACCTGGGGAAGCTGCCCTTGGTGGATGTGCATATGATAATCCAGACTGTCCAAAGAAACGAGCAAGACATTTATGCCCAAAGAACAACAAGAGCAATAAAATTCAACTATTTAAGGATGAATATCTGCGATAATGCTGTGTTAACAGAGATTTAATTCGTTTGTTTTGGCTCTGACCTTTCCAGGAGGGATCTGGACAGCAATAGAGGGAGTGGGCAGCAAACCTGCAGCACTGACATGTAGAGCCTGTGGATGCATGGGCCTCAGTGAACTCTGAAAAACACAAATATGAGTCATGAGTTACACAGACACTCAGCTGACCATCCTTTTCTAGTTTAGTGAGTGCACTTCCAACCCAACTTACAGAGTCTGTGAAGCCGGACTGCTGGTTGGCATGTTCCAGCTGTTTTTGCAGGGGAATCCCAGCACTGGGGATGTAACCTAGAGAGAAGGATGGAACACAGAAAGAGAGTGAATGTGTCTGCCAAGAAGAAGATGGAGGAAATTCTTACATTTGTGTGTCAAAGGCCCCGTTCCAAAACTCACTGAGCTGCCTTTGGGGGTCAGAATGATTTTTATAAAGAAATTAATACTATTAAAATAAAGCTGGAGTACAATAATAATAATAAACAATCATAAAACTATTCAGCAAGGATGCATTAAATTGATCAAAAGACAAAGTAAAGAGATTTATAATGTTACAAAAGCTTTCTATTTCAAATAAAGGCAGTTAAAACAAACAAACAAAAAAAAACCCTGTATATTCATCCTGAAGCAGGAATATCATATCAAAAATATGAATGTTTCTTAAGCACCAAATCAGCATATTAGAATAATTTCTGAAGGATCATGTGACACTAAAGACTGCCGTAATGGCTGCATAAAATTTTGCTTTGCCATCACAGGAAGAAAACAGTAATAGTATTTCATAATGTTATAGTTTTTTAACCCAAAAAAATACAGCCTTGGTGAGCATAAGAGATTTCTTTTAACAACATTAAAACCAAATCAACCCCAAACTTTTAACTGGTAGTGTAGGTACGGTACCTTCCTTCCGAGTAACTGATTTGAAACACTTTTTATGCGCAGTAACATTGATGATTAAAAATCGCCATACAAATATTTAAATAATACTGTAATATTTCATTATAAAAGTATGCTATAGGGAAATTAAGTCATTCACACACGCATTACACACACCTGGCTGAGAGGTGAAGTGACTGTGGACAGCATAGCCCTGCTGCTGATGGGGCAGGTACTGCATGGTCTGGAAAGCTGATGTACCTGGAAACAGAAAAAGATAACATCAAATCAACACATCACAAATTTACACAACAAGGAAAAGAACATAAGAACCTTTGTATTAATGAATGAAGCACTTTTATATAGGCTAGCGAATGTTTAGATACTACTGTACAGTCAAAATGCTTAACAATGGGATCAGGGTCTCTGCTCAACCACACCCAGTGTGCAGCATTCAGCAGGGTTTTTCCTGCATGGAGAATTACGAGGCGGCCACCTCCGTCAAATTTCGTGCCGCCTCAGGCTCTCTACCATAGCACGTCTCACAAGAACATTCAGCCATGTTTCATGAACGAATCGGTTGTCAAAGATTCAATTACCCATTCATATACTGCCTCATTCTGAATAAATCAGCCGTTTGAACGAATCGTTTGAATGAATGACTCAATGACTCGCTCATTAAGATGGTCGCCTGCCGCCTCCTACTAAATACATGATCAGGATTTTACCACCTATGCCTCATTTTGAGCCAGGAAAAACCCAAGGGTGCGTTTCCCAAAAGCATTGTTAGCCAACTATGATCGAAAGTTCCATCGAGCTCTGTTGGTAATGACGGAACTTGAGACCATAGTTGCTTTTGGGAAACACACCCCGGTTGAGGCGACGACAGCCACAGTGCAACAGTACACTCGCCACACACCAGCCGTAAGTGAAGAGGACAGTGATAGAGACAAGTACACCCCTACTCTTAACAAGTAGTCATGGTAATTTTTTACTGACCACAGAGAGTCAGGATGAGTCTTACAAGCAAATAATCAAACATACCCGTATCTCCAAACATAAGCACTGAGGGAACATTAAAACAAGGTACCTCTAAGTTGTGAACCACTGGCATAGTTGGCTGGCACTGGCTGACTGGAGGCAAAAGGTGATGTATGCTGTTGCTGGGTGACTCCATACGGGCTGTGACTCGGCTGGGCTCCGGAGTACTGGCCATGCTCTGCCCCACCGGCACTAAATCCCGCCGGAGACTGGAAATGACGCGACTGTGGCGGTGGCAAGCAGCCAATAATATTTTCAATTAACACAAGCACAGACACCAAACATACAAAACAAATGTGAGTAGTAACTTAACCATCCCTCACCATTAAAAAGTGTTGCTTTGTTTTAAATACATATAGATTTACATTAAAGTGTCACACTCACAGGAATGACTGGAGACTGGAAGAGCTGTTTACTGCGTTCCCCAAGAAGAGCACCTGGGCGTCCATGACTCACCTGGCCCGCTGATAGAAAATAAAGAAATTATTGTAGGTCAATTCTAACTAAATAAAAAGGAAGAAGTCTAAATGACCTCCACAACTTTATACTACTTTAACAAATGCCTAAAAATGCCAAATAGTGGTCACCTTGCATGCTAAGAAGGTGCTGTCCAGGGTGGATGGCCATGTTTGGCTGGTATGTTGCTGCAGTCAGAGTTGTCATGTCACTGTAAACATAAAATAATTCTAGTTGTAAACTGAATAACAGACTTTTTGTGGGGAATTTTCAGGTTTGGCATTTTTTTCAATAGCTATTATTCCAGTCTTTGGTGTCACGTGATCCTTCAAAAAAAAAAAAAAATTAATATGCTGATTTGGAGCTTAATTTTTTTTCTTATTAATGCTTAATATTTTTGAGGAAACCTTAAGATACTTCTTTCAAGATTCTTTGCTAAATTTCAAAAGAACAGCATTTATTTGATATAGAAAATTACTGACACTTTTGATCAGTTTAATGCAACCTTACTGAATAAAAGTCTTATTTTCTCTCTTTAAAAAAAAAAAAAAAAACTTACTCTTTCCCGTACCTCTGTTCTTTCCGTCGTCTTTTCTCCTCCTCGTGTAGGACTTTCTTCAGCTGTAGGAAAAGCTGGTGCTTCTCCTCTTGAAGACCCTGTAGCTTCACTCCCATCTTCATAATCTGAAGACAGAAAGAGAGAGAGAGAGAGAGAGTAAAAAGATTGTGCAATAACGCCTGCATCTTTTTGTAAATAATCCAAGTTTTAGAATGTGGCAATCATACAGACTTACCTGCTCTTTAGTCTCCTCTAAGGACATCCTCTCCTCCATCTCTTTCTTCCTCTTCCTCTCTTCCTCTTCTTTTAGTTTCTGTTCCATCATTTTGTCAACCTCTTCCTCCTCTGAGATTAACAATTGACAACTGATCACAAAGTTATTTTTTAAAAAAGACTTAAAAATTAGCTACATGCACATCACCAACAACCCTAAAATTAACACAAAGCACCGGAATGCAACATGAACATTATTTTTAGTAAAAATAATATGCAGGAGCTTCCAGGGCTTACCTTGCCTCTTCCGCTCCCTCTCTCTCATAATGTGCTTGTGTAAGGCACGTGCCATGGCATTAGACAGTTTGGGCCTCTCCAGAAGAGCCGGCATGATGGTAGGGATTGGTGGTGCCAGCTGGAGTAGAGATGTCAGGTAAAAAAAAATTTTTACACATAGATCATGAAACATAAATACCAGCATCTACATTTTTGGTCACTAATGAGTCCACTAAGATTACATTTCATTTATTAGTGGCCTTTCCACAGCAAGAATAGTGAAGAGTGAGAACCAATTAAAGAACTGAAAGTCTGAAGATTTTTTACCTTGTTAAATAACATGTTAAAAACATAACAGAACCAATAACATTCTTATTATTTCTGTGCAGCACAATTTCAAAATGTCAGAGGTTCAGGATGACACATCACAAACACAAACTAAGGCAGCAGTCAAAAAGTTGACAAGCCTTGCTTACGTTGTATAAACCAACTTACCATATCAATTCTAAAAACCAAAGACTACGAGTTAGAGCAAAATATAAACTAGAAGAAAGAGATGTGGTAATCTGAGAAGCAATAGAAGGCAGTAAATGAGCAAACTCCCTGCACCGGGTTAGCTCTAGTATAATGACTTGACAAGCTAGCTGGCTATGCTTGCAGTAACCTGAATGTTTTGACGGGCTATTCAGTTAATCTGTCCAAGAAAATCACCTTTCATAAGCATGATTTTACAGACGAAACTGATTTCAATGTTTTCTTTTTCCAGTAAGTTGCATTAACACCTGACCATTAGGCTAGCAGGCTAACGGCTCAAGTGACAGCTTAGGCAGCTAGCTTGCAAAATCAGCGAACTAAATAAAACTCTTGCAGTGAAATTCGTGGAATCTTCATGTAACGCACTTTTGTCCGTTTCTGAGATTAAAAGTATGCTGAGCTTGTCTGAAGGCTTTCCTTTAAGAAAAATAAACAAGTGTATCAGTAATTAACCAAAATAAAAATGACAGGAAACCCAGTTTGGCGCACTTCCGCTGTGGGTGTGTCTTGATGACGGCAAGTGTGAACACCCATGTGTGAACAGAAACGAAGCGCCTGCTCACTGCAGAGCCATTGCTGGAGCGTGAAATCCAGCTCCTCCTCTCTCAACGTCCAGCTCCCCCTCTCTAAATGTAATTTGCGCGTAATGGGTGGAGCTAGAAGGTCCAACCCTACCTTTAACTCTATCCCTCCACTACGGTGGCCCAGTAGTGCACAACACAACGAAATGTAAAAAGCAAACATAAGTTCACAACAAAACGAAATTAAGCCACAACACAACGGGAAATGAACAACACAACTTAAATAAGCCACAACACAATTTCATTCATTCATTTCGTTGTGTTGTGGCTTCATTTTGTTGTGTTGTGAACTTATGTTTGCTTTTTAAATTTCGTTGTGTTGTGCACTACTGGGCCACCGTACTCCACCCATTAGCTGGACGTCTTTGTCTAGACTAGGTCAGAGGTCAGAGGTCAAGCTCAACCTCAACCCATGGCCCTGTCCCAAATGGCGCACTTCATGTGGACTTTCGGTCTCGTGGACTTAAATTGCGCGTGCTCGCCGAGTCTACGATACTGTAGGCCGTCCCATTCAGCATTTTAACACTCTGAAGTGTGCTCAGCAGCGCCCCCTTTGTACCCTTGAAGAGGTCTCCGCATAGATGCAGGCTCCACACACTTTAACTACCCAGGAATCCTTGCGAAAGGCCAATCAGACAACGGATGGGAGGAGATTTCGCTCACGGACAATTGTTGACATGGCTGAGAAGAAAATATTATGTTTTTTGTAATGTACATTTTACCAGTTGTTACCTACAGTTTACACAAACATTATGGTCATCGAGCAGTGGTTGATGTCTCAAACATAATAATAGCGCGTTGAATAATACGATCGCATTATGATTCATTAAATAAATAGAACTGAATGTCAGGGCTTTACTAAGTCACATGTAAACATAGTATTAATATTGAAACCTGTAAATTCATCTGAAACTCATGCACATTTTCATTATGTGTTAAAATTGTAATCTTAGTTCAAATGGAACATTATGTATTATTATGTACAACTGTATACATCATTTAAATAAGCATGATGTATTGTCTATTGGCCAAGGGCCCTATAGGTCTGCACTACATGACGTCACCAAAATGTGGAGTGTCTGAGGAAGTGCACAAGTCCGGAGTGTGCCATTTGGGACAGGGCCCATGAGGTGCAGTGAAGGGGAACTGGGCGTCATTCGGCTCTGCATTGAGCAGAACGTGAGCACCACTTGGAAATGAAACGAACGGCATGTTTTCATTATGCCCAGCTTTCAACTATGTTTTAAAATAGTTTTATTCTGGGTTATTTTCACTTACGACATGTATTATAAGGAATATAATTTAATGAATTTGCTACGTCTATTAGCTAAATTTAGTATACATAAATGTATATATATGTGTGAAACAAGACTAGATTTTTAAATTGGAAGTTTAGCAATACCTAAAACAATATTAAGTTTGAAAAATAAGAAAACTGTTAAATGTGTTAATATCTGTGAACAATTAAATGTTTTATTGAACTTTGTGATGTTTTATTTCTGTCTTTTTTTCCTCTCTTTCTGTTTATCCTAATGTACCCCGGGCTGTATTTGTAAATCTTTAAAACCGATTAAAAAATGGCCAGTTTTCTTACAAGTAATCGTTACATGGCCATCTTATCTCATGTTGTTAATAACTTGTAAGGCTTCTCTTCAGGTATTACTTATAATCATTAGTTCATGAAATAAAAATAAAATAAAATGAGATCTGCAAAATCATGGGCATTATTGACCAGGATCACAATGCACTTGACTTTTTGATATTAATTCATATCCGTAATGTTGTAATACGTACTATATATTAAGAAACATGCGCAACGGTGATTCTAGGATCTGTGAGAAAAGTACAAGTCAAGATCCATTAAAGACTCACACAGGTAGATTTTTTACATCAGGTTTATAATGGTGGCAAGCTACAGATGGAGCTTTTAGGAGAAAAGGAACAAATCACACCAAACCATAATAAAAATCTCCTACAATATGACTCCTACAAAATAAACGTTTTAATCTTTTAACCAATTTATTCAAATAAACAGCAATCCAAACCCATTTCAAAATAATAATTGGCAATGATACACAAACACACTCACACTCATACACATTACATGGTATGATAGTCCAGTATTATCAGTGATTTTGGTCTGTGCAAATATGGTAGCTAAAAACAAAATCAAACCAAACATTAACGACTTTAGAATAGCAAAGTGACTTCAGGATGCATGTTGGTGCCAAAGGAAAGTGAGAAAAGTTGAAAGGAGAAGTGTAGAACATTGAAAAAGCTTTTACGGATATGAGTACCACTAATTTACTGAAACAGACCAGGACAAAGTATCAGGCCTAAAAGCAAGAATGAGGGCAGAACTCTTAGATAGGAAGGAACAATATGCAGGCAGCATAGAGTAAAAACAAGATTTCATAAACAGACAAGGAGGAGGATATGAAAGTGCATTCAACATGTACACTTTTTGTGAACTAACGTATTGATCATTTTATTTTAAAGAGGGGTATTGTGGGGCAAGTAAATTCGCTACACATCTCTCAAAACGTCCCCATAGACGCTTTCATCACTGTAGGCAATGTAAAGGAAAAAGTCTTCTTCATGGTGCTCCTAAAATACAGAAAAAGAGACAGAGTTTAGAAATGCTTCATTTTTATTGAGCAAAAACGTCACTTTCTCAATTCTACTGATGTAAACAAACAGGTGCAAAAGATGGAGTAAGCAAAATAAATTATGTTCAGAATTATTCACAAGAGAATGAAAGATGTACCTGGTAGAGCAGCCCCATAGTGGCTGATGTGGGAGGAATGACGTTGTTGACAAAGAAGAAGAGAGCATCTTCGGCCCTCAAGTGGATCCTTTTCCGAATGAGGAAGTAGAACTGTCCCACTTCAAAAACAAGAAAATGTGTCATTACATTCACATCCTACATTTTAATACCATTCAATATTGAGCAAATCAATCTGTATTTTACAAGAAAATTAACCTGTGAGGTCAGAAGGGACAAGATATTTCTTCTTGTCCAGATCTCCTATTCTGGCTTTGGGAGCTTTCTCGACGATCACCTGTGGAAAACAAATGATGATGATAAAAAATAACCAGTCAGTCATGTGAGAACAACTGCATCTTTCAGTAGTATAATACCAAGGCAAGGGTATTCCCCAGTTTAGGGTTCATTCCCATTCTAACAAATTTCCCCACTGATATTTTACTGAGGACACATAAAGTAATTGAAAATTAACCCAGTGTGAGGACACATGGTAATGCGTCAGAAAACTTCATTTGTCTAGGCATTTTGTCCTTGACTCTATCAAAACAACAAGGCTCATTTGAATGATTCAATATCATGTGCGGAAAAACAAAAAAACAATCATGTGCGGGATACAAAGCAGTTTACCGGCTCTGTATTTATGATGTTTAATACCTTGATGTTTCTCAAATGTCACAAATATTTAAACCTATATCATATATTCTCATAAAAAGATATGCATTATTCTATTACTTGTACTTTAAACGATGCCACAACAAATTCCAATTAAGACAGAAGCTAACTGACGCTAACGCTAGTCCTTTCATATTTGAAGGACAGCTTGAGCTTAAAAACATCGATGACAATTCATTAATTAATCGTATATATACTCTATTTCGCGTTTTCAACTATTTCCCCACGATTCCTCCATACAAATTAGCGTTGTCACTATGTTATTCCTCGATAGGTTTCCGTTATCTGTACAAGCAGGGCCCTGACAAAAACAACTCATTTGTCTGACTCACAGGCACTCTGTCCGGGTACTTCTTTCTGATTTTCTCCCCCTCGGACCGTCGCTTCTCAAAGGGATGTTCTTCTTTGTACATAAACTTCATTGTCAAGGGCTGGGAGATGTTAAAAATCTCCAAGAAAATCTGCCGTCGACGGTGTTTACAAACTAGCTTAGGTTTTTTTGACAACTGCGTCGGAGGGCGGAGGGATATCCAATAACAAGGAACAAGGGAGGCGGCACACGTCACATCACGTCAGCTGCGTAATGACGTCCTCAGCAGTCAGGAGGCCTACGTGGCATTACCTGAAATCTAAACGGTTAAAAAACAAAAAAACAAAACAAAAAAAAATGTTAAAGTAATACAACATGCTTTGTTCTGTAAGGAAAATTAGCATACCGAATGTGATGCGGTCTACATCACAGGTGGCCTGGCCTGGTAATAAAAAAGGTTAAAGGTTCAAATACTGCAAGACTTAATTCATGTGCTCAGGCTGATCAAAAAAAGACTCTCCCTGTGAGTGCTTTGGAAAGAAATGCAAGCTAAATTTGATAAATTAGTCATTAGAAACCACAGACCAGTTTTAAGTTAAATCAAAACTACTGGTAGGTAGATACTCATCAACTTACCCATCTTTGTAGTGAAAGCCTGCTTGCTAACAGTCAACTCCCTCTCGTAAGGGGACACGGGAGAGGGTTATTTAGGTAGAAATGGACAAGATATCAAACCCATGCCATAAGCCAGCAGGGAGGACTTGAATAAAACTTTAGGTTGTGAGTGGATGCCTCACAAAGCACTATTCAAAATCATACACTCTAAGTTCTCTGAAAAGTTTATGCACTAAAATAATTTGCTTTCATTGTTACATTGTCTTATGCTTACACATGAGTCATGACTAGTATGTACACACAACGAGTATGACAGACTATCATGAAACCATTTACTAAAATCATTCCAAAATAAAACCAATCCCTATGTTATGAAAAAGGCTACAGCAGAGGGGGCATTGACTACCAAGCCACCCAGACACTGTCTAGAAATAGTCAAGGTTCAAAATTATTTGGAGGCAAGCCACAAAGCCACAGTGAAGGCAACAATTACTTTGATGATGTCTCAGATTTCAGCTGTAAGTGGAGCAATGATGCATCAGTTAACCATCATGAGGTCTGCATAACATTATTGTTTAGTGACGGGTCAGATGAGACCAAGAGGTTTGTGACCAAATTCAAAGAATTGTGTTGTGTAAATCCAGCATTGCCTACACTTTAAGTGCTGGGCCTTATTCATGAAACACAAGCAGAATAAATTTCTGTGCAAATTATTCACAAAGCCATTATTTTGTAAATTGCTCCACTGGATTAACTTGTATAAGAATGGTTTGATATGATTAAACAGAAATATGTTTTGCTTCTTGTCTTCATAATGAGTGGTAGTGAAGCATTTCATCGGCAGGAACTGAGCATCTCGTTAAAATAATGGACAGAACCTGTTTTTCAGTCTGCTAAAATATAAAGCTATTTCGTGCATATAAGTTATCCAATTCAATTCAAAAAAGTAGATTCTAAGTGTATAATCTGAAAATCATGAAAGAAATTTATTTGGAAGAATGGGCCACATCTATTCTTCATTGTGTGAAAAGTGGTACAAATCTCAAACTGCTTAAGTTTAAAATATTGGATCAATCTCTTAACTTAACATATGACATTCTCACATTAAAGTTTTGACGTTATGAAAGTGGCAGCAGATGGTTTCATCTCTACATCCAAGTGTAATGGATTATCAGAAAAGAAATACATGTAGGTGGGGACTTGGTTCTATCCATCATTTGTTGATTGGATGAAGGCAGTTCTGAGTGTGAGCATCTGGTTGATTTTAAGAAAGGGGCGGGTTTTGAGCAGACTAAATTATTTGATAAGACCGGCATACGATCGTCGGAAGATTGAGTTATTATATTTGAATAAAAAATTACGAGGTCAAAAAAAAGAAAAATGCATTAATTGTTCACAATAAAATACATTTTGAAAACAATTTTCATTTCATGCAGACTTCATTTTGGAGTTTCTGTGCTTTGAAATCAAAATATCAGACAGAACAAAATATAAACCAGGATCGATAATTCAGTAAAATTAAAATTGGGTTATACTGTCTGAATACTTCACTGTAAATAGTTCAGCCAATTTGAAATGTAGAGTACCCCAAAAAGTGGAAGAGACTGTAATATCAGTTGTTGACAAAAGGCTCTATTTTATTCTTCTGTAATAGCAGAGTCCTTGTTGCTCAGTGTCTTTCTCTCAGTGGCTGGTGTATCCATATCGAGAAGCATCAAAAAATGTGTCCTCGAAATATATGGTAAAACCTCTCTGATTTAACCAGAGGTTCCACATATGAGCGGTTTTAAAATACACAGAAAATTAATACCATAAGCAGTAATAATGGACTGTAGTTTTCTCTCCTGCTAGTTATCTCTACCACAGCATACTATTAGTACAACGGTATTAACAGCTCTCAGCTCTTAACATAGAGAAGAGGACCAGATACCTGAGATGGCAGACAGAAAAAAACAAAAATAAAGAGAGGAAGGACAGAAGCTTAGAGAGAGAATGAGTGGATAAGACCATGTGACCATTTGTCAGGTACAGGTCATACAAAACAACAAACACAGACATTTAGAAAGGGGGAATAAGTGCAAATGAAGTGTGGAAAGTGACAGGTCGTTACAACTGATTAACTGATTCTTTATTTACCCCCCCCCCAAAAAAATGAAAGGTAAAATTTGAATCAGAAGCTTTCTCCCCAATTCACTCAGAAACACTCCAACATGCACACGTTGAATCCAACAAATAAGGCAGAGTTTCCATTTTTTTAGGAAAACAAAATACAAGAAAAAAATGCTGGCCTCTCAATATGAGTTTATGTGTAATAGCTTCTCCATCATGTGTCTCTCTCTCCTTTATGTTCTCCCATGTCTTCTCATAGCATTTCCTCAGAGGAGTCCATGAGACTAATGGGAGCTCACATGATGACAAGAGGCTGACAACTCCAGCGCAGGAGAGGCTAAAACCTAGCAGGCAGAGCCATGTAAAAAAAACGACGGCGACCAGAAGAGAGACTGGCCCTGACAGATACGATCACCAGAGCCGATGCTGGTGGAGATTTCGACTGAGGACGGAGCGAACATCTGAGGTAAACCTAGAAAGGGAACGAAAACACACTAAGGGCAGCTTACTGAAACAGTAACATTATTCCCTGGTTTCACAGACAAGGCTTAAGCCTAGTCCCAGACTAAAATGCATTATTGAGCTGTTTTAACTGAAAGCAACTTGCACTGTCAGTGTCATTGTTTTGTCTAAGGATGCAAAGCAGTAATCTTTTTTTCCTAAGGCATGTTTATAAAAGCTACTTAAATGTCATAATTAAACTAAGGCCTAATCCTGGCTTAATCTAAGCCCTGTCTGTGAAACCAGGCCAAAATGTGACAAATGAAAGAGCAGTTTGATATTAGTAAGAAACAGAAAGATTTGAGGGTGACATAGTTGTCATATGCAAAAAATCCCAAACGCTTTCTCTTCTGTTCTGCAGAGAAATAAAGAAACAAACCTGTGGTATAGAAAGGAAAATTTGAAAACAATTTCTTAGAATTGTTTCTGTTGTATGTAATGCCTATTGCTTGCCTCCTAGCTCTTATATTCATAATGTTATTTCTTTTTATTTATACATTTTATACATAATACAAGTTTAAATCAAGAAAAGCCCCCAAATGAATATTGAATAGACATTACTTAAAGTTTTAAAAGTCAGTATATTGTTTGTTTATAAATTAATTTAAATATGGCACAAATATTAAATGTATTTATTTATTTAATAGGGACAGTGCTCATTAATCAACAGGCAACATTGTAAAAATGTCCAAATTATGTAATAAACTAATAAAATACACAAGGAGTCGGATATGTGTAGAAATTTGCTAATGAAGGGCTTTCAAATTTATTGGGCATAAATTTTGTGTAGGCCTAATCAAGATTAAGAGGTTACTATGACCATGACTTAAAGAAAAATTCATACCTCAATGCATCCAACATTGGGAGCAGGTTAAGAAGTGCTGTGTCACTTGGGTCACTGAACCACGACTTTATAGGTATTGCATTATCTGGGGGTGAAAACAAGTTAAAATTACATTCATATTACAATTCATCACACACACAAAACAAAATCATTTTTTTAATAGATGCCCAATATTGATGTTTGTGTCCGTAAGCACAGGATCAGGATTACCACAATTTTAACATCAAATTTAGAAAATTAGAGTGGATGAGAATGTACTCTCCATAGATGTTCCATCTCTAACCTGGGTGACTTCGATAAGCTCCAGGCGAGTTGTCCAGAATAACTATACTGGAGAGATCACTGTGTACTACAGACAGATCTTTTATGTAGCTCCCTAGATCCAAAGTGCAGTGCTGCAAAAAGCAGGAAAGAGAGAATGAGACCCAGAGGTTCAATAATTGAAAAAAGAGACATGAAAAGCTATTTCCTAGGCATAATCAATCAACAAAAGTCTGTGCTGGGCAGTGCAGCGGGTTTTACCTGTCTGTAGTATCTTCTTTTTAGGATACCCCTGTTGTTATCCAGCTTATCTGCTACGGCTGATCCATATATCTCCATACTAGCTGTAAATACTACCAACTCATACCACTGACTAACCTGACATATACAAACAAGAGGACACACAGACATAACACACGCACGCACACACACACATATTAAAATATTGGTGCATTTTGTCAAAGGCAAAATTTAGAAAGAAAAAAATATTTTAAATTGTTTGCTAATTTGCTCAATTGAGAGAGTTCACTCACCACTTCTAAAAAGAAATCGACGTGCGGCCTTTTATGGACAAAAAACCTGACTGGGTGTTTGTCTATTACCACCTGAAAAAAAGAAAGAAAGAAAGAAAGAAAGAAAGAAAGAAAGAGAGAAAGAAAGAAAGAAAGAAAGAAAGAAAGAAAGAAAGAAAGAAAGAAAGAAAGAAAGAAAGAAAGAAAGAAAGAAAGAAAGAAAGAAAGAAAGAAAGAAAGAAAGAAAGAAAGAAAGAAAGAAAGAAAGAAAGAGAAAGAAAGAAAGAAAGAAAGAAAGAAAGAAAGAAAGAAAGAAAGAAAGAAAGAGAGAGAGAGAGAGAGAGAGAGAGAGAGAGAGAGAGAGAGAGAGAGAGAGAGAGAGAGAGAGAGAGAGAGAGAGAGAGATCAAATTTGAACAATTACTTTAAATACATTCATTCATGCTGTTTTTAAAAGTTCTCATTGTTCCTTTATTGTAAGTCTGCACAACCAAAAGTTTGGGGTCGGTAAGATTATTAAAAATGTTTTTGAAAGAAGTCCCTTATGGCTGCATTTATCAAAAATACAATAAAACCGGTATACACTGAAATATTATTACAAATGTTTTCTATTTAAATGTTTATAGTGTAATATATTTTATGTAATAATATAAAATGTAATTTATTCCTCATGCAAAGCTGAATTTTCAGCATTTTTTTTTTTGTGTCACATGATCCTTCAGAAATCATTCTAATATGCTGATTTGAATGATGATCTAGAAACATTTCTTATAATTATCAATGTAAAATAAAAATGATGTGGAAACCGTGATTCAGTTTTTCGGGATTCTTTGGTGAATTGAAAGTTTAAAAGAACAGATTTTTTTTTTAATAGAAATCTTTTGTAACATTATAAATCTATTTACAATCAATTTAATGCATCCCTGAAAAAAAATTTCATTTCTAAAATTTCAATACAGTAAAAAAGTGTGATGTGCCTCCAGTACAGAGTGAAATAAAACCTGCATTTCTCATAAAGCAGCTACTAAAGAAATGTAATTAACCATGCAATTTTATTGGTGTGTTTGTGTGTGTGTACCTTGAGGATAAAGTCTGGAGGTGTACCAGGCCTCACTGTAGGTCTAAGGACGCCATCATGGTGAGAGTGAATTAAAGTCTCATCCAGATCCAACACCAAGATCTTCCTCTTCACCGCATCTAAAGCAGCAAACAGTTAACATGCGCCCCACACAGTGAAAAGTGTGATTCAACATCCAGAAATCAAATGAACTCATGTTATGTCACGTCTACTAAACTCTCCTGTGTTAATATGATCTCATGTCTACAAGAAACTCAACCATGAAAAGACTGAGGAACTGAGACCTCTTCCACTCAGTCTCTCTAGTATTGATATTCTTAGCTCAATTCATAATACACCCACACTATTTGTAATGCACTTACAAAACAACAACAACAAAATTCTCAGTCTATTCATATTTTACAGAATGCTTTACAAGAAAATAAATTATACCCAAAGTATAAGGTACTCCTTAAAAATAAAATAAATAAATCTGTTGACTGACTTTGATACAACAGATGCAACATTGCATCCATCTGTGTGGTTAGAAGCTCCCCTAGTGGACAGAACTGCAAAAAAAAGGCGAGGAAACTTACTGAGTCTGTTTCTGGAAACAGGGGAGAGAGGTAATGTGTCATAACGCACTGTTTGGTACTGGATTATCTGTGAAAGACAGAACAGTGGACAAAGACAGAGTCAATGATGCAAGTGAAACAGTCTAATCTTTTCCTTGCTTCCAAAATGAACGCTCAGACATTCAGACAGACAGGACCGACAGAGCTCTGTCACTTTTCATGATCAATTTCTCTTTCTGATATTTCATCTCTTCCCCCTTCATCACCCTGGTGCAAAACTCAGATGAAGGCATTGTGTAGCAGACATCTATATAGTCACTCAACTAGAACGGCCCCATACTGCCACGATTGGACTATTAATACACACCCAAAACAGCTGTCCAAAGATGTCACAGACGTGTAAGGCAAGTAGGAAAATCAGTGTACTGCTCGTATCTACTCAAGTAATGTGACTTTTATTTAAAAAGTACAAATCTTTTTGTGCGATTATAATGAAACCTATGTATATGAGTAAAATGAAATTTCACTTAAATGTTGGTGAAAAAACAGAGCAGCATTAAAGGGATATTCACTCAAAAATGAAAATGTTGTCATCACTTACTCACCCTCACATTGTTCCAAAAGTTTCTTTCTTCTGTTGAACACAAAAGAAGATATTTTAAAAATGTTGGTAACCAGACAGTTGACGGTCGGTAGCCATTGACTTTTAGTTTTTTTTTCCTACTGTCTGATTACCAAAATTCTTTAAAATATCTTCTTTTGTGAGAAACTCATACAGGTTTGGAACAACTTGAGGGTGAGTAAATGATGACAGAATTTTCATTTTTGGGTGAACTATCCCTTTAAGACAATATGAATGGCAGTAGCATTAAGAGCCATATAAACCACAATAGACTGGGTAATCGGGCTTAGGCTAACACTCAACACACCACTTTTGTTGGTTCACGTAGTTATGAAAACAACTCGAGGTCATTTTGTGTTGTTTTTTTCAGAGGAGCCTCCAAAAGACTTGGAACCAAACTGACTTAGATGCGGCAATTAGAACAGTTTGAAAACTCTAATAATACCACAGTGCGTGTATGAAATTATAGCTGTCATGAGGTTACATAATAGCTGTATTATTCCCAGCATTTATTAAGAGTTTAAAATTGTATTTATTTAGCAAAAATGCAACATTTAACAAAGCATTGAATATATTATTTTTACATTAAGGGAAAAAACGTGTATAAAAATGATTTTATTATGGGGCATCTTGCCAACTCAAAAAAAAAAAAAAAAAAAGGTTTTGGATAAACATATAGGAGGGGTCCATAGTCCAATGTAATTAGGGCATTCATCCTCATAAACACACTCCCCCAGGGTTACAGAGGTGCATCTGAAGCAGGCACAATCTGAAACCTACTGTACAAAAGTTTCATTAAACGGTTTTGATACAATGAGCACGAGTTACTTTAACACAAATCAACAATTAAAGCAAAATATTACAAAGCTAAAGCACTCATTTCTCATTTTTATTTAGTACATATGCTACATGGCCCAGCTGAACTGTGTTTTTGTTTGCACTGACTGAGGGGAGGGCCATACAATCTAACAGCTCAGTAAATATATTCTCGATGGCAGGAATCTTCAATAAAGTGTTACAGTAAAACTATAGGACTGGTTACCCTTAAGAATTAGAGCATGACAACAATATTAGTCAACTAAATAGCCTAAGTGTTACAAAGTGTCAAACATATCAGCAATACAAGTAAGTAGCTGATCTTTTGAATATTATTTGAATACAGGCGCTCTTATAAAGCACAACAGATTATTTACAGGTGACAGGTCGGAATATAAAGAGAGCAGCTTTCGCACTGACAGACAGATGTTGACACGCTCACCGTTCGTAGATGCTTCCTGAGGATGTATAAAATGAAACTCCATATCCTAGACGTCACTCCAAGGAAGGTGCGAATCCCGAGTAAACACTGACGCGTCTTTAACATGCTGACAGTCGATGAACGGCACGAAGGAGAATCATAGAAGAGACTGGCACCATCCACTAGAGACCAATGACTTCAGAAGAGCTGGAACTACGGCTACAGCTAATCCGGTCGGCTAACCACTTCCCGCCGCTTCTTTGCTTTAAAAGCAGCGCAAGCGACGCGAGCCGAACTAGAGAAAGCAGAGACTCTGCTGCACTTGGACCAGCAAGTGTCACAAAACTGCTAAAATGTCAAACGTCTGCCACGCACACAAACAAACCTCTGCGATCTCAGGCTAGCTGGACTTGTTTTTCATTGGCAAGGCAGCTAGCTCTGGATCTGGCGAGCTCTACAGCAAACTATCCCTCCTCGAATCGACGACTCTTGTGATTGACAGGTTCGATGTTAATCTCAAGATTTCAGACAAATGGCCAAGTGTGCAAAAAGTCCAATCAGACGCCATCAGATTCGTTTTAGTACATATCCGGGAGCAAACTGTGAGCCGCCATCAGTGCTATGGTTTCGTCACTTCCGAGAAACAATTTAAACGTGTCCTCAGTGAAGCTGGGTCAAGAGAGTGAGGACAGGAGCTCTGGAGATGCAGACACACGAGGAGACTCTCACAGATACATTCATAATAAAACTTTAATCTGACATTATAGAAGGTCAATAGGGCGAGATAATGAAACAGAACATTTTTGATTTTTAAATGATAAGATGCCTCTTGTTTTGGTATTTATGGAATAGTTATGATGACATGGCAGAAACGCATTGAAAAGCTGTATGTTCAAAATAAGTGGAATTCATGGATCTCCATTCTTCTCTTTTTCGAAGATGCACATATTTAATACATATATACTCAATATAAACACACATGTTAGGTTTCCACGGTTTATGGGAGGTTAATGGACTTTCCATGAACATAATGATTTTTATACTAAACAAACTGTGTATTCTATCCTTTAACCTTTAAACCTACCCATCACAGAAAACTTTCTGCATTTTAAATTTTTTTTAAAACATGATTTAGAATGATTTATAAGCTGTTATAATCAAATATTTCTGGTATTGCCATCCTTTTGGGACAAAGAATCCCTAAACCATACACACACACACACACACACACACACACACACACACACACATACACACACACACACACACACAAAAACAGGATTCTATCTGCTGACTAGATTGTTGTTTTTGCTGTTATATTGATGAATTTTCTGTGCTTCGTATGTACTTTCCAGAATTACCTAAACAATACAATGCTATATACCCCCTGGCTGCAATGATAAATGTTTGTGTTAACACACACAAGCTAAGTGGGCCTTGTTTGTGGATCACTTACTTTCTGAAGTTTGATGCCTTGGTTAGAAAATAAACGTACTGACAAACACATTTTTAATGTGAAGTAGTGTAGTGTAGGCCTATGACTGACTGGAAGCAGAATACTACATTTGAGATAGTGATAAGATTGAGAAACGCTGGTCTTTCTTTCTTTCTTTCTTTCTTTCTTTCTTTCTTTCTTTCTTTCTTTCTTTCTTTCTTTCTTTCTTTCTTTCTTTCTTTCTTTGGTCCAGGAGTGTGTGCTCTGGCCAGCAGGGGACAGTATTTCCAACCCTTGAATCTGTTCGCTCGTTCGCTGGTCGGGCTGCTTTCTGTTGAGAGGACTGAAGGAGATCATTTTCTGGTTAGCTGTGAGTTAATATTATGCGAAAGATGCTAACCATTATTTCTAACGTTCTGAGGGGCAGCGCCAGCAGGAACGTAAGTATTTTATTCCGTTGAATCAATATTTCCGCTATGATTAGTAAGACAAATTCACAGCTGTTTTGACGGCTAACGAAGCGCAGTCATACCATGTTGACCTTGCAGGGTACACAAGGCCCGGCTGACACCCTACTAGAGACACATTGCTGTTTAATGCTTATGTTGGTGCTGTTTATTTAACGTAAACCAGTGTAGCATTTCCTTTTATTATAGATGTAAATATAGTCAGATATCACAATTCTTTTGGCTAGCTTGGCTAGCTGGCTAGCTGCACAGGAATGGTGACGTCTAAACTGGTTTAGTCAAAAAGCTGTCATTCTAATAACTTATTATAAAAGACTATAACAAATGAGTTTTGAAATGTGAATATGCTGTTCATAAAAATGGTTAAGTCGTAGTCAATTGCTTTAATTTTCTTTCACTTGTAAAAGGTGACCTCAGTAAGATAGACAGTCGGTCTTTCATCACTTTCACTGACCAGTGGCAGAAGTCCAGATGGACAATGTTCTGTTTTATGCAACATTAAGTGGAAAGAAACAGGAAAAATATGCCCTCATATATACACCAGAATCTTAGTCATTTATTTTTATGTATAATAGGCCTAAGTTTTGACACTCTGTCTGGCCTAACCTAAACGACATTAATGCCACTCAGTCCTTGTCGTTTAGGTTAGGTCAGAGTGTCTACTTAATATACATAAAAATATATAAATGACTAAGATTCTGGTGTATGTACAGTGTGTGCAGAATTATTAGGTTGATTTTCTGATCATATTTTATTCCCAGGCACATTTTGCCAATTCCAAACCATATTAATCTTAATAACTACTATTAATTTTGTATTTAATCATTTATAAGTGATATATAATTGTTCATGAAGGCTGGAAATGAAAAACGCCTTATATTCAGGTGTGCAGAATTATTAGGCAAGTTTTCTTTTACAGATAAAATAAGCCAAAAAAGAGATTTAACTCAGACTGAAAAGTCAAAAATTATTAAATGCCCATGAAAAGATCAGAATGATCAGAAAATCAACGTGCCTAATAATTCTGCACACACTGTATGAGGGCATATTGTTCCTAAACATATTAAAATACAGAGTGTCACCAATTTACCTCAGATACTTAAATTATATTGTATTTATCTTAATTTGAATCCACTTTAATTTTTTTACAATTGGCAAGTCACTTTTTTTTTAGTTTATACACCTCTAAGCTCTATTGCCATAGTAGAGTTTGATATTTAGATGCTGTTTCATGTTTTGTAGGTTTTTGGGGATTTGTCTTGCTTCCTGCATTTTCAAAGCTGATTTAACTCAAGAAAAATACTCCAAATGAGCTACACGTTCATACTTTGAGATGATAAACCTTCATTAATCCCATAACTACATTGTCCGACTCCTAAACATGTAATAAAACATCAGAGGAATTCACAGTAGGGGTATTTTTGGTGCTTCTTTTTTGCCCTGAGTCCTGATTAATTTTCCTCCCTGTATGGTTCAAAGCTCAGACAGAGTCCATTCCTGTAACTGTGACCTTAAGTCTAATAATAAACGATTTGTTGACACAATTAAATCAATGTCATTGTTTTGTTGGCACAATAATGAATGGAATTTTGCAGAACAAGTCAGGCATCTTTCTTTTCCTTATAATAATTGACCCCTCATCTTCTGTCTCTTTCTCTCTATCAACATCTTTCTCTATACTAATTCTCTCTCTCTCACACTCACTCTCCTTCTCTTTCTCTCAATATCTCCTCCTTACTGCTCTGTGGGCTGCCTTTAAAGGGAGCCGAACTGGTATCAGAGGTAAGAGATAGTAGTTTTAGGAATGGGCTTAATGACGACGTCCATCTGCTCTTTTTTCCATTTTTTTTTCTATCCTTGGTGGTTATAAACATGATCATTATTATTATTTATTTATTTTTTTGCCTGAAATTATTCCATTTCAACGGCTTATTATTTTTTTTAGATGATCTTTTCTTCCTCACTTATGACTTTTAAGATCACCTTTTCCTCATTGAGTTTCCAATTACTTGTTTGGTTCTGGCGTATTAAACACAATTTTGCTACATGCTTTTTATTGCTCATATATCGTGGCTGTTTTAGTTTGCTGTGCTGTGAGCTTGAGGGGAATAATTCTGCTCCATTTACCCAAGCTAGTTACTTACAGCTCACATCTTACCTTTACATCTCTCTCACACACACACACACGCACGTTAAAAGCACTCCCATGGAATGGAAAGTACCCATTTTTCCTTTGCTGGTTTTAGATTTTTTTTTTTTTATAACAGAGGAGACATCAATTGAAACCTGTTTGAGATATTTTGTGGCTTTCTGGTATTTGTCCATGTGACCAACTAACCAAAGTGACTGTCAGTTTCAACAGTTGAAGTAGTGTATATGACTGTTGACAACAGCTTTGTCAATGGATACAATTTTAGTTAAGACTGAGTAAATATGTTCAATTCATATCAGTGTGTATCTAATTTCTGAGGATAAAATTGTATATGTAGTAGGGCTGAACGATATTCTGTTTTAACATCGACATCGCGATGTGCGCATGAGCGATAGTCACATCGCCGGAACATGCGATGTGAAGGGTAGTAGCACCCATGGTGTATTAAGAGAACGGTAGCACCAGGGTAGCACACAGTAAACATGAGTTTGTTGTATGGCTTGTTGCTGGGGTGACGAAATGATGATTTCTACCAAAAAGAAAGTCAAAATATCTTGGCTATATAGTCGGCTATTTGGGACTATTTCGGCTACAAAAAGGAGGATGTTGACCAAAAAGAGGTACTTTGCCTGGAGTGTTATAAAGTTGTGGATGGTTGTCTTTTTTAAAAAGTATTTTATTTTTCGTGTTCGCATTTATGAGGAAAAAACAATGTTACGTGACAGTTCTCCATTACGGACGCGACCGCTCTGAAAGCGGCAGTAAAAGACTGCTTTAAAACTTTCACAGAGACCTCAAACAGAAAGCACAAAGCCTTTCTTTAAAACGAATTTCGTTTTGTATTAATTGTATCTTAATTTTAATCAGTGTTTCATTATCCAATTTCCTGGATTTAATAAATAAAAAGTAAATATAGCAGAGATAGCCTATGCTATACGGAGGCGCCAGCGCCTGACTGGAGCTTAAGCTATCATCCATGAACCGAAACTCAGCGTATAAGGTAGCCCACTCGCCTCACACACCTAAAAAAAATATTTATATAGAATTATATCTATTATATACAGAAATATCTACTTTTAAACATAACCATTCAAAACAAAATAAAACTATGTAATCCGAAATGTGCATTTCTCTCCGGCGCGTTCACTACTGCGAAGATCGCGAGTAGCCTATCGTCAACTTCATCTTTGCAGCCGACACAGAAAACACTTGTTCATTAATAAACAATTAAAATGTTTCATTGAAATATTTTACATATTCATAATCATTGCTTTTGCTGGTTATGAACAAATGAATAGCCTAATGAACAAACATCTGTTAAGAGCGCCGCCACGTTGGATTGCATAGAACGTTCACCGAATTCTTACAGAAATATGTTCTAATTTTGGAATAAAATATTAACTGACCTTTTTGTCACTTGTAATGAAGCTTGCTTATTAGTGAAATTATTAATATCATGGAATTGTAATAATTGACTTTAGCCTGGATTGATGGCTCGCAATATCGCGATATATATCGTTGGAAAAAAAAATATTGCAATGTAATTTTTTTTCCAATATCGTGCAGCCCTAATATGTAGGTATCAGCATTATATTGATTACTGGACACCTTGTTTTCTAGATATTGGTATCAACATTGGCCTTTGTGAACATTTGAATGTGATCTGACCAGTAGCCATCAACAGTTGTTTATTGCCTGTGAGTAGGTATAGTGTAGGTTAGTTTAGATTAGAGTTTTATTGGTTTATTAAGTAAAATCCTTTTTGTGGTCTCTAGTCTAGACACTTGAAAGTCTCGCCTTGCTCCTTGGTCTTTAAGCGTTCCCTTTTTATAGCCATCTAAGTCTGAACCTCTGGAGTGACGTGTGCCCTTCTTTTTGCAGTCCTCCACTCTCCGGGCCGTTCTGCAGCTCCTGGCGGTCCAGGGAGAATATGCTAATTTGACCGCTCCACATGACCATGATCCCGACCCCTGTTCACTCTTAAAAGATCCACAACCCCACAGCCCTTCAGTTTCTCCCCCATTAACACAGATACCTCAAAACACTTCTGTCGAACACAAAGCTTTAGGACACACCACCAGTGGCCAGTCAGGAGACTCTGGGTCATGTGATAGACTTCTGACTGATGTCGTTCCCACAGGTGCTATAGCTCAGAAAGAATGTTATGTAGAACAGGTGATGACCAGTGTTTCATCCACCTCAGAAGAATTAAGTTTGGGTCCTTCTGTTACAGTAAGACAATCAGAAAGAGAAAAAAATATTATTCCATTTATAGATGTTCCTCCATCACCTGCCCTAATTACAGCTAAGTTGCCTATTAACCCAGTCCCCCATCCAGCACAGTTAACCCCTGCAGTAGCTAACAGCAGCTCCGACGTAACCAGCACAGACCCCCTCACGTCCAATTGTCCCCCACCAGCCGGGAGCCTCCAGGGCCCTGATAATTCCTTCCCAGAGATCACCCACAGCCTGGCTGAAGAGACTGCCTTACCAGAGCCACAGCTTGCTGTGAGTACTGGCAGCCCCTATATTAAAATGTATATACTTTCTCTTTCATATATACACAGCTTAACCCTCCTAATGGAGTGTTGCATGCCCCTTCCCTTTACCCAGAGCACTTACATACTTCAGAGGTTTCTTCTAACTCTCAATGCGTTGGCCGATGTCTCTTCGATCACTGAACAGATTATTCTTTATTTTTTTATTTTTTTTTACTTTATTCACTCATTGTCCCTGTTAGTTACCTGAAGCAAAATAACTGTTTTGTACACAGTAGGGTTATTCAAGTAAAATAATAATAATAAAACTATTTAAAACATTGTTTCTCGAAATAATAATAATAATAACATGAACTGAAATTGAAATAAAGTATTTAAAAAAAGTATTTTAAACTTAATTTTTATTTCAGTTAGTTGTCAAGGAAACTTCTCATTTCCATTTAAACCAAAAAAATAAGAAAAAGACATTTAATTAGTAAAAAAACAAAAACAACTAATAAAAATGACAAAAAAATATAAAATTACTAAAATTTTATAAGAAAATGAAAATGGAAAATATAAAAGCTAATTCAAACTATTATAGTATCACATTGATACTATAATAACACTCTGCATGTTGGTCCCGCATCTAATTGTGGATGAATTCCTCTTGATGTGTCAGTTTATTACATCCAAACCTGTAAACAAAGAGATGTGCAAAGTTAGTGCAGATTATACAATGCATCTAGGTCTATGTGTTGACTGTTGATTTATTGGTATTAGATTGCAGGTCTGTCGATATGGGTGTTGAGTAAAATTACACTGTGGTGATTCAGGTGGGATTATTACGGATATATTTCATTGTGTCTGGGTTTGCTTCCTGCTTCAGACAGAGTGCTTTTGACCAGGGTTGTTAACATTTCAGTTCCTGTCAGACATGTGTGTGTGTTTGTGTGTTTCAAATGGACTGCTATTTTTTGTTACCATCTTCTCTTTTTCTCAGTAGAGGTCATATATTAATTTATTTTCTATTATATTTTATGTTTTTTTATGTTTCATAGGGTGCAAGAGTGGTGGTATCTGCAAGGACCTATGCTGACTTTACCCCTCAGGCCACCTTTGATATTAAGGTGAGTTTTATCAGATATTTATATATTTTAGTGCATACACTATTTAAAAAAATGTTGGGGTCAGTTACATGTATATATACAACCCCATTTTAAGAAAATTTGGGACATTATGTGAAATGTTATAAAAATCAAGAATCTGTGAATTGCTAAGGGCGTGTTTTATGTTGTATCTGTTTTACATTATAATCCTATGGAGTAAACCGTGTTTTCAAAAAAGTCCTGAGCGCTTTTATAAACGCCACCGCTGACGTCTTTTTCTGTAGCTCAGAGCGTCTTTTCAAGTTGAATAAAGGTAAACTTTTCTGAGAAGAAAAAAAAAAGCCCTACGTCACATGCCTTTTTGACAGCTGACCAATGACAAGCGAGTAGCGAAAAGAATCCCAAGAAAAAATGGCGAAGGTGCCAGTAGATGGACTTATTGTACTAATGTCAGAGCACAAGGAGTTATAAGCACAAGCACAAAACTCGACCAGAATATACATTATAAAGAGGCTGTGTGGGCACAGATTGGACGAATGCTTGGTTGTTCAGGTAAGTGTATCATCTACTACGTGTCGTTAACAAAACTATCTCACCTGTTTATGTTAACTAACATTAACGTTCACTCAGCAACAGTTATCAATACCGTAACCAGTTGATAACAGCAGCTGTCAACAAATGTCACTCCCTTTTACCAGAACGTGGCGGGCATAGGCTACTGTAGCAGCTGTTGTTATAGCAACAAAAGACGCCCTCGGCTGCTATGTGGAACCAAACACTGCCAGCTTCTTCTTTTTTTTACAAAAAAGTGCCCTTGTCAACTTTTTCTTGTCAAAAAAGACGGCAAGTGTGAACACGCCCTAATTCTGTTTAACCTTTATTTAACTCACAATGTTTGCCCAATCTCGCCTGATATAAGACATCTGCTCAACAATCCATGGTCATTGTTGTCTGATTCTCCTTTTCTTGATGGGCCATACATTTTCAAAAGGAGACGGATCTGGACCGCAGGCAGGCAGTCGGGCACATCCACTCTAGATGTAGTGTAGTGTAGTGTCTAGAAAGCACATGCTGAATGAGGCCTGGCATCTGAGATGAGCTCGGGCCCAGAGAACTCACTGGCATCTCTGCATAAAACTGATGAATAGATTTCTCCTTGCGTAACAGAGATTCAAGTGGCATTTCTTGATGCAGCAGACTGTGTAAAGTGAAATTGTTTTCCCAAAGTACTCTTGAGCACATGTGGCTGTATTTAACAGAGTAGCATGTTGGTTTCATGCAGTGCCATCTTGGGGCTTGAAGGTCACACATATTCAACAAAGTTTTCCTGTCTTGCCATACACAGCTTGAGACTTCTCTGGATTCCCTGAAGTTGCAATATCTACAATATTATGTATGGGAGATGGTAAAAGACCTAAATTCTTTGCAGTCTTGCATTGAGAAATATGATTTTTGAATCTTTTGACAATTCTCTCATGAAATTTGTCACAAAGTGGTGAGCCATGACTCATCTTTGGTTTCAAAGACTGAATCTTTGGTAGATGCTCCTTTTATACACAAGCACGATTCCCTCATCTATCAACAGTTCACCTACGTATTGCGGGCTGTTTCAAAACAGTTTAACTTGGATATTCTGTGATATTTTTACTTTAATTTTGCTTTTGTCCCAACTTCTTTCGGAGTGTAGCAGCCATCAAAACCCAAATTTGTTTGTATTTACAAAATACAATAAAGTTGGTCAGTGAAAACACTGGACATCTTTTCTATGCACTTTTGTCAGTTAATTAATGGATTCAAACACCAAGCAGCACAACCGTTTCAACATTGATGATGAAAATAAGAAATGTTTCGTGAGCACCAAATCAGTATATTAGAATCATGTGTCACTGAAGACTGGAGTAATGACCCAAACTTATAAATGGTATTGTACTGTACATTTAACTGTTGTAATTTATTTGAAAGCTTGAAAATGCGCTTGTTTTGGTAGAAATGTGACTTGCACAAGCTGGAGGAGGGCCCACCACTGCAGGCTATCCTTACAAGAGAAGAGGGGCTTCAGTACTACCGCACAATGCAGACAATCAGACGCATGGAGCTCAAAGCCGATCAGCTCTACAAGCAGAAGATTATCAGAGGCTTCTGTCACCTTTATGATGGACAGGTGACACATACATTGCAAACACACAGACATCATCTTTGCTAGAAGAAGACTAGTTCAAAATGCTCAAGTTAAGTTGTGTTTTACATGGTTGGAAAAGTAATTTGTAATTGGTTCAAATGTTGACAGCAAAGACTGAAACTCTTACAAGTGCATTGTGTCGTCTAACAGGAAGCGTGTGCAGTGGGTATTGAGGGAGGTATTAATCTATCAGATCATCTTATCACAGCCTACCGTGCCCACGGGTACACTCTCACTAGAGGCGGCACCGTTCGTGAGATCATGGCTGAGCTCACTGGTGAGAACAACAAAATGGAGTAATGTAGTTTAATATTTCAGAGGCTTCTAAATTATTTTTTCAGAAGCATTTTTCTTTCTTTTTTTCATAATTTGTTTTTTTTATTTGTATTTTTTTCTTTATTTATTTTCGATCTCTACTATTTTTCTGATATTTTTTCATTTTTTTTTTTTTCATTTTCTTTAGTTCTATAATTGTTAGTTTGTATATTTATTTATTTATTCTATCTATTTATTCCCTCTTCTATGTGTCTGTTTCTCCATCAGGTCGTCGAGGAGGTATTGCCAAAGGAAAGGGAGGGTCTATGCACATGTACACTAAACATTTTTATGGAGGAAATGGAATTGTGGGAGCTCAGGTATTTGAAATCAATCAATTTCAGTCTTTTTTTTTTGAAAAGTGCTGTTGTGAAGAGTTTACTAAATCTGCATTGATATCTGTGCTATTTTAGTATCATTGACATAGAATCAACTGTCCATTAAACATATTTTACTGGATTGTAATACTTCTACCCCTTTGAGCAACTTGTTTTATTATCTTTTATAATAAGGACAATAAATTGTCCTTATTTTTTTATATCCGCGGGACTCGCGTGTGGCGCTGATATCTGTCTCTCATTAGTAATTGCGATCTGCTTCATACCACAGTCATGTTAAAAACACATATTTTCACTCATTCATAAACATTATTAGATCCATCAGCATGACAGTAAGTTCCATCATTCCACTTATCACTGAGTCATCAACCTACGCCTTTGTTATTGTAAGAGGTTATCGACCCCTAGCGGCGAAAAAAATTACGTATTATAGCTTTAATGAACTGTTATGTTTTTATTACCCAAGAATGAGCCATTTCTATCTACATACACATCTGCTGTCTCAGATGAAGACATATTTTTCTGTCGGCCACCATAACTTTTGTTGGTTGCAATTCGCAACCTCACCACTAGATGCCGCCAAAGATTACACAGTGCACCTTTAAAGTTTATTTTATTTCAATTAAAGAAATTGTTTTTGTTTGAGTTTTATTTAACTATAATAACCCTAATTTTTATTTTACGCATGTGTATCCCAGGTGCCACTTGGGGCAGGTGTAGCATTGGCCTGCAAATACCAGGGCAATAATGAGCTGTGTGTCTGTCTCTATGGTGATGGTGCTGCAAATCAGGTAAGTCACTTCCATGCAGGTCCAAACAATCATGTGTTTACCCACTGCAAGTCCTAACAACCGATTTAGCTACTAACTAACATTTGAACACAGATCTGACTTCTTTGCTGTCCTTGTGCTGCTTTACCTAACCTTATAACCATCTGAACAACTTATAATCAGTGCATGGCTGTGGCTTTACAGGAAGGTTTCATACACTTCTACACTTTTTTGTTTCTGCAGGGTCAGATCTTTGAGACGTATAATATGGCATCACTGTGGAAGCTGCCCTGCATTTTCATTTGTGAGAATAACAAATATGGCATGGGTACATCTGTGGAGAGAGCGTCTGCTAGCACTGACTACTACAAGAGAGGCGATTTCATCCCTGGTTTGAGGGTACGATGCAGGAAGGACACCATCATGCTTTTACTTGTGTCATGACACACATAGTGCACTGAAATTACTCTCCATGTCAGAATGTCTCCTTACCTGTTCTCTGGCTTTGTAGGTCGATGGCATGGATGTCCTTTGTGTGAGGGAGGCCACCAAATTTGCTGCTGACCACTGCAGATCAGGAAAGGTGAGCTCCGGTTAGAGTGATGTGCAATTGTAGGGATGGGAAAAAAGATTATTAGCTCTGTTAGGAAGTATGATTTTTGATGATGTGTTTTATGCACTATAATTATATGGATAATTCCACAGTGGTAACTTTACAATAAATGTTCCACTGGTTATGAAATGTCTGTTTCAGTTCCAGAAAACAGATAAATATTCTCATGGGATATTTATCAATTATGTAGCAAAAAATAAAATGCCTGAAATTTATAATTATAGGGTCCAATTCTGATGGAGCTGCAGACCTACCGTTACCATGGACACAGTATGAGTGACCCAGGAGTCAGGTAATTATCTTATATCATCTCAACCAAAGTTATTGTTATTACTCTTGCTCTGAGCACCAATGAGCACACACGGACGTGAAACTGAAACCAAACTTTTAGATACCAGTGGAAATTCACAATTCTCTATTCCAATTTTGATACCACATCTAAAACTACTAGCTCAACTAATATACACAGGTTCGTACATGGTGCTTAAAGGTGACTTTTTGAAATTTAAAGGGATAGTTCACCCAAAAATGAAAATTCTGTCATTAATTACTCACCCTTGTGTCGTTCCAAACCTGTAAGGCCTTAGTTCATCTTCGGAACACAAATTAAGATTTTTTTGATGAAATCCGATGGCTCAGGAGGAGCTCCATTGACAGCTATTTAATTAACACTTTGAAGGCCCAAAAATGTAGGAAATACATCGTTAAAATAGTCCATGTGACTACAGTGGTTTAACCTTAATTTTATTAAGCAACGAAAATAATTTTTGTGCGCCAAAAAAAACGAAATGTCGACTTTATTCAGTCATTTCTTCTCTTCTGTATCAGTCTCCGACGCGCGTTCACAAGAGCACCACGACGCATGCCCGTGGTGATGACGCGCAGGAGCTGGCGTTCTGACATATGACCTGCAAGCAGAGGAAGACGCACGCGAGGTCACGCATGTGTCACGCTGCTCCTGTGAACGCGCGGCGGAGACTGATACAGAAGAGAAGAAATGACTGAATAAAGTCAGTATTTTGTTTTTTTTTGGCGCACAAAAAGTATTCTCGTCGAACACAAATCATTTCTCCATCTCCTTGAGTAAAATAAATCTGTCATGATTATACAGTTCAGTGTGGCTCTCACATTATATGATGTGGCAGACAACTAGTTGTCCAATGCGGCTCTGTTCATTCAGCGTGGGTTTGTTAAGAATGCAGTTGTGAGTCCTGAAGATGTGCAGGTGTCAGTTCAGTTATAGAATGCGGTTGTCACACAACGCTGTGTGAACGCAACCTTATTAAGCGGCGCTGCAATACTAGCCATTAGCATCTGCTCGAGAGTTTTGTTTTGTGTGAAACATGACGGGAATTGGGGATGAGCGTAAACAGTATCTAATGCAGTATCTTTTTTTTATTAGCACTCATATGTGACAACCTTTGCTCTCCATCTCCATAGTTACCGAACACGTGAGGAGATCCAGGAGGTGCGCAGTAAGAGCGACCCCATCTCCCTGCTGAAGGATCGCATGCTGAGCAACAACATGGCCAGTGTGGAGGAGCTTAAGGTGAGACTGTTCGCGCTTACCAGAGACACATTGAAGTAGGAAACAATCATTGAGATGGTCACAGTTGCACTTGAGTATGAATTTTCGGATTCAGTCTCATTGGCGAATAAGATAGGGATTACTCAAGTATGCTTAAGAATGTGAAAATGTGAAGCATGGACATTTCTGCAGTTTCACTAAACACTGACACCTTTCGCAGGAGATTGATGTTGAAGTAAGGAAGGAGATTGAGGATGGCGCTCAGTTTTCCACCACAGACCCTGAGCCTCCACTGGACGATCTTTGCAACCACATCTTCTACAATAACCCACCTTTGGAAGTGCGTGGCACCAACCCCTGGACCAAACTCAAGTCCGTCAGCTAAATCGCCTTCCTTATCATCCCAAGTCCCCTCCACTTCCTACTAGTTGACCCTCTCTTGAAGCGCACAGCAAAAATTGTCACCTCCAATATGGCTATAGGTTTCATAGACAGTTGTTGGGAAACTCAGCCAAATCTCTCAGCCACATTGAGACAAGTTGCCTCATTTTACATTTTATCATTACCTTGTTTTCTTGTTGTCTCCATCAGTTACAATACTGACCTTCACTATAAATTTTAAAAGGTTTCAGTACTAAACAAAAAATGCTATATTTTTCCATCTCAGAAATAGCATGTAATGTGTGAATAAACATGGTGGTATTTGGCTTGTAATTATTGGTACTTTCCAAATGTCTCCAGTGCAACTATTGTCTATACCCAGTGCCCACGCAATAACAGAGCATTTACCTAGTGTCCATGCAGAAACACCTCCCATCATTGCTCTGTGCAGTCATTATAGACATGCGCTCATACACACACACACTTTATGTATCAGTAGAACATGTTTTGGCCGAGGTGTCAGTGAAATGCAACAGTCTTGCAGTCCTAACTTGACAAAATATTTTAAGGGAAGATGTATTAACATTGATAAAATGTAAATCTGTTAGAAGGCCATACTACAAAAAAATGTTTGTGTAATATTTATGGGGTGTAAAATGGGATTTCTTATTTTCTGTCATATCTAAACACTTCCGTTCATAGGCTTTAAAGTGTTTAAGTAAAAAAGTAGAATGGGAAAAGGTTAATAAGTTCTTTCATTTGCTTTAACTCTCCTTAACTTTTATTCTAAACAGGGTTTTTGTTGTCACATATTTATTATAAAAAACTTGCTTTTGTTACAAACAGCGTTACAGGGGGTATAACTTCAAATTTGGCGATTCCAGTTTATTAATGGTTGTATTAATAGAATGTTCATTTTAAATCACTTGGGAAAGAAATAGTTTTTTCAATAGATTGATAGGATGCTGTTGAGATATTGAAGGGGGCATTAGGGACACAGGTTAAACAATTATGACGTGTTGACCAGGATGAGGAGTCAAAAACATCAGGCAATGTATCCAATGTGGTTTTTATACCATGAAACTACAAATAAATATTTCAAATACCATTTTTGTGTGATTGGATGTCTTTATGTTGTTCTACCACAGAGACGGTTGTGGATACAGGCCTTAACCCTACAAAGCCCACTGTATCATATTTGATACATTCATTTCTAAATTATCAACATAGTCAAAAATTGCACAAAATCTACCTGCTTTCTAATTGATGGTTTATACTGTACCTTTTTAGTAAGTAAAAGGCCTTTTAGTATAATTAAAAAAATGTCCACCTTTAGGTGAACTGTCTTTTTACCATAAAATCTTTATTGATTTTTACATTTTAGTTAACATAAGAATAACTTTATATTCTTAGTAATATTTCAAGATGAACATTTACTTGATTGTCTAAAAATATTTTTTTTAGGGAAATTTTGAGACAATTTTTTGTATAAAATTGTTTACATCTTTTTTTTTTTAAGAAAGGTTTATTTGTCTCTGAATCATTATTGTATTGCTGTGTATTGTTTTGTCTCCCACAATTAAAACTAAAAACTTTTGATCATACTTTTGATATAGTTTCAACTGTTTCGTTTTAAAAAACAATTGGGGGGACCTCACCTGCCATTAGTACTCAAAGGGACCATGACAAATTATTAAATCTTTTCATTTAATGTGGCATGTGAACATGAGGTGAGCACTTTCATTTATAGGATGAAGCTTCTTTTGCATTTTATCCCGTTCTATGCATGATCGTCACACTAAAAATAACTATTTGAAGAATTGGGTCACAAATAAACTGGGTCTCATGAAAAAAAGAGAGAGAGAGAGAGTGAAAATAAAGCACAATCCTCAAATCAGCTTTATTCTAAGCCCTCTGGTACTGCTGGATGAGTGTTTTAGCAGCTGTGGTGTTGTGATTCTCTTCTTCCCCTGCAGTGTTTTTGATTGTGCACCTAATTTATTGTCACGCGTGTTTTTCTTATGAGGGACTGAATAAATGAAAACATGTGGATTCTGCGTAGGGAAAAGAGATTTCGAAAGATTTAATAATCAAAGGATTTAGAGACAGAATGTTCTACATGATCATAAAAAATAAATCACAACCAAGGATGCTCCAATGTGATTCACACTGCGTTGTTCAAAAAAGCAGTCAAGATGAGTTTAAAGGCTCTGAACAGGCATATGATAAATGCATTTAATATCTTAAATCAAAATATTACTAGGCATCCATTCCTCGACTCAATTAAACTTTACCTGAGTACTAATGTGCAGGGTCGGTACCAGCGGGTGGCCACGGTGTCCCTCGCTCTATGACGCATGATGACGTATCCTCCTCCTCCAGCCTCGTTCTGACAGACAGGTGAACGGGGCGACGACGCCATGTTGAGCGAAAACGGAAGTGTATTACTCTGCTGTTAAAACATATTTCGAATGTTTGTGAAGAGGAATCGGACACGCTAGAAGTAAAACAAAGTGCATTGGAGGCAATTGAACGGAATTCCTCTTTTATTTACGGGACTGTTCTTTTTGTTGGACTCTTTTTGTGCAACTTTACACTGACTGACAGCGTCAAATCACTTCACGGGGTGATCGTAAGTTAAAGATCGGGACTTAAAGATGCCACTGGCGCAGTTTGCAGACCCCTGGCAGAAGCTGCCCGTGGGGCATATGGTGAATGAGGTAGGTTATATTACGTTTACGACATTGAGGAGTGCTATTGTATGAAATCACGTTTAATCCGATGCTTCGTGTCACAGAGGAATATCAGTGTTCAGTCTTGAAGTGCATATTTTGACTAGTAGGTTAGTTTACAGATTGGTAAAGACTGAATTTAAAAAAAAGAAAGTTTGCGTTTCAGAATGTCGCTACTTTTCAAACACATAACTGAATGCAGAAAAGTGCGCGCTTAATAGTTATACGCCGGCATGAAAATGCAACAAAATGTTACTATCGAAATGACGTTACTTTGTCCTTTAACTCTTAACGTAGAAATTTCATTGGACCAAAGTGCCTAGTTACTTGGTAAAGCTAGAGAATGTGTAAACCGTCGAAGCGAGACTTGACCAGACAAGCACAGTATGTGTTTGTGTGTCTGTCTGTTTGTTCGATGTAACTTTAAGTTTATTGCTTCATTCTTATTTAAAATGGACACTTGTTTTCCTTTTTGTAAGTGTTTTAAGTTTGACTTGAGTATGCCTTGGGCAATAAACTCAGGGTGGGGAACTAACTTCTCATATACAGACTGACAGGCTGTTTCTCCAAACCCAGTGATCTGCCTACATACCTAGACAGCATTTTTGGGCGTCACAGGCTATAACAATGTCAGCATGCTATAAATGTGCAAAAATACAAGATTATGATACCCCAAATGCGGTCTCGGAAGGTAGATGAAGATGGCCCATTAGCTTTTGAGAAATAGTCTGTGTGTTACTTGGATTATGAAACAACAACCTCATTAATGAAATTTTTGTATTCTGGACCTGTTTGAAGCTTTGAACATAAATGTGTGTCGGCAGTGTGTGTACACAGCCACCCTATAATGATAAAAATCCACCCACTCCTCTTTTTTTAATCCCCATTAATCATAAGAAATATCTCAGAACAAGCCATTTGCAGTTTCTGTGCAAAGTGACGTCAAAAAAGGCCTATTGCTTAGGCCCCGCCCATGACTGCTGACGGACTCTGCCCTATTAGCATAGACTCCGCCCTGAGTGAGCTGTACACAGTCCACCATGTTTATCTCCTTGCCAGAGCATTTAACAGCAGCATTCAAGTATGTAAATTAGGGACGCTAACGATTAATCGACGATCGATTAATTGTTGATAATAATTAAATCGATAAAACCGCGAAACACGCAAAGCAGATACAAGGAAAAATGAAGTGAGTGCGCCGGAGTTATGTTTGGGACCATTTTACGTTACAAGGCTAGAGTCAAGGTGATGATACACAGGGCAACTTTTTGAGCAATTTTGCTAGGCAATCTTGCCGGTCGATTGTTTCTTGGGCACTTTCCCATTGAAAATGGGCAATACATTTCTATCTGGATAATTTAGATCGGTCGTGGGCCCTGTGTCTCATCTGGTTGCCCGTTGACGCCAACATTGCCCAGCAATATTGCTCAAAAAGTTGCCCTGTGTATCATCACCTTTAGGCTACACCTTCATGACTAAGTTTGCATGTGCATTCGCAGCCTTTTGGTTTGTGCAAATGTAAGTTGTAATATTAAGTTTATTTTGTGTAGGCATATATATCTGATGTATCTCATATACGATGCATTTGGTTAAGAATTACCGTGGAATAAAGCGTGCCGGTGATCAACTTCAGCATGCGCAGCTCAAACAGCAATGCACAACTAAAAATAACTATATTTGGGTAGTACATAACATTATAAAGAGAACAATATTGTAATAAAACTTTGTAAGTTATTTGGGGTTAGTTGCTGTACAGCGCGTCGCTCCAGGAAGAGCGCATTCAGAACAGAAGTTAACGTTGACTGGCATTTGTGCAAAATTATGTCCCTAATGTAAATGTAATTAATGTTCTTATATTTTTTTCTTAATATTGTTCTTAACAAAAATAAATCAAACAACCTCTTAAAATTAGGATAACTTCCAGTATCCTAAATCCCCTAACATAAGATGTTTAATGAATTTATTGGGTTGTTTCAAATTAATTGTTATTATTAAGCATTACAGCTTAACACTAGTTAAATATAATAGCCTACATATTACTACTACTACTAGAGATGTGCACAAGTTATCTGAAGTGACACCAGCAATGATTGATAATGTAAATGTTGATCAGTGATGATGATTATGTGTGATGTGACTGCTTTGAAAATCTAAAGCAACTCGACAAAAAACAAGTCAAAAATAGGGACCTCGTTTTTATTATTCAGCACATATAAGAGCGGCCATTTTTTTCTTGTCTTTAAGAATGTTCTTAAAAAATATTTGAGAATTTCTCAAGAATTTTAGAAGAATTGCGCTTAGGAACATTCTTACGAACTACTTGGAATTTATCTTAAGTAATTTTTTTGTTTAAACTTTACTTCTTTCTTATGAAAGTTTTTGTGAATCCAGCTTTTGGACTGGCTGTTATCAGAATTTGATCAAATTAGACATCCTTATTTTACCTCAGGTTTGTGTCTTTCTGTCTATGTTCTGTCTGTATGTTTTAGTTTTTTTAAAGAAATTAATACTTTAATTTCGATTCATTTAATACACACTTGCTGAATAATAGTAAAAACGGTAATGTTACAAAAGATTTTGAGCTTTCCATTTATCAAAGAATCTTGTAAAAAAGATTATGGTTTCTTAAAAAGAACTGTTTTCAACTATGATGATTATAAGAAATGTTTCTTACGGACAAAATCAACATATTAGAATGATTTCTGAAGGATCATGTGACACTGAAGACTGGAGTAATGATGCTGGAGAAAATTCTGCTTTGCCATCACAGAAAAAAAAAACATTTTAAAATATATTAAACTTGAAAAAAGTTATTTTAACATTTAATAATAGGCTATTTCACAAATATTATGTTTGATCAAATAAATGTAGCCTTGGTGAGCATTGGATACTTCTTTTAATAACATTTAAAAAATCTTACTAACCCCAAACTTTTGAATAGTACTGTATATACTTTATGAATATTCAGTGAAATGAAGAATGTATGATACAGAAATATATTAAATATTAAACGGAGGATGGAGTACTATCTAAAAGTATTATTAAAACTATTTTGAGAGTACATTATTATGATTATATAAATTTGAGAATGGCACAGCTCAAGGGGACAGATTTAAGTGCTGTTTATTTTATGATAAATGTCATCTGAGTTAATAAATATTAACAAGTATTGTCTCTCTTACTCTGTTAGCCCTTTATCCTCGGGTACTCTTTCCCTATTAACTTTCTTTTGATCCAGGCTAATCCCGTGGCCTGAAAATAGCTTTCCTACGCTGCTTGTTTTTAGTGCCCTGTTTGTGTGTGGACCTAAAAATAATCACTTAGTCTGTGACTTTATGTAAACAACACTGCCATTTTACTCTTATATCAACACATGGTCTGGTGATTTGATATTTTTTTAAATAGAGATCAGATCACCATTCTCCTGCAATTTAGAGTAGACAACTACATTTTGTAATTATTATTATTACTATTATTATTATTGTTATTAAATCTGTTTAGATGAGTGATTCAATGACTCGGTTATGAAGGCCCTGTCCCAAATGGCTCACTTCATATTACGGTTTTGTGGACTTAAAATGGGTGCTGTGTGCTTGTGAAGTCCACGAGAATGTAGGGTGTCCCTTTTGTCATTTTAGTTTTCAGAAGGGTGCTCCTGAGTGTTTAGGGTCGTTTGGGACAGGGCGAAAGACTTCACTTGTTTAAATACTGGATGAATACTTAAATTAATCTTTTGAAGGAATAATTCAATGACAAATAAAAAAAAAAGTAATTCACGTGTCGCCACCTACTGGTGTAATGATGTAGTTGATACAATCTTTATTTAAAGTGTCAAGTTACAACCACTCTTTGAGTCAGCGGCAGCACCAAAGCACATTTTAGGTTTAATAGACATAGCCAAATTGTTCATTTTGAATTAAAGGAGACATATCATGCTTTTAAATCGTTCCTTTTTACATATAAATCATACATTTGTAGTCTATATAAAGCAGAACTGCAATGCTTGGGTCTGAATTCCTCATTATTATAGCTCCACAGGCCCCTTTTCTACCCCTTTTCTGATGTGCGTCTGAGAGCAACTCGTTTTGGTGCGGTCTCTTTAAATACAATTGAGACACTTCATACCCCGCCCCCTCTCCAGGATGCAGAGGTTCAACTCCACCCCGTTCGGCCATTTTTGTAGTTTGATAGCAGAGATACGATTATCTAGCGGCACAGAAACTTTTTATTCACACGTTATTAACAAAATGTCAACAACGGAAGACTTGTCCAGCCAGCCTTACATGTTCGAGCCAGAGTCGGAGCCGGAGCGAGATGAAAATGAAGACGACGAACCTGCAGAACAACGTCTTCATATGGATGTATTGCAATGGTGTGTTACTGTATTTATACATGAAACTTTGGTCTTCCGACCTTTTACCGCCGTCTCGATTTATTTTGATTAATATGTGCGAGGGAGAGAGAGCAAGACAGCGTCTAGTTTGGAGACGGTGTCTTGTTTACACTTTCACCTGGCTGCTGGCTCCGAAGAGAGAGAGAGTGCGTGCGCGCGACCGGGTCTCTCTATCTCTGTTCGTTCTTTCAGTTAAACATGCGCGGCAGTTCATCTACATTAGACGGTGTAATGAAGCGTGTGGGTTACTACATCCAACAACCGAACATTTTAACTTACCCTCTCGTAACTTCTGCACCTTTTAGCTTGGACTACAAAATTGCAGCGAGAAATAAAAATGGCGGATTGCTCGAAATGTTGGACTGGAAGTCAATGTCCTTATTTGGCAGTTCCGCTGCAAATACTGTGACGTAATAGTTCACAAAACGTCATAGATAACAGAAAAATCGGAACAGGTTGAAAAATAAGGCCAAAACTGAATATAAAGATATCAACGAAGCACCTGAAGAAAATAATTTCAACTTTTCTGTACTTCTAAACACTCCAAATATACAACAAAATGCATTTAAGGGCTAAAAAAGTGGATTTAGCATGATATGTCCCCTTTAAGAGCACTATTTTTTTTATTTTTTTTTACGATGATTCATGCAGCTCTAGCATATATATCTATCATCATAATCCTTTGTGGATCCATAATATTTACAAATGTTTTTTTAAATTTTGTAAATGTACAAATGTTTTTTATTTTTTACAAAATTTGCAGCAGTCATTTAAATGAATCATCTTCCCTTAAAACACTGCATTTGCAATTTTCTGTATGTCTTTTCTGTTCCTTAAGATGCTTTGTTTTTCTGTAATTGTTGACGTGATTTTAGTCCTTGCTTGTAATAGTAAAATGATGCAACAAAGTTTATTACTCTGTTTTGTGTTAACATCATATTTTTCCTGTTTTATAGGATGACTCCATGGTAGATGATGATGGTCCTGTTCAAGTAAGTTCAACACTATGTAAATGTGTATGTAAGTTCAACACTATGTAAATGTGTATGTTTTATGTGAACATGTAATCTTTCAGTGTGTGCAGTTGTATGTAGTTTGGGTGTGTGTGTCTGCAATCTGCATATTAGACAGCATGTCTGTTAAACTCAATTAATTATGTTGACAGATTACAGCAGTTCAACTTTGGTTCCTCGCAATTTATCAGACAAGCTCTTCGTTCACAGCTTGAGGAACAGTTTGATGTACTGTAATGCCCCACTGTCTTTCAATTTAAAGATGTGCTTCCTATGTAAGCTAGTTGTCTTTTAACATCACATTTCCTGTCTCAGAGGACAGCCTGGTTTTATTGGTTTCCTGTTGGATGAGTGACATGGCAAGCAGCCAGTAGGAGAAGAGGATGTTCAGCATTCTCTTCAAGCAGAGCTTCATTTTCCACTAACCCAGCAGAAACTGAAAACAGATATCATTTGATGGGGCTGATTGTGACCCAAAGCAGTGTGTTGACTTATAACCATTACACTACTGTTTAAAAGTTTGGGGTTGGTAAAAGTTTTTTAAAGTTTAATTTTTTTTAAATAAGTCTCTTATCCTCACCAAGGCTGCATTTAATAGATAAGTGAAGCAGTAAAACAGTAATATTGTAAAAAAAGAAAGGCAAAGCTGAAAATTTAGCAGCCATTACTCTAGTCTTCAGTGTCACATGAAACTTCAAAAATCATTCTAATATGCTGATTTGGTGCTCAGGAAATATTTCTTATTATCAATGTTAATAAGATGTTCTTCTTATTAACTGCTTAACATTTTTGTGCAAACCGTGATAGATTTTTTTGCAGGATTTTTTGAGGGATGGAAAATTGAAAAGAACAGCATTTATTTGTAAAGACTTTTGAACAGTTACATTTTTTTCTTGCTGAATAAAAGCTTTTAAAAAAACTTACTGACCCCAAACTTTTGAACGGTATTGTATATTTTTAGGCCTGTCCCATTGTATGTGTGCGTGTATGTGGGAAGGGGGATTGTTGAGACATTGTGTGTGTAAAAACACCCACGCCACACACACTTCCTGTTCCTGTTGTGAGGTGTCCCTCAGTCATCATCCTTAGTCACACTTTAGTTAAAGTCCTCTTTCTCATATAAGGCCTCCTCAGTCATCTCATCTGCTCTGAAGCTTCTAGAATTTAAATCCAGAATTCAGAATTTTAGATTAATTTGCATAGACTTAAGCACCATTATTTAAGTCAATTTCTTTTATGCAAATCACTTGTTGTGGTTGTGGCATGATTATAAGATACATAGGAAATTAATTTAAAATGGCATGTCACTTAAAAAATTCACTTAAAAGCTACCAAGAACAAACATTAATTTCTGGGTCCTATACAATGACACATTACATTTAAATCTCCCTCTTTACACATCCAAGTTAAGGCTGCTCTGTGCCTGCTTAAACTCACTGTAAAGATGCAATGAAGCATAAAAGCCAGACTAAATTATGTATGCTCTGTCAAAGTATACAGTTGTAAATGCATTTGTCACTTTGTTTGAGCAGCATTAAACAGTCTGTGTAAATATACCTAAATGCCACATCAGAAGCGCTTTTGTGCCACTGTAAATTTGGCATAATAGAAAATTTCAAATGGATATTTCTGATTTCTGGTCCTGTATGCAGTTTGGTCATTACAATGTTTCCGCCATGCCAAAATGCATGATGCATTAACCGCTATTAACACATTATTGTGTGTTATTAACTGTTATATAACTGTTGACTACATATCAGTTACCATATCATTTAGCGCTTAATGAATTTGCTTAATAAAACATCCTTATTTTACTCTATAAAACATCCTTATCCTTGTTTATGAACAAATGATACTGTCTGTTATTTGATGAGCTTTTAAATATTCAGTCATCTAGAACTGCTAGTGAAAGCAGGTCAGGAGGGAAGTGTGGATTATTAATGAAGTATGCAGTCTTCTAAAAAAAAAAAAAAAAGGTTACTGCAATCAAATAACAAGGCTGCAAAAAAAAAACCAAAAGCACAAAAAACAATGTGCTGTTCTATGTGCTGACACAAAGCGACTTGCATGCCACATCAGTTGCAAGTGCTGTTTTACACATGTACAAACACGCTTATGTCCCATCGCTTTCTTTGTGTCATTTTTGACCTCTGTGATGGATATTGATGTCTGTGGTCTTTTTCCACCATCAATAGATTATCAGATATCATCCACCATTCAGTCTCATTCATGTTGGCAGACTGGTATGTGGCATTCATTGTTCAAAATATGTGTGGGTGACTAGATTATAAGTCACTACCTCCCTCATTTCCATCTCAAGTGTATGTTAAGAATAAGAGAGAGCAAGTGGGAAAGCAAAAAGTGATATGATATGAAGTGTAGCGCTCTATCTAACCAATATTACCATTAATTAGCATTTTAGTGTCCAGAGTTAGATGATTCTGACATGGCACTCTTGCTCTGTTTCTGAAGATCAGTTCTCCCCTTCCTGATCTCTTCTTCTGCTCATTTGTGGGCATTCAGTCAGCTATTTGTTCATTTTGTCAGATGGGCCTGGTTTAACCCCCTCACTACTTGTTTGTGGTGTTTATTCTTTCTCCTCCCACAGGCTTTGGCACGCTGCTCCTCTGCAGAGACACCAGCCATCCAGGCTTTTCTTTAACATCCTCTCATATTGTGTGTGTGTTTGTTTGCCTTAAGTACTTTTTTTGGGCATGAATTTGTATTGATGTGATGAAGTGGTGTTGGTGTATCCGGACATTTGATTTTATTTTTGTTGTTTTTTTAAGTTACACTGCTGTCATCACTATGTTTAGTACAGAACAAGATAAGTGATCTGTGTGCGTGTGTGTGTGTTTGCTGTTTGGTGTTGCATTGCATGTTTTATGGGTCAAGCAAGCATGCTCATTTGTCATTTGTCTCTTTCATAGGAGGAGGGCTCTGTCAAGGAAATCAGCATCACTCACCATGTCAAGGAGGGTTCGGAGAAAGCGGACCCACGACAGTTTGAGCTCTGCAAGGTTCTGGGCCAGGGATCTTTTGGAAAGGTCAGGTGAACTGCACAGATATGAGTAAAATAACTGAAAATGATTTGTTTACATTTAGAAGCATTATTCTGCTGGTTTCTGTTAATAATAGTGCGCGTTTGTGCAGGTGTTCCTAGTCAAGAAGATAACTATGCCAGATGCAGGACAGCTCTATGCTATGAAAGTGCTAAAGAAAGCTACACTGAAAGGTGTGTGATTTGTATGTTGTTTTATGTCTTTGTTATTGAACATGTACACACTAAAAAATAAAGTTTATTAAGTTATTATTTATAATGTTTGTTTATATTTGGGTGTGTGTGTGGTTTCAGTACGAGATCGAGTGCGTACAAAGATGGAGAGAGACATCCTAGTTGAGGTCAACCATCCTTTTATTGTTAAACTGCACTATGGTAAGTTATTGACATCCCATCACCAATCAGATTTTTATGCTTCACGGGTTGTGGATTTCTGTTGAACTCTAATTGAACTTGCAGTACATCATCGTATCTTGTTTTCTGGATTACTATTAAGTTCTTGTTTGTTAGCTAAATTGTTTTTTTATGGTTCTGTTGCCTAGCCCAGGGAACTTTGTTCAAATTACATTTGTTACAGATCTTGCAACTTAAATTTTGATTCCTCAGCATTTCAGACGGAGGGTAAACTCTATCTGATTCTGGACTTCCTCAGAGGAGGAGATCTCTTCACTCGCCTGTCCAAAGAGGTGAATTACATGTGTAGTACAGATAAATCCAACATTAACACTACCGTTTGGGATTGGTAGGATTTTTTTAAAATGTTTTTGAAATAATTCTCTTGCAATCACCATTTATTTGGTCAAAAATACAGTATTATGAAATATTATTATAATTTTTAAGGACTGTTTTCTATTTTAATTTTAAAATTCTGTCAGCAGCCATGACTCCAGTCTTCAGTGTTACACGATCCTTCAGAAATCATTCTAATATTCTGATTTGGTACTTAAGAAATCTAAAAAATTTTATCAATATTGAAAACAGTTGCGCTGCTGCTTTTTTTTGTGGAAACCACAAGAATTTTCTTCAGTATGCTTTGATGGAAAGAAAGGTCTTTTTAACAATTTTGCAACAATGTAAAAGTCTACTGTGACTTTTAATCAGTTTAATGCATCTTTGCTGAATAAAAGAATACATTTATTTTAAGAAATAAACTCTAGGATTCTTTTTTACTTTGATACATTTATTTTTATGAGATTAGTTGTAGATTTTTGTAAGAAACTACACTTATACATAGTTTTGTTGCTTATATATTTACTTTCTAACTTTATCCACTTTTTTTGCCATGAATAAAGCCGTGGTAGTTGGGGTGGCGCTAAATAAAACAAACTTTCAACAAAAAAAATGAAAGTCTTACTGACCTCAAACTTGTAGTGTACATTAATCTCATTTAAATTGTGAACAAGCATTTAAAAATGATTAAGAATTTTAAAAAATTAAGAATGAATATTAGAATAGGTTAAGTTCTGCTAATTCTTCTACCACTCTTTATGTCTTTTTTCAGGTTATGTTTACAGAGGAGGATGTAAAGTTCTACCTGGCAGAACTGGCTTTGGCTTTGGACCATTTACATGGACTGGGAATCATCTACAGAGATCTTAAACCAGAAAAGTGTGTTACTCACAACCCACATATTACATAAAATGTGATGTAAGGGCTGTCACAGTAAATGAATTTCCCCTGCGGTGATTTTGAGTGGCTCGATATTATCGCCATTTTATAATAATTATTATTATTTTGTTTTTTATATATATATATAATTTCTAACTATTAATATATTTATAACAGTTTTGAATTTTCTAATCTTGACTGGACAAGAGGCTAAACAAGGTGTTGAAAACGCTGGGTAACGCTGAAGCTGATGTATCACTTCATAGAGATCAATGGCATTGATTAAATGCGTTGAACAGCACTGACTCTGGTCGTGGGAAATCCCCTCAAACATTGAACGGAAACTACGACAAAGTTATCGCTTTTATTTTCTGACAACTGATGGCAAACTGATATTTTTCACAAATAGAAGGACAGATGCTGGGTAACTGCATATTAACAACTACATGTTTAAGAACACATCATTTACAATGACTATATACTAGACCGTGTATAATTACAACACTTTGACTAAGCCAATGCATTGCACATTTTCATGAGTGAACCAAATTTGGATCTCTTACAGTATTCTTTTGGATAATGATGGACACATCAAACTTACAGGTATGTGTGTTTTATTACTGCATAATGATAAGGGCTTATATTAGTATAAAACAATCTTGGGTCTAACTAGGGAATCTCACAATGATAAATGTATCAGTATGTATGTATGTATTCGATTTGTTGTCTATGTGTGTTACTTAGACTTTGGGTTGAGTAAAGAGTCCATTGACCATGAGAACAAGGCTTATTCGTTTTGTGGGACGGTGGAGTATATGGCTCCGGAGGTTGTCAACCGCAGAGGTCATACCCACAGTGCTGATTGGTGGTCCTATGGCGTTCTAATGGTGAGAGGGGCGGGGCTATGCTGAAATTACACTTCAGTTTCAAATAAACTCAAACATAATTTATCATCAATAAAGTTCGTCAAACATAATATTTGTGTATCAGTGCAGTGATTGTGTAATTCTACCTCCTTAGTTTGAAATGCTGACTGGAACACTTCCATTCCAAGGAAAAGACCGCAAGGAAACCATGACAATGATCTTAAAGTGAGCCTTATTTCCTCAGTATTGATTTTCATACCTGAGTCTTTGCACTGACATTGTTTTTTGTTCCTCAAGGGCTAAGCTAGGAATGCCTCAGTTTCTCAGCCCTGAGGCCCAGTCTCTGCTCCGCAATCTGTTCAAGAGGAATCCTGGCAACCGCTTAGGTGAAAAAGATCGTTGTCAGCTTGTTTCAAAGAACAGGTTGTTCATGCTGAGTAAATTTGGTGCATTTTTCAGTCTGTTCATTAAATACTTGGGCTTGAAATTTCAGGAGCTGGGCCTGATGGAGTAGAAGAGATCAAAAGACATTCATTCTTCAACACAATTGACTGGAATGTAAGTTTATAAGAAATTGAATAAATCACGAATTAAAGATATAAGTCCAAAAATAATCATTTACTTATCCTCATGTCTCTCTTACCATGTTTTTTTTTTTTATTATTTTTTTATGTGGAATACAAAAGGAGGTTTTCTCTTTTTTTCGTTTATCAGTATCTGTCAATATTGGTTAATTATCAGCCAATATTAGACATTTCATTGAGCATGTGCATTTCCTTTTTTATTATATATATTTGCATTACCTTTGCTGTTATCTAATGCTCACCTAAAGTTAGTTTTAAAAGCACTAGTAATTTAATTAGTTAAATGTAATAGTTATAGCAAATCTCCGAATGCATATCTTTTTATACTGTACATTATAATATTGTGATGCCTAAATTCACTTGTAGCATTTAAAACGAGTGATTTTTATTGTTTAGTGTTGTATTTTTTAATTCAATTAGGTGAAATAGTGTAGCATTTTCCGTATCAACCATTGAACCTTTATTGGCTATAACATGCAATTAATTATTGGCTTATAAGTATCAGCCAGAATTGTAATATCAATGCATTCCTAATTTGTATGCTTAAAGAAATTAGTATTTTTTTTTTACCTCTAGAAATTATTCAGAAAGGAATTGCCTCCTCCCTTTAAACCAGCCATCCAGAGGCCAGACGATACAGTCTACTTTGACTCAGAGTTCACTGCCAAAACCCCTCGGGGTAAGCGATGCAAACATTCCCTTTCCTAGCAGTTGATGCATTTCTAGGCATAATAATTGGATGGTACTCACTTCCCTTTTTCTTTGGTCCCAGACTCTCCTGGTATCCCTCCAAGTGCCAATGCTCATCAGCTCTTCAGAGGGTTTAGCTTTGTTGCTACGGGAGTAGAAGAAGAAAGCCAGCCGCCCATTCAGAGCAACATCAACTTGGGTGGAATACTTCAGGTATACTCGCATCACTCGCACGCTCCTCTCAAACCCCTTTAACATCTGTACACATGGGAATAAAGTGCATGTGTGAATGTTACACAGCAACCCCACCGGAGCGCGCTTCAGTTCACGGATGTGTATGATGTTAAAGAAGACATTGGTGTGGGCTCCTATTCCATCTGCAAGCGCTGTGTGCACAAGAGCTCAGCCATGGACTATGCAGTTAAGGTAACCACATACTTCTTTATCTGTTTTATTGATGCGTTTAAAGCTACACTAATTTTTTAAGTTGACTCTTAGCAAAAAACACTTTGTTCTTTCAAAATGATATGTGCTCATTAATGTGTAATTACTTCTACCAACTAATCAAGTATTCTCGTAAGGGTAGAATCTGCCATTTAGAATACATACGAGCGAGTCGCTCGAATGGCGGCAGCCATGTTGCGCCTCCATCTTGAAAATACATTAGCCAAAGAGGGACATACCTGGAAATTCAAGCTTCGCCTTTCGCGTTTTTACACTCAGTGGCACCGTGACGAATGCGAGGGGGAGATTTACTCGCGACTGCCGGCAGATTTGAAATAATACGGCCACCGTAGGAGTTAAAAAGCCCTCGGAATGGGAGGGGCTAGAAAGTAATACTTAGTTGGTAGTCATAAACAATTTCACCGCTAGATGGGAGAAAAATAAATCCTACACAGTGTAGCTTTAAGGTTCTATCAGTTTTAAAGAGAGCTGTATTGACACTTCTTGATTGGTTTGTCAGTTTTAGAAGAGGTTTAATAATTTTTAAATGTTTTTTTTCAACAAGTATACACTACCATTCAAAGGTTTGGGGTCAGTAAGATTTTATTTTTACTTTTGAAAGAAGCCTCTTATGCATTGCTCACCAAGGCTGAATTTATTTGATCAAAAATACAGTAAAACAGTGATATTGTGAATATTATTACAACTTAAAAATAACCTTTTTCTATTTTAATATATTGTAAATTGTCATCTATTGTAAAGTGCCAGATCTTTCAGAAATCATTCTAATATGCTGATTTGGTGCTCAAGTAACATGTCATATTGTTTTCAACGTTGAAAATAGTTGTGCTGCTTCATATTTTTGTGGAAATCGTGATGCATTTTTTCAGGATTCTTTGATGAATAGAAAGCTCAAAAGAGCAGCATTTATTTGAAATCTTTTTATTTGCAACAATGTAAAAGTTTTTTCTGTGACTTTTGATTAATTTAATGCATCTTGGCTAAATTGAAAGTATGAATTTATTAAAAGAATTCTTACTGACAAAACAGATTATCAATAAGGAGAAGAGAGATCCAGCAGAGGAGGTTGAGATTCTGCGGCGATATGGACAACATCCTAACATCATTACTCTGAAGGACGTGAGTGACTTTTGTTTGTGTGCCTGTCTGTTGGAAACTTCTAACTCAAATATCCCTGGTGGTGTTGTCTGCCGTTATTCTGAGTCTGTGTGGGGTTATAGGTATTCGATGATGGGCGATCAGTGTACCTGGTCACAGAGTTGATGAAAGGTGGAGAACTACTGGATAAAATCCTCAGACAAAAGTTTTTCTCTGAGAGAGAGGCCAGCGCTGTCCTTCACACCATCACAAAGACTGTTGAATATCTGCATGCCCAAGGGGTAAAAGCATTTACACACACCAAATATCACAGAAAATCTTTAATGTGTCCAGAATAAATAAATACACAGTTAGATCCATTTAAACATTCTTTTAATGTGCCCTAAAAAATCTGCATTTCAGCTTTTGCAATGCATTGAAACTTAATATATTTATATCTTATTAATAGGTAATGTACCTGTCAAAAATTTGGAAACATTAACATTTTGTAAGTGTTTTTGAAAGAATTCTCTTATGCTTACCAATGCTGCATTTATTTAATCAAAAAATCAGGAAATACAGTAATATTGCGAAATATTATTACAAATTAAAAGAACTTTTTTATATTTTAATATATTTTAAAATGTAATTTCCTGTGATGGCAAAGCTGAATTTTCAGTATCATTACTCCAGTCTTCAGTGTCACCTGATCCTTTTTAATTTGAATGTTTCCGAACATTTGACAGGTACTATTTATTTTCTAGGTATATATGTATTGTTATTTTTTGTTTATTTTTTTATGAGTTTATTAGGGTTAATAGATTGGCACTTTGGTTATCAATGCATTTATTTATTTAAATAAATATTTTATGTTCATATATTATTATGGTTAATATATTGGCACTTTGGTTGCAGGTAGTACACAGAGACCTAAAGCCCAGTAATATATTGTATGTGGATGAATCGGGCAACCCAGAATCAATCAGGATCTGTGATTTTGGTTTTGCCAAACAACTAAGAGCAGAAAACGGGCTGCTGATGACACCATGCTACACTGCTAACTTTGTGGCTCCAGAGGTACCTGTTGACCTGTATTTGTTTTAGATGGGAGACTAGATACATCTAGATTTTGTGTATGTTCTAATATATTTAGTGTTGTCACAATACCAGACTTTCCAACTTTGATACAATACCTTGAAAAATATTGATTTTCGATACCACGGGAAAAACTGCCATATATACTGCCATACAGATATTTTTTATTATCTCATATTTTTGTTGCAATAGCTTACACACAGGTTTAATTTGAAACCCTGAATTAAATGTACAGAAAAAAGAAAAAAAAGACAAATAAACAGCCAGTAATAAAATTAAAACAAATAAATATAGAATGAAGAGACAAATGAACTTTCAGGTGGGTCTAACAGTAGTATTCAGGTAAGAAATACAAAATAAAATAAAGTAATCAAATGTAAAATAACACTGGATATTCTTCATTGTAAAAATTAAATACAGATTATTGCTTACAATTAAAGTTATAAAAGTTATATTCAAAAACAGTGAGTGATTTTGTCTGTTGTTCTTTGATTAACATGACAGACAGCGTAGGAACATTGGACTGCTGTCACTTTAAGAGTTGATGCACTGATCCATTATACAGGTTTACTTTCTCAACTATTTACATTCCAAAGCGGACTATTTTTACCTGAATACGCGCCAAGATGGGCATTTTGACAAATTTGTGTGTATTTGAAGAGCAATAAGCCATGAAAAACAACTAAATTTTGTACTCGCAAACTGTTTGAGAGGCGGCTTTATGTGCACGCCACATGTATAGATCAGTGGTACATGCGGGAATTAGTAAAATGATGTGCAATACAAGCACAATTCAACCAGAGCGAATGAGGCGAGTGAGAGAGAGGAGGCGGATGTGTGTCAGTTCGCTGTTGGAAGGAAGAGAAGTATCGATACATATAGAAATATCTACATTTTTGGCAACACTAATTATATTATGGTATTGTTATTGTAAATTTATTTGTAAATTATTATTATTGTGTGTTATCCACTCAGGTCCTGAAGAAGCAAGGCTATGATGCAGCTTGTGATATATGGAGTCTGGGAGTTCTCCTTTATACCATGCTTACAGGGTACATTAACTAAATAAAAAACAATATTAATATTCCAAATGTTGCAAATCTTCTGAGAAATTGCATGATTTAGCTCAAATACAATATTCATGTCAGTTTCAAAACTCACCACTCTTGTCCATCCTTCAGGTTCACTCCATTTGCTAATGGGCCGGAAGACACACCGGAGGAAATTCTGGCTCGGATTGGCAGTGGGAAATTTTCCCTGACTGGTGGATACTGGAATTCTGTATCAATTGAGGCAAAGGTTGCAGGCTCTCTTTTTGTTTAATCCACTTCTTAGCCAAATGTAAATGTTCTATCTGTTTGATCTATGATCTTTAAACTTCTTTTTTGACAGGACCTGGTATCAAAGATGCTTCACGTTGACCCTCATAAGAGATTGACCGCTGCTCAAGTTCTTCGTCACCGATGGATAATCAACAAGGACCAGCTACCCAAATTCCAACTCAACCGCCAGGACGCCCCTCATCTAGTGAAGGTTTGCGTTGTGATAATAGTTTCAAATGTGAAACTAACAATATCAGAAACATAATTATGGTTTCCCTGTCAGCCCAACAGCCCTATCATTACCCTTGCATTATAATACTTAATGCTTGTGTTTGACTTTATATTCTTATTAATATTTTGCCCTTTTATCTCAGGGAGCGATGGCAGCCACCTATTCAGCCCTAAACAGAAATGTTTCTCCCGTACTGGAGCCGGTGGGTTGCTCCACACTTGCTCAGCGCCGTGGTGCCAAAAAGCTGACCTCTACCGCCCTGTGACCATTCAGATCTAACCCCAAACTACAAAATGGCACATAAGTTTGTGAGATATCTGGCAATTCTAGCGTTGTCATGTAATGGCAGTCCATCATCACTGCATCACCATGTAGAATATTATACAACTCTTAGGAGAATGTTAAATTCATGTACAATTGTTTTATGAAAATACTCTAGAAATTTACTTCATATGGGAATATATATGAATATAAAAGTATTTCTGTTGAGTCTGTGTGGAGATTATCATGTATGATGTTAAATGACTGTGATACAGTTTGTTTTCTGTATTATGGTGATAATGTCATGTCTAGAGACTGCATGGAACCGTACTATTGCTAGCATCACCAATCATAGCTGTGCCCACCCTCTTCAAGACAGACCTCACATGCTGAAATGGCTTGCTCAAGCTTTTCTTTTTAAGAGAAAGAGCAATCAGTTAGTGATGCCACTATATGCAACTTCAGATGGTTTAAACATGGCACAGTGTTGAAACCATTTGTGAAATCAAAGAGAACTATGCAAGTAAACTTACAATCCTTATTGTATGTCCCTAGAAACGTAGAGTGAATTTCACAAACCAAGTATTTTGTGTTAATATAGTGTTTTAATTGGGCAAAGTGGTCCAAAAACCCTTTGTCATGCACATGTGTCTTAAAGGGCATTTGATTTACAAAAAAGGGCAATCATATAGCGACCTCATTCTTGGAATATTTTTCCTCTCCAGCAGACCAATATTCTTCATATAATAGCTGTTTATCAGAACTCATATGAGACAAGTTGTATGCTGTATCTTTTCTTAATGGACATGGTAAGATTATGTAGAAGGTGACTGTAGGTGGCTATATTAGAAAAGGACAGGGTTTTTTTTCCATGGGGAATGACCAATATATTGCTGTCTTAGTGATTTGTAACACTCCTCTTTTTGTATTTCTTTGTTTATTCTCTCCATGAAATTAAAGGGAAATATGCAGGCTGTATCAACCAAGATTGCTCCAATTTTTTTAATCAGAATTTAAAAAACTTTCAAGAATGTATTATTTTTATACTTGTTGATGAACTGTTCTCTATGTTTATGTATGTTTGTATGTGAGGCCACGTGTTTGGGGAGACTGGGGCCACAGGCAGTATCCTCTTGTACTGGAATTAATTTACAAGAATTAGTCAAACATTCTTTTTTCTTTTTTATTGTTGCTGCTGTATTTTTAATAATCACGGTGCAAGTGAGAAATATGTCCTTGTGATCTCTCCTGGCCTCTATTGTATAACACAGGCCATACTTTTTTTCAGCACATTTGTGCTTGGGAGAGCAGTTTTTAATTCATGTATTAAAAAAATGATCAAGTTTTAACAGAATAAATCTTGCAATACAGTTTTATGGTTTTCTTTGAATGACTCAACAGCATTGAAACTTATAATATATTAAAAAATATATTGTCCTCAATTAACACGATTGTTTACGCATTGTATTCCTAGCGCAATAAATGATCTCTTTGATTTTATAAATAAAGTTTTGTTGGAAAGTCATGCTTTGCGCAGTCGTAGATGGCTTTGAGCGGAAGTCTTCGGAAAGACAGAGGGAGATTCTTTGACGTCCTCCTCGAAATTTAACATTGCTTTTTTCAGCGACATCATTGAACAAAGACTGCAGTCTTTGTAATCCGAACATGCCAAAGAATAAAGGTAAGGGAAACAGAACACCCTTAATTGTGACAAACAGCTGTTAATGGAACTGAATTTAGCCTAGCTCTCGAGCTAAGCACCCGGCCTTTGCGAGCAACGTGACCATATGAGCCTCACATGCGCTAAACTAGTTGCTGCTTGTCTAATGGTTGTAACGTTAGCTGGTTGAGAGCTAGTATTAAGATACTGACGCACACGAGTTTAACCAGACAGTTTGTCTCTTTTGAAAGATTTGTTCAGTTACCCTTTTTGCGAGTTGCGTCATTACGCCGGTGTTGTGCCGAGTTCTGACCCCTGCTAGACTATTATTACCCCCTGATTCCCCAGGTTTAGGATTAGGTGTGGTGGTTAGGATTAGGCAACCGGTTGCGGCCTCAACGAGGGTGTAATAATTTGTCAGGGAGTTAAAATTCGGTGTGTCTTTTGTGTGTATTGCCTTGTGTAATGACTGAATAATTGAGTCATTAACTTAACTGATTCGTTAAAAATAAGTCGACCCAAACAAGTCGTTTTATCCTGCGAAACAAGTCGTTTTTATCCTGCGTTAGTTTTTTGTTTTTGTTTTTTTAAATAAATAGAACCGTTAATTGAACCTTTGGACAAAATATTTGTTAAAAAATCTAAAAATGTTTCCCATATGTGTTTTATGGTTTGTGTTATATTTGATACATCAGGCTTTTATGGCCCGTATAGTATGATATAGTGAGAATATGGAACTTTAACAATTGAGGAGTCCCATATCTAGCAAAAATATGCAATTGAGTGTAGTTGTTGTTATTTATATGGCCGAAAAGAATGAAGATGAATTTCTGACAGCTTGTAATAATACCTGTCTAAGATAAAATACATATACATATCAGTTGTCACTCTATGTTTCCCAATAATATATCTTAGTAAGAGGATATTTAAATGTTCAGTTTTATGATCAAAGCTCTAGATTTATTGTTGGGGACAAAAAATAAATAATGCAATGCAATACAATGATGGCTGAGATCATTGTATTGCAATATGATGAAAAATTATTAATCAAGGGAAATCATAATCAAGAAAATATAATGTTTAAGCAAGTAAACACAAGTTGCTTCAGTCCATTAAATGTTCATAACAATATAAAAGTTATTCATACGTTAAATCATTAATGTACCATGATCTGAAGGTGAACATTTTTATACGAATAGGCCTTTTACTTACTTTTTTTTTTTTTTTTTATAAATGATCATTCAGAGGGCAGAAGGCATGTATCGTTCATGTATCAAAAATGCAGAATACAGTAGGCTTTATAATGTGAATATTCAGAGAGAAAATTAACCACAACAGTTACTGTGAGTACAACACATTGTGAATGTTAATATAATAATGACTAGAAAAGAACTATTTAGAACATGTACAGTATGCCACACATGAATGTAAATAACTGTGCAGGTGTCTGTTGGTTTTGTAAAAAGCAATATTTGCTTTTTACAAACAATATAATTGAGATTCTTCTTTTCTTCAGGTAAAGGAGGTAAGAATCGGCGGCGTGGTAAGAACGAGAACGAGTCAGAGAAGAGAGAACTGGTTTTCAAGGAGGATGGCCAGGGTAAGTAAATATCAACATGGGGGATAGCGTTCAAATCCACTAATAGTTACGCCCTTTGTATATATGCAAATAAATTTTCACCGCATCATTTTGTTTCTTTACTTTTTTTTTTTACTTTAAGAGTTGAGGTCAGTAAGACTTTTATGTATTTTATTTTTTTAAAGAAATTAACACTTTGATTTAGTAAGGATCAGTGGTTCTCAATTCCAGCCCTGTGACAGTCTGGCTATGTCTATATTAAACCAGATACATTTGAAAAACTGCATTTTCATTTTAAACACTCACGTCCACTTGCATTAGCATTTTCAAGCATTTTCCAAAAGTTTCTCGTTCACACTAAAATATCGGAAAACGCCTAAATCATCTTACTGCCAATGTTTAAAGCATAATAAAAGATCACTGAGATGATGACAGGAGACCAGACATAAAGTTCTCACGCTATTCTTATAGCACGATAATTCTTTTAGCAAGATATCCCACTATTCACGTGTGTTAGGGTTGCACTCAATCACCTTTCCATGTTTGGTCTAAAATGCAATGGCCCTCATGTTTTGGTGGATTAGTGTTTATCAATGGCCCTCCGGGACTGGATTTGATCAGTGTAGATGTAGTTTAATTTCGGTTTATAGATATCTCTCCTAACAAGCTTATGGTCTGAGTCAGGTGTTCGATAAGAGACATACAACATCTGCATAGCAGTGGGGTGCTAGGACCAGAATTGAGAACCACTGCGAATCTTTTTACAGGGTTTGTACAAGTTGAATTTGACTTTTTGAAATTCAAGTCCTGGAAAACCCTTAAAAACAGCCAAATTTATGAGGTTGTTGAAAAGTGTTTGAATTATTGAAATACAATATATATTAAATTAGTGTTTAATTTATTATAAGGTGATGTTCAAAGTTAAAATAATTATCTTGTTTATAACCTTGTTTCTTTCCAGAATGAATCAGCGTTTTTTTAATGAAGGTCTACTCTCACTCTTAAAGTCAGTCCCTTGCCGCCACCTACTGGCTTAACTATGATAAATCTCTATTATCAACATACAGACTGTTTCTCAATACGAAGTACGCCAACATTCTAAAATAAAACATGACTTATGGAACAATAATAGCCATTATAATATATTTGTATTTGTATGCTGCAGCAATATACATTATTAAATAAGATGTATGTTATATTTTGGATACTTTATATCTGTAATTTGAGTAAAAAAAAAATCCTTAAAAATGTATAAATATATTGTTTGATAAGAGCTGATTGTAGCCCTTGAAAACCAAAAAAAGTAGTGCTTGAATAGGCTAGTCCTTATGTCCTGGAATTTCATTTTACGGAATCTGTACGAACAGTGTTTTTTTGTTTTTTTTGTTAATTAATTTAAATTATAGATTATAAATTTCTTCACCATTTTAAATAAATGCTGTTCTTTTAAACTCTATCCATCAATGAATCCTGAAAAAAAAAATGTATCATAGTTTTCAACATTGATAATGGTAATGGCTGCTGAAATATTTTTTTTTTAAATATATTAAAATAGAAAATTTTAGTAATATTTCACAATATTACTGCTTTTGTATACTTTTTTTTTTTTTTGTGATCAATTCTTTCAAAAAAGTCTTACTGACCCCAAACTTTTGAATGGTAGTTAAGTTGAGCCAAAACCAAAGCCAAGATGATCTTCAGTTATATAAAATCTCCCAATGTCTTGTGCTAGAATATGCCCAGGTGATAAAGATGCTGGGAAATGGGCGGCTAGAGGCCATGTGCTTTGATGGGGTCAAGCGGCTTTGCCACATCCGAGGAAAGCTCCGGAAAAAGGTATGATAATGTTAATGACGACGGTCTCTTCTTTGTATTGGATTGTATTGGATTTTATTGTCCCGATGGGGAAATTTTGGTTCAGCATGTTCAGCAGATCTGTGGATTTTCTGTATGCATATGAATCTGAATGTCTTTTTTCTGTGGCTGGATGTTATAGATGCTTTCATATAATTTAAGTTTGATTTTACCTTTTTTAATTCTGCATAAATAGAAGACGACTTAAAAAGGACACTGCTTACCCAACTTTTTTTTTAAGGTGATCATTAGACTTTTTTTCTAGCCCAAGTATTAAACACATTGTCTTATCTCCTTTAGGTTTGGATCAATGCATCTGACATAATCCTTGTTGGTCTTAGAGATTACCAGGTAGGTGTTGTTCTCTTCAAACCCCCCCCCCCCCCGTAATTTTTAATTAATAGACATTTTATTATATTATTATTTGTCTGTCATTTTTTTATTTTTGCATGTTTTTCACAGGACAACAAAGCAGATGTAATTTTAAAGTACAATGCAGATGAGGCTCGCAGTCTTAAAGCCTACGGAGAACTTCCAGAACATGGTAAGTCTCAAACTGGGATTAATCACTTTTTTTTTTTTTTTTTTTTTACTGTTTAGTAGTTTTAATGGAAATGTCATGGTACTAAAACAAATTACCCACCTCGATTACAAGTGCCAGATGATGTAGTATACACAAGTAAAGCTCACATAGCACAAGTTTTATATCCTCAAGGATGATAGTGTGTTCTTAAGTACAAGACTTTTGGCTGATCTCTTGTTGTGCCTTTCCTGCAGCTAAAATCAATGAAACGGACACATTTGGACCTGGAGATGATGATGAGATTCTGTTTGATGATATTGGTAATGACGATGAGGAAATTGATGACGTAAGTACACCATTCTTTTTTTTTTTTATCATGACAGGAGCAATGGTGTCCTATTGGTTATAAATATCAAAGTGCTGGAATTAGTTTCTGTTGCCTGTATTAGTCCACTGTATACAACTTGGATACATTTCTGTTCAAAAGTTGGGTCAGCATTTTTTTTTTTCTCGAAAGAAACCAATACTTTTATTCAGAAAAGACACATTAATTTGAAGTAACAGTAGAAATATTTATAGTTCAAATAAAGTTCAAATTGTAGTTCTGTTCTTCTGAACTTTCTAGAATCCAGATAAACAATCCAAATTTTCTACAAAAATATTTAGCCGTTTTCAACATTGATAACAATAATAAATGTTTCTTGAGCACCAAATCAGTATATTAGAATGATTTCTGTAGGATCATGTGACACTGAAGACTGTAGCCTTTGTGAACAAACGAGACATCTTTCAGAAACCTTAAATCTTTAGGTTGTTTTAACCCAAAATGTTTTAACAGTAGTATAGAAGCATATTACAAGCATATTATGTTCTGTCATTGATCTATTAAAGGGTTAGTTCACCCAAATATAAAAATTCTGTCATTAATTATTCCACCTCATGTCGTTCCAAACCTGTAAGACCTTCGTTCATCTTCGGAACACAAATGAAGATATTTTTGATATTTGTTTTCTTCATTTGTGCTCCGAAGATGAACGAAGGTCTTACAGGTTTGGAACGACATGAGGGTGAGTAATTAATGACAGAATTTTTATATTTGGGTGAACTAACCCTTTAAATACAAACAGTAACTAAGTAAACAGAATGTAAACTGTTTACTGCTGTAGTGGATCCCTTTAGGCTGTTTATCTGCATAAAACAGCCTAAATCGCATCTTTTAAGGTTAGAACATCATACTGAAGTGTTTGGGGAAACCTATATCTTAATGTGTTTGTTTCTGCCCTCTTACACAGATCTGAGTCACGACTGCTGGTGGGCTGTACTGTTTACACTGAGAAGAGAAAACGCTTCCTTGTTGGGGAAAAATTGCAACTTGGGCGATATTGATGCCCTATATCCTACTGCAACCTCCCTCAGAGAAACACTCGGAGGCTTATTGCTTAACTCTATCTGTTTCTCTCTCTTTAACACGTAATCTGACTACCAGTCTACTCCGAGCATTCTGACGGTCACATAACTCTCTTTCATTCACATTTAATGACAACAACAAAACTTAGACTGCATATTTTTGTTATGGTTTTAAAGTATTTATATTGTATTCCACTGTATGTGGTGGAATTTAAAATGCAAGGAAATCCAGAATCTACAATAAAAAGTCGAGCCTTTTATCTGTTTGGACTGAACTTTATTTCTTATATTGTATATTTGCTTTGTTTTTTTCTGTATTTTTATTTTCTCCATATGCACTGTCTCTTCCCCATGGCATTTGCATGCATTTCTGCTGTGCCTAAAAAATAAAAATCTATATTTTAATTTTTTTGTTGTTTTTCCACTGTCAGTTTGTATGCAGTAGAAGCAGCAGTAACATAATTTGACCACTATTTGGCAGTAAATGCGGAAACTGTCATGATACTGAATGTAAAAATGTAGTTTTTGCAGACATTAGTTTGTTCACACAATTGTAAGTTTCCTGGATGTTTGGAGACGATCTTTTCAAGTGTTGTGCTCCCTCTCTGTGCACATCGTTTTGTATGAGAAGTTATACTGACCCATTTCATTTGGACTCGTTAGTGGCAGTCCTGCTGCCCCTCTGGCTGTTTCGGACTGCCACGTTTAATCCATATCACATGGACTGTCTCCACAGAACAAACGTTTGTTCACTACCCTAGGAGACCTAGTAATAACCTCAAACTTCCCTTATACCTGTGATGCAGCATTTGGTCACTGAGTAAATGTTTCTTTTAACCAGTTTTGGGCAATTTTCGAAGTGTAAATTAAGCTTTTCACGCTTAAAATGGTTAATCCTGGAAAATTGTTTCGTGTTAAACTGTTCATACTTCACAGTGGATTAATTATCCTGGGTTTTTTTTTTTTTTGCGTTTATTTCCAACAAAATATACATGTAACATTTCAAAAGATACAAATGTTTCATATATAATGCTGCTATAAAATATAATAAAATGTCTAATTCCATAGCATCATAGAATCATTAATAAGATTTTTAACATCTGGTATTGTTAAGGATAACATTCATATCAAAGATATTACGATAAAAAAAAATATTCACATGTTAAGAAAGAAGAAGAAAAAAAAAAACAAGAGTGTACGTGAATAATCAAAATAAAAAAGGAATTTAATTCTTTGTAAATGTCCATAGTTCTGATTGCTTTGCGGCTTTAAAGTCCTTGTGAGGTTTCATGGTAAATCTTCATGTCAGCTTTGAAATGGGTTATATTGGGTATTCATTTATACCATTCACATGTAATGTTTATGTATCTATAACTTACCAAGTAATATAAGATTTAACATTAAAATGTGACTCTTGTCTATTTCTTTTTTTGTCATAATAAAAAAAATCATCTCTTTCCTCTATGTTAATTTTAATTAGGCTATTATTCAAATATGTACAATCTAAGTTACATTTGACCGTGACGATCGAATTTGCATATTTTTGAGGTCAGTGGAATTGTTTGGACGCTTAGCTCGCGACGAAACCTTCCTAAAATTTATTTTTTGCTGCTATTGTTCATCGTTTTCTCTCTTTTCTCTGTGTATAGACCCACACACAACTGGATTTTAACTATTTTAATATTTAGTACTATTATTGCTCTTTTTAATTCGCCCTAAGTGTAGGCTACTAAAAATGTGTAATTTGAAAAGTTTTGGTTGTGAACATGTGGACGTGGGCAGTCGTTTCTCGAAGATCGAAATCAGTTCTCTGCCTCTGTCGATGACGTCACTCAGTGTTTCAGCACTGCTGCGCTGTCCAGCCTCTCTAACCAGACTCTCTCCACAAACGCTATTCGGGTGTTCGTATCCCCTTTACGGGACAGCTGGCAAAAAAACTCCCGGCTGCCGCGCGAGACTAACTTTCATCTCAATCGATTCATCACTGCAAACCTAACAATCTGTGATAGCGCCACAGAGCACATTCTGCTGAGATTGTGGAAAGCGGATCGGTTCCCGGTACCGCAGCAGAAGTCCAGGAAGGGGCTGGCTATGCTTTTTCTCTTGGCCTGAATTTTTGGGGATAGCGTTTTGCTGCGTCGCTGTCCGTGACATTGCGGTTGGGAGAGCCGCCGGTGGACCACGAAGATGGCGGAGAACGCTGTCAACACCGCTGTCAGTACAACGACAGGTGAGCGACTTGCGCAAAGGTAACATTCTGTCTGTCAATAATTCAGTAAGCGTACCTGCGGTGTTTTGTTAGCGTGGTATTGGATGAGTAGGACAATGATTCACTCAGAGATATGTTTATGCTTATCTAGCATGCATACTAGCTTACAGTGTGGCGATGAAGAACAATGACTGACGTGCCCAGTTGAATTATTTCCTTTTCAAAATGCTTCTGTCTGATCTGGCCGACAAAAACCGCTAAAGCTTCTGATTTATTATGCTTTCACATCCTAACTGGCTGTGCTCCACTTCTTTCATTTAGTCCTATTACCTTTTGCTTTTTTCAGATTTTTTGTTTCATACAATTGCCGGTGCGACTCGCTGCAGGTCTTTATTGTTTGTACGTTTATCATCCTCAGATGGGGCAAGTAGCTAGCCTACATTATTTTTGTACTGCGTTTCATTTTCATGGCATGGGAGGCTCTCGAAAGTTGACGGGGCGAACACCGCCCAACACTATAAAGTCAAAACTCTGATGAGATTAGAGCCGGTAAGACTAAACCACGTCCATTTGCCAAATTAATTTAATGGAAAATCGATGAAGAGAGCAACATCCGGCTCAGGAGCTGGCTTCAGTCTAGCTGTGAGTGAATGCGTGTGATTTAAGCAGCATCTGCAGAACTGTCCCTGTCCTACTGCATGTTACTTAAGTGTCCTTAACCAAATCTAAATAGTGCACTTAGTGTGTGCACTAAGTATTTTGACAGATCCCTCTTAAGTTTAAGATAATTATTTAGACTTACTACTGTATATACTATAAAGTTATGTAGACTTTAAAGAACTGTTCAGTGTTCACAGAAGGGTTCTTTAGGGAACCCAAAATAGTTATTCTTTTGCATCGCTACGAAAAAACCCTTGCGGAACCTTTATTTTTAAGAGTTTACAACAGTTAGAGTTTTATCAGCCACATCTAAACATTTCGGTTCTATGATATAGTGTGTTATAAATGTGACAGAGACCAGCTAGTAGGAGCCGTGCAAGTAAACCTTACTCCTCTGGCCTCAAGAGGCACACTAGCGACTGAAACTGGAGCCTGTTATCTTTAGCGCCCTTGTTAGCTCGCCCGCCTCTCATGCCGGCAACCTGGGTTCAGAGTAAGGGCGAGTAGGACCTTGAGGGGCTACATTGGTGCCGTGACCCGGATGGGAGTGAGGTTTAGGGGGGTGAGTGTAATGGAGGCCAGCTAGTAAGAGCTGTTGATAAACCTCACTCCCCTGGCCTCAAGAGGCACACTAGCTAGAGGATATATATATATTCATTCATGGTCTTTATTGTAGTGCTAAGTAAAGACATCCAGAGAACCTACAAAATGATTTATTTATAATTATTTACAATTATTATAAAAACCCACAGTAGTTGTAGTGCTGTGTTGCTTTATTCATTGTTCTTTATGAGATTGAGCTCACACATTCTCAGTCAGCTTTATGTGCACTCTCTGATTCTTATAGCAGAGTGTGTGTGTGTGTACTGGCCTGGGAATATAGATTTGGAAGCAGAGAGAGAGAGAGAAAGGAAGGAGACAGAGCCAATAACGGACACCATCATGAGTGAGCAATTTATTTAAAAGAACCGTCATGCAGAGGAAGGAAAGAAGATCGGAAACGGAACATAACTGAACTAAAAAGATTTCAATGCTGTCAACAAGGAAATAGAAAATAAAGTAGACAATTTAAGAACCATCTAGTTATTTTTAGAGCCCACTGCACTTTTCAGGTCAAGAAATGTAATTTGGTTCTGTACTTAACAGCCTAATATATTGATTGTCAGTGGATTGTTTATTTCAATGAGTGTTGTTTATGTGTTCCCATGGGTGCAAATCTTTGTGGATAAATAATATAATGTCTGACTCTATTAAGTGACTGTGAAATGACTGATTGTGTTTGCATTTAAAGTTTGGGAATAGATGAAGCAGAAGTAACTAGGCCACAGCTTCAGATTTATAATCTAGTCCAGAAGGAATCAATGGTCTCTTCTTTCTGCTAGACTCAGAACATAAACAAACTCTCTGTTTAGCCAACCTCAATTTGTTTAACAGTAATTCTGTAATGCTCTGTCTGCCATTTGATATACTTATATGTGTGTGTCTTTATAACTCAAGTACAATATCTCTGTTTAACAAGGCCAGCTATGTATGTCAAGGTCTTCTCAAAACTGAAGCTTGCCATTTCAATCAATTTTCACCACGATTGATGTGCTCTCTATTTCTCTGCAGTTACCAAAGTCATGACATCACCTTTAACTCCGGAAAAGAAATCTCAAAGCAATGGCCATGCCTCACCAACTTACCAGAAAACCAACCCAGGCAGCCCTTCTATGAAACAGAGTAAGACCCTCCTACACTTTGCCCAGTAACATTAAAGTTGAAATGTTTCGTTTTTGTGATGAATCAAGTAGAGTGCAGACAAGTTTAGGTAAGCCAAACTACCAGTTTGTTCAGACAAGGTGGTAGAGGTGTTTGGAAAATCAGTTTGGAAATAGTAATTTTTTTAAAAGATAGGACAGCGCAGATGTGACAGAAAAGCATGGGGCAGAGAGAGAGAGAGAGAGAGGGGAACAGGATCGGCAAAGGACCTCGATCCGGGAACTGCGCTATATGTCGGCGAACTACCCACAAGGCTATTGGCACAGACGGAAATAGTCAACATTTTTACAATTCTCTGCTGCTATTGATGCAGAAGTTGTACACTGCACCTTTATTAAACTATTAAAGTCAGTTCTTCAATTCTCTGGGAATCAAACCCATGACTTTGGTGTTGCAAGCGCCATTCTGTATTTTTTAAGCTACAGGAATGCATTTATTATATTATATTATATTATATTATATTATATTATATTATATTATATTATATTATATTATATTATATTATATTATATTATATTATATATGACTTTTGGACAGATATTATATTGTTGAAAAGAGGTTGATTGCAGAATTAACAATGGCTACTAATGAACTTTCACTGACAAGGTTTTCTTCTTCATCCTCCTCATCCTTTATCTTCATCCTGTCTGAAGCGGATGCACTGGCCCCACCCACTGTCACAGAAAAGAAAACTCAGACCAATGGGCATGCTTCACCTTCACGCCATTCGGCCAATACCAACGCATATGCAGGTAAACAATGTAAGTCCCACCCTTTCTGTTTGTGTTGAGTGGACATCTTCCAACTCACCTGACTGTTTTTCTAAAAGCACAGGCAGTGTAAAACCTGTTTAAAGAGATAAAGTGTCTATTTTCCTTTGTTTTTATGTTTCCCTGTCACTCTGTCAAAGATTTGGAGGGCTATTTGAAGACAGATGATAGGATGAGGCTTGCCAAAGAGAGACGTGAGGAGAGGGAGAAGAGTTTGGGTAAGTGTGTCTGTTTATGTCTCTGTATGTGTGACTTTTCTTTAACGCTAGACGCAGTGCAACGCAAATATCTTGAGATAGATTTTAAAACAACTTTGAAAAAAAACCCCCGCAACTTTGAAGCCAATTGTGAAGCTGTGTGTGAAATATCAATTTTCACATTGATATAACCTTGATGACCATAATATTTTATCATGCTTTCATTGAAACAATTCTATCCTTTTCCCTAGTGTTTTGGTTTGGAAATATATCTTTAAAGAACAGAAACTCTTTGAGTCAAATTGTGAAATGGTCTAGTAAAGTAGTTCCCTAATGGTTTGGCCATGGGACCAATATTTTCCCAAGGTCATTAAACCTCGACCCAGATTTGTAGGAATTTGAACCAGGCAAATTTATTTCTCAAAAATGGTCGACACACACAAGTGCCTTCCCACTTTACTTAACATACATATAAATTGTAAGAATAACACTGATGAATGAACATTAAAAGGTAAGGCTAATAAATAGCAGTTTTTGATAATACAATAAAGTAAGTTACTATGAAAGTAAGTTAGTGTGATCATCAAAAATATAGAAAATAACATGAAGTGAACATAAAGTGTTTTTTAGGGTCAAGGTTATAGAAGCTAGTTACACTGGTATACACAATACTAACATGAACTGTTAATAAAACCTGCATTCAAAAATCCTTCACAGCAAACACAAGATGTACCAGTTACGTAATTTATTGGTACTTTTTGGTAATTTCATAACTTGCTAATTGACAACATAACTAAACACATGCCCAAAATTTCATGTGATATACAGCGCGTGCAACTAAAGAGTGCGTGCCGCGAGCACAGTATAAAGTATGACAGGACAGAAAAGTTTGTTTTACTGAGGTAAGAGACTTTTTATTTTGTAACAAGTTACGAGAAAATAATTCTAGAATAATGACACTGACATATAGCCTGACAACATCTCATACTGAATCAAGACAATGTGATTTTCTCATCTGATGGTCTAGTAGGCTGATTGGGGAGACACAGCTTTCCCCAGCGTCTCTGTGTATTAGACAGTTACAGCGGATGAATGGTTTGATATTTAATGGTGACTCCCGTCCTTTGTACAGTTGTTTGTAAGAAGTTTAAGATGTATGAACTTGTCCACTACAAACCAAATCTACCTAAGGGTACAATTTAACCCATAGTAACCTGTCCTGATATCTAAACAACACAATGCTAATTGCCAAAGATGTTTGTCCACTTTCTACATAGACCAACAATTGAAAAAATGGTGAATGTACACAAGAACATTCCCTGTGAGAAGCTGTCAGTAACAATGATGAGCTCTGAGTTGGATGGGGTTTTTTCATAACAAGCCAGAATGTAGTCAATAGTTTCTCTCGCTCTTTCTCAGCTGCACGGGAGCAAGCTATAAAGGACAAGGAGAAGCGAGCACAGCTGCAGTATGAGAAGACGGTGGAAGAGCGATGGAAGCGGCTGGACGAGCAGAGACAGAAGGAGGAGCTTCGCAGGGCAGCCGTGGAGGAGAAGAGACGACAGCAGCTAGAAGAGGAGAAGGTCAGAGATCTCTAGTCAAATCCACCAGTCCTAGGTTAATGAGTCACTGGAATTATAGATACTGGTTTTCTTTTCATTTGAGAAGGACACAAGATAATTGTGCTCCTCTTCCCTTGACCTTTCGAATGTAATTTTCTCACTGATATGCCTGATAGGCCAGGACAGTAATTTCAAACATCCCTTGTGATTAATCTCAAATAACTGTAGGACAGCTACACAGCCTGTATTGTGAATTATTTTAGGGCTGCATTGTGATTAAAACCATCTGAATTTAAGAAGAAAAAGAAAAAAAGAATCACACAACTTTTTATGTTGTGTGAAATGACATTTTCAGCAAGTGCACTGTATCTATGGAAATTAATTCCTGCCTTGCCATGTAATATCAGCCACCCACAGGGCAGACACGATTCTTACACACTCATTTATCTGTTATGAGCCTGCGAGTGTTTACTGGGTGTCGTGGCTTGTGATACTTCTCCAATCAGAGGGATTTGGCCAGATCAGATCAGACTTTATTTTAATCCTTATCTCTCGCTGGGCTGTGGATTCATTATTCTTCTCAAACACGGCCTTCATCTACCACACAGTCAGCTTTCACAACTATGTTCATTTTGGAAAAGCAGATCCTGAAAAGGAGTGGGCAAAGAAAGAAAGAGGAACAAGGTGGCATGCGGGGGAGGTGATGATGGTCTCAACAAATGTTGCTGGAACCATTTTCATGGATGCAAAGCAAACACAAATGAAAGTGTAAATAAGATGGCTGAAACTTGCTTTCTGAATAGTCATGTGAATATTTGAGTATACGACTTCCTGATCATGTGGTGCTTATTGGCGCCCTTTCTATTGAAGGGAATGAGTTCCAGTGCTAATCATTACAACCTGAAATCCTAGTAAAGAACTTAATGAGGGAAATTTAAAGTTAAGGTTATAGGTAGTATCTTGGTCGGTGATGTGCCATTTTTTAAAGATTTTTTAAAATGTTTTTTAAAGAATTTTTTTTATACTCACCAAGGCTGCATTTATTTGATCCAAAATACAGTAATTTTGTATTTTAATATATTTTAAAATGTAATTTATTCCTGTGACGGCAAAGCTGAATTTTCAGCATTATTACTCCTGTCTTCAGTGTCACATGATCCTTCAGAAATCCTTCTTATTTGGTGATAATTCTGGTGCTCAAGAAATATTTGTAATTAATATCAGTGTTGGAAACAGATGTACTGCATTTATAAAAAATTATATTATTAACAGAAAGTTCAACAGAGCAGAATTTATTTGAAATAGAGATCTTTTATAACATTATTAATGTCTTTAATATTACTATTGATCAATTTAATGCATCCTTACTGAATAAAAGTATTCGTTTCTTTCAAAAAATAAAACATCTTAGCCCAAACCTTTGAACGGTGGTGCACATGAGTATGGTTCTTTCAGTGCATATATCTGTTCATAGAGTAGTTGTGCTAATATTGTAAATATCCATTGGTGAAGTGAGTGTCTGGTGTTTCCTGTGCTGTAATGGCACACACAGGAGCGTCTGGAGGCTCTGATGAGGAGATCACATGAGCGCAGCCTGCAGCTGGAGAACAGGAATAAACGCTGGGTATGGGGTCCCAACGGCACCGCCCAAGGTGAGTGTAATGAACACACATGACATTGGATGAAGAAAAGCAGAGACTTGGTGGAGGGGAGTGAGTAGTGATGGAGTGAGAATGGTAGGAAGGCACTACTGCGATTAAAATCTTTCATGAAGTGGTGGATTGAGACCACTCATGAAAATGCTTTTATTTTGCATTTTTCTAAATTCAATTTAATTTATTATTAAAATTTCCATCTTCATTTTATGTCATGAACGTTATTTATTTATTTTTACATAGTAGTTAAATACAAGATTATTGGCTTTAAATGTTTTTTAAATGCATGTTTAAATTCCAGATAATTTTTTTGAGGTGACATTTAAAAAAAAACATGTACATTTTCCACAGAGCAGTTGCATGTTAAGAAGCTGTTGTGCAGCTACAGTGCAGCGTCTTTGCATTTGCATGGTTTTGTCTGGGCTTTAGGACACAGTGTTACTAGAGCTGAGCTCAGGTTTCATAATTCAGCTCATCAGAGAGGAAAGACAAGCAGGCATGAGTGAATCAGCACTTTCTGTGAGCTGCGCTCCATCCTTTTGGCTTGATTTAGATACAGGCTCATTAATTGGTTAAGAAATTGGTTATTGATTTGGAGCCTTAGATTTAATCATTTAAAAAGCTAGGGAAGTTCAAAAGGAAAAATGTGTGTTTGTGCAATATTGAGGTCATTGTTGATTGTAAAATAAAATAAAATTTCAACATTATGAAATTATTTATTTATTTTAAATTGAAAAGACATCTTAAATGATTAAGTTACATTCATTAATTTAGTGTGTGCTTTTATTCACAGTGATATTTGAACGATTCATCTTAAGACACAATCATCCTAATTCCTGTTGCTTTATGTTTTTCCCTAGAAATTAAGTGTGAATGCTTATTGAGAGCGCTGAGATGATTTCAGGACTTGCTCATAAAAGTGTGTTCTGATTTGATGATTGCAGTGTGTATGTGTGTGTGTGAAGGACACAGGTTTTGAGTTTGAGTATGTCTGAAGTCAGATCAGCCCTGCTCATTGTGTCTGGCTGCTATGCTTGGAGAGCGCCAGAGGATGTGGTGAAAGTGTTTAGGTGTGTGTGCTAAGGTACACACACACCAACCCAAAAACACACACTTCACCTAAGGGTGCCCAGTCTGTCCATAACGCTGTGCTGTTTCTGCTGTGCTCTGCCGTGACCCCATCGCCCAGGTGACTGGGAGAATGCCCCGCCTCCTCTCTCTGCTGCCCTCCCCCATGACCTCGCTGCCCCCTCTCCTACTGCCATCGAATCAGGCAACGGTATGAACCCTAAAGCTGGCCTTTTCTCACCACCTTCTGCCTCCTGTCCCCTCAGATTGACACCATTCTTCTAGTTTTTGGTTTCCATCCCAAAACTCTAAACCAGCCTGCTCTCCTTCCCTGGTTCCTGCTTGAGCACTTACGGGGCTAAATGGGGTAAACGCTTGCATAATATCCAAATGTGACCCAGTTGCATTTAGGTCTCAGACAAGAGACTGCCCATTAACGCTATGTAAAATTAGCTGCCTTGAAAATGTTTTTAGATCAAGAGCCAGCAAGATAAGGGGATGACAAGAGAAGGCTGCTTTCAAGTATGAGAATGTCCAAGATTTTTGTTTTGCTGAGCAATTCACATGCTGCTATACCTATTCTGAATGTACAGTGCCTTGTAAACATATTCAGGCCTTTAGCACCTTCTCTCAAACACTGAATTACAAACCCTTTATTTACATTCAGTTTAATGTGAAAGCCAAAATTAGTTTAATTAGTGGTGGATGCTATGGCAAATACTAATGCTTGACTTATGATTTTTTGCCTGCCGGGTGATAAAACAGGTACAATTTTTTAAATAATCCTATTACACTAAAGGAGGGATATGAGCCATATATAAGGACCAGACTAACACAAATATTTAGGAAAATTGCATATAACATTTCCATTTGGAAAAAAGTTTAAGAAAACAAATAAATGTGATGCATAATTTCAAAATGTATTCATTCAAATAACTTAGAACATGATCAGTTTATAATCATGTTTATTCAGTTAAAAAGTATGAATATGAATCAAATATGGCTAGCTAAGGAACAAACTATATTCAATTATAGTTAAAATATATGAGATTGAAATAAATTGAATTTATTGATGATAAATATATAAACTTGTTCATTGTGTATTTAAAACACATTCAGTTTGCATGTAAGGGTCAGAAATTTCATTGCAAATCGAATGCATAAATCTTACATTTAGAATTTAGGCCTAAATATTTTTAAGTTTATCACACTTGGGGATGTTTTTCTTTTTTTACTTGTGTCAATACAAAACCACATAGAAATCACCCCAAAAAATCTAGGAATTGCTGAGCAACATGCTAGCAACCACATAGCAACACCCTAGCATCATGACAGCATGTTTTGCACAGGCTTGCAATGTAAAAATACCCCTTAAGCAAATAGAGCCTCGTGAAAATCGCATCTTTCTGATAATCTGTGGCACTATTTCAATATGGTGGTAAGCTAAATATAAATATAAAATAAAAAAACAAAACAAAACAGAGAATAGGAGAATTGTTGAGTCTGAATTCTTTAGCACGGCGCTGTATATTTATTGTGCACTTGCTCTGCTCAGTACTTGGTTGGTGAAAGTCAAAGCAAATCTGAATGTCAGTGTGCTGCTGTGTCTTCTTGTGAGTTTTGTATGATTGTGACTTTACATTTTTTACTAACAACTTCATTTGTGTGAACCAGTACTTTAATCACAGCTATGGTTATTTCAGTGTTGAAGTGTTGCGTGTGCATGTATGTCTGTACATAGGTAGTTTTTCTTTCTATTTGGAGCTCAGCAGGCATGGTCACAATAGACTAAACTACACAGGCAGACACACACACACACACACACACACACACACACACACACACACACACACACACACACACACACACACACACACACACACACACACACACACACACACATCCATGCGTATATTAACCCTCTCAGAACCCCTAATTGCCCTTCATCATCATGTTTTCTATATATCCTAATTAGGTTTGTTAGAAAAGATGCAATAAACTATCTGAATTACCTTAAAACAGTAGTTCACATGAAATAGATTTTCTGCCATTAATTGTTCAACCTCATATCAAGGTCAATCTAAATCTGTGGAGCTGTATGCTTCTGTCTCTTTAACATAAAGTTTTTAATGCATGTTTAAAAAAGAGGCTTTGGACACACCTATCCAAATACATCCCTCCATCTCTACATTCATATTAATGTTATGTCAGTCCCATCCATCCAATTCATCCCTACCTTTTTCCCCTTCATTCTCTGCATTCCTCCATCCCTCTCTCTGTCAGCCCGTCATGGTCATCTGAATTCTATGGACAAACAAAAAGTGAATCGTCTCCTCACACACACACACTCCTCACTGGCTCGCTGTAACAGTGCTGCAGAGATGCATCTGTCCTGCCTGCGCTGCAAAGGTAACACACACACACACACACACACACACAAACACACAGACACACTCCGCAACAGGTGTATTGTGTTGTGAAAGCTTGGAGCTGAATTACATCTGTGTTCATTTGTGCCACTGAATGTTTTTGTTTTCTTTGTTTCAAATAACCAGAGTGTGAATGTGTGTACACGTGGCTTACTAAGTGTTTAATGTCAGTTTACGCTGTGTAGACAAAATGGTAATATTGATAGATCTATTCTGACTGAGAAATGCTCCTATGTCTCTCCCATTCAGTGCCCCCCAGTCCTCACAGGTCACCTTACCGAGGGTCACCGAGCCGCCGCAGAAACAATCCTGTGCCAGCAGAAGAGTCCATTGGAGCTGTCAGTGCCCCCAACACCCCCAAGGTCAGGACATACAGTATCTGTTACAAACTCAAAAGAAGCTCACCTCTTCTGTTTTTAGCTACTGTTTTTAGCATACTGTCCATTCAGACATGCAAATACAGGCAATAAAACACTTTTATCCTTCTATTGTATATTATCTTCATTATCACTATCTATTTTTTATGTTCATTTTAATTAAGAAGCTTTTTTAATTTGATTTTTAACACTCTAATGACAAATTGAAAGAAAATGGAAGAAAATTTGCCCTATGGTTTCACAATAAAAAATAGAACAGAAAACTATTATTTCTTAATGTTTTATTAATTACTCCTCTGATTAAATGAATTTATTATTAAATGTCTCATTCATTAATGCAGAATTAACATTTGGTGATATTTTATCAATGTTTTGTATAAATGAATCTACCGTTTTTTTTGAAAGATATTAATACAAGGACACATTTAATTGATCAAAAGTGACAGTAAAGACATTTATAATGTTACAAAAGATTTACATTTCAAATACTGTAAATGCTGTTCTTTTGAACTCCATTCAGTAAAGAATCTTGAAAAAATATATCAGTTTTTCACAAAAATATTAAGCAGCACAACTGTTTTCAGCATTGATAATAATAATAATATATAAAAAATGTTACCTAAGCATCAAATCCTCATATTCAAATGATTTCTGAAGGATCATGTGAAACTGAAGACTGGAGTAATGACGCTGAAAATTCAGCTTTGATCACAGGAATAAATTACATTTCAAAATATATATTCAAATAGAAAACAATTATTTGAAATTGTAGAAATATTTCATAATATTTATGTTTTTACTGATCAAATAAATGCAGCCTTGGCATGCATAGGAGACTTATGAAAAAAATGAAGAAATCTTGGAAATGTATGTCAAACCAATTTGATCTTTGAATAAAAACATCAAATTAACTTCAGAACCAAATTAGACCTTCAGAAATATACAGTAAGGTTGATATTCTGGAAAAACTTGGAGAGGAAATCAATAGTCAAGTGGGTTAAAACAGCACATTATTGGTTACTTTAAAGACTGCCCTTTTGATTTCACCAATGGAATTTTTCTATAGTGTTTGTGAAAAATGACAAAGCGAAGGAAACTGGTATGTTGCCATGTGGCAGCTGTGTACCATAGAGTGTCATGTGTTATTTGTGTTTTTTGCAGAAGGAGAGATTGCGTAGAGACAGGAGGACTGGCTCTCCGGCCACAGGTTCACCAGTGAGGCGAGCGAAATCTCCTGCTGATGTTACCCAGCGCTCTGCCTCACCTGCCACACCCAAGTAACATACACACGCTTATCTATATATATTATATAGGATGCTAGCAAAGTGATCTCCAATTAATTACATTTTTATTCAGTACTCTGCTGACTATAAGTATCTGAATCAGCTGTTTGTTTGTATGGTTGAAGGTTAGTGCCTAAGAATCGTACTCAGTCACCATGTACAGTGCGGCAGTATCCACCCTCCCCTATGAAACACAGACCCGCTACACCAGTCAGTGACAACAACAGGAAGACACAAGACAAAAAAGCAGAGGACGTCAAAAGTCAGGATCCGAAGGAGGGCCCTAACGATGAAAGTTTGGATAAGGCACCAAAAATGGAGACGTCTGTTTCCGGCAGACCTCCTCCAGAAAATCACACTAATGGGGCAAAGGAGAAGAAAAGTGTTTTGGAAAACCAACAAAAAATGAATGACAAGATGGAGACCCCTGAGAAAAACCATCACAAGTCAAACTGTAATGATGCGACTGCCAGCAAGTGTGCAGGTGGGTCTGAAACCTTTAACACAATATGACCTGCTGCTTCAGTACACTAGTGTAGACTCACTCAAGCCATTTTTTGTGGCTTTTCATATGTAGCTTATTTATAATATTTTAATGTGCTACTTTTTGTGTGTTTTGTTTTTTATTTGAGTTGCATTATGTGCTGTTTTGGCACCGTTGACTGGATTACCATTCATTTGTTAAATTAATAATCTTATATTTTGGTGTGCGTCGGTCAGTTCATCTTAAATTAATTGAAGACAAATATAAAATACAAAAAATACCAAATACTGTTCAGTTAAAATAAACTAATTAAGATAAAACAGAGGCTAAAAAAATAATCAAGTGAGAGGAAGTAGTATAACATTCATTTGTAAAGCTTTTAATTAACTGGATTATCAAAAATAGCCATTAATTACTACATGATTGTGTAATATATACATTTTTGGGTTAAATTTTAAGGAAAAAAAAAATTATATCATGATATATACTGTTGCTGTGATATAAGATTTTGGTCATACTGGATACCACACATGGCCTCATTAGTATAAAATAATTACTACAGTATCTAATTTAGGAGTTTGGCCCTAGAAAAAGGGCCTCACTTTTTACTTATTTTACATTTCATTAAACTCATTTTAACTGCAATTATATGTCTAATTTGTATTTATGCTCTTCTCATTCACAGTGGCTTTAAATTGTGAAAATGGTTTTACTCTTGCTTTCACTCTCTGACAGATCCTTCACCGGTGAACTCTGCTGGCAAGGTGGTTGCTGGAACGACAGATGCTGAGGAGGCGTCTCGTCTGCTTGCAGAACGCAGGCGTCTGGCCAGACTGCTGAAGGAACAGGAGGAGAAACAACGCAGGGAATTGGAGGAGCAGGAAAAGTGTGTGTCTGTGTGACTGATGCTGTATTTGCTGCCAGGCGCAAGTGTTTTTTGCTAGTTTCAGCCCGACGCAGTTATCATTTTCACGTCCTGCGCTGCGTTGTTTCAAATAGCAAATGCATTTGCGCCCATTTGTGTGCCCATGGGCGTGCTGGTCTGAAGACGAGGTGTGTTCAGACGCATTGTTGGCGCGTTGCTATTTTGAGGCAACTGAAATAGACTGTGCCATTGACCAACTGAAACCTGGTCTAAAGTCAATGGCGCAATATTTGTTTTGTTATTTAAAGAGTGCGTTAGTAATGTGCGCCTATAGGTCGGCCCACAACGCGTGCACACTCTGCTTATCACACACACATGGATGCACAGCAGCACACAAACATGCCAAATATTAAAAATAAAAGGATTACAATGTAAAAGATTATTATTGTGTACATAAAGATATGGTGGAATCCGGCTTGTCCCAGGCATAGATGGTCTGCTTGCGCGCTTTAAAATCGTGCACAAGCAGATCCGTTACCTCTCTGGAGAAGCATTCAGTCTTTCTGTTTGCAAATTCCGCCATGTAAATAGCAATCTGCCATGGTGCTAGCATAACTGGCTTTTAAAGGGAATGAGAGATGAGACTCTGGTTGGTTTATTGCACGTTACGCCCAAAACACACCCATTACTCATTAAGAGAATTGGGACAACCCTTTTAGACCATGCGACGGGCACGACGACCAATTTTCCCATCGTTAAAGGGGGGGTGAAATGCTCATTTTCACTCAATCTCCTGTTAATCTTGAGTACCTATAGAGTAGTATTGCATCCTTCATATCTCCAAAAAGTCTTTAGTTTTATTATATTTATATAACCTTTATATAGGTTATATAACCGGAAAGCTGTACCGAGTCTTTCCGGAAAAAATCGAGCGTCTGGAGGCGGGCCGTGTGGGCGAAGCCAGAGTCCTAGAGAGAATCCGTCGATCTGGGCTTTGTTTATAAAACATTCATCGTTGCATCCACTGTTCCTAACGCTGGGTTCTTTGGGAAGCTGAACATGGTAAGCTTTCCCTCACATCCAAAAACACACTTTGGAGACACTATGCAGCGCTGCCGATGATTTCCTGTTGAAGCGCGTTGATGTGCGCGGTCTCGCTCTCCTCTGGTCGACGTGTGCGCGGGCGAGCTTTTCCGGGAGAAATGCTCATATAAGGAGTTCCACTCTGGTCTACGTCATTAGATCCACGGTCGAAAAAAAACCAGCAGAAACTTGTACCAACCCGGAAGTAAGATTTTCGGCACAGAAATTCTCCGTTATTCGTCCAAAATATTTTTTTAAAACTTTGCCCATGTTAAGCATGAGAATCCATCTCTTTAACACTGTAAACAACTCTGAATACATGAAACACCATTGTACCCCCCCTTTAAACTAGCAAAAATGGATTCGGACTTGCCCTAAGTGCACTTGGGTCGCTTTAGACCATGCACTTAGATTGTTAAAATAGGGCCCTTATAATGAGTATGCGTTGCATAACAATGTTATCAAATGCGCTACAAATTTGTGGGGTTTTTGTATGCTTTTCAATTCAATTCAAATTCATTTATATAGTACTTTAAAAATCACAAAGTACCAAAGTTCTAAACAATTATAAGAAACTGAAAGATATCTTATTAAAAATAAAAGAGAATTAAAAATACTTAAAAGAAAAAAAAATTGTTAAATACTTCACCAGAGTGATGTTTGAATGTCACTTGAATACAATACAGGAGTGAGGTTTTAGTGATGCTAGAGTGACATTTCCTCATGAGACTGTGTTGTTCTGTGTTTGATTTTCAGGCTTAAGAGTGAGCAACTTAAGAAGAGGCAGCTGGAGGAAAGAGCTCGACAGGAAGAGAAGACTCGTCAAGCAGAGGAGGAGAAATGTAGACAAGAGCAGCAACTGAAGAAGAGAGAGCAGGAGGAGAAAAAACAGAAAGAGAAGGAGCTCCAGGCCCAGATGGAGAAAGAGGTCAGACGATTTAGAGTGAAATGACTTTTTTCAGTCACTGGACCAAAAAGCATTTGCTTGCAGTTAGATTCCAAACTTCTGAAGAATGTAAAATCCTGTTTGCAATTGCATTTTCAAAACCAAAAACAAACATCTATCTGTCTATCCATCCATCCATCCATCCATCCATCCATCCACCCATACATAATCTTTTCAGTTGTGTCTGTGTTCAATAGAAAGAGGAGGCAGAGATCCGTGCTCAGAAGGACACTGAGCGTCAGCGGCAGGAGAGAGAACATTTCAAACAGCAGGAGGAACAGGAGAGACAACAGCGAAAAAAGGTAGTACAACCAGCAGCAAGCCACAGTAAGCAGTTTTGCAAAGATCAGCTGTATACTACACAACCCAGTAAAAGAGCAGAAGCCGTAGAAGGAAAGATTACATCACATAGAAATAAACTGTAAACACCAAACCACACTGACCATTTCATTCTAGTCGGTGAACGTGATTTCACCAAGTACAACATTTACTCCTTTCACTCTTATTTCTTGTATTTTGCAATAGGAGTCAACATTAAAAAGTGCTTACATTTTCTTGATATCTGCTTAAATTCTTTGCAGAGAATAGAGGAAATAATGAAGAGAACCAGAAAGAGTGACGGCGAGATGAAGGTATCTGTGAGAAACAGTCCACCCATCAATTTTAAATTTACAACTGTTTAGCGTGACATCTAAGCTGAATACTGTATATGCACTCTACTGTAGAGCAGGAATGTGTGACTTCTAATCAATTAGGTAAAGCATTGTACAGCTACATGGGTTACCATCCAAATGGATGTGATATGAATAGCCCTTTTTCAAGTAGAGAAAGTAGAGCGGAAATGATTGCTCTGAAAGGTAAAGTAACAGAATGACCTAATATTCACACAGAGAGAGGATAGCCCAGAGCCCCTATCTCCTGTCTACCACCCTGTCTCTCCACCAGGTAGGACTCAACCCTGCTCTCTCTCACACTCACTCTCACACACCAACATTATTAAAACCTATATTAATAACTACATTTTAAATTATGATAGAAGGTGGGTGTTGTTTCTATTAGGATATGTGTGTTACCCATGCATGTGGTTTCCTTGTTTTGTGAATGCAGACTGGGTATATACCTAATGTGTCAGGCAGGCCTGCTGGTATTTTTCCATCACTGCAGTATCTACCGCAATGTCAGGAGAGGGCAGTAGGGGATCATATTCTCTGTCATGGGTTGTGTTCAAGGTGATCTATTCAAAGACTGCACAGACTAAACTTAGTCTGCTCTGTTTTACATTGCAGGCATCTGTGTGGTTATGTGACTTTGGTTAAAGGTTTAAAGATCCCCCCCCCCCCCCCCCCCCATTGAATTAATCAAGTGTCAGTAAAGATGTTTAAATTGTTACAAAAAACTTTCATTTCAAATAAATGCTGTTCATTTGAACTTTCTATTACTTAAAGAATCCAGAAAAATTGTATCAGTTTCCACAAAAATATTAAGCAGCTCTACTGTTTTCAGCTGTGATAATAATAAAAAATGTTTCTTGAGCAGCAAATCAGCAAATTAGAACGATTTCTTTTTTTTTTTATGTAGTTCAATTACAGATAAGTACAATGCAAAATGTACAAGACAAATATAGGGCATTGTGGTACAGAGTATGTAAAACAGAGAATAACAACAACTAGTTAATAAATTCTTATTTTTTTAATAAGCTTTTTGTTTTGTGATCTCATGTTTGAAAGGGTTTCAAAGTATATTGTGAGATCACTATTATAAAAGGTAATATATGAGGGTTTCTTTTTAGTTATTTTTGTCATATGAATATAAAACTTTGGCAAAATAATTAAAAGATTAATAATATAATTGAGTTTTTCAGAAAAATATGGGTTTTTAAAAAACAAAGTAAAAAGTCATGAGGTTCTAAATTAAGAGTTCTGTTTAATAGAATGATTTCTGAAGGATCATGTGACACTGAAGACTAGAGTAATGATGCTTAAAATTCAGCTTTGCCATCGCAGGAATAAATAAACTCATATATCATATATTAAAATGGAAAACAGGTATATAAAACCTGTTTTCTCTGTATTTTCGATCAAAGACTCTTTCAAAAACATTAAAAATCCTATTAAATATGTGTATTTTATGTTTGTTTTTCCCCATCTCCCTTTAAAAGTGTGCCTATGACTCTTACGGCCACAGCCATAACACAAAAGAGGGACATCATAACATCATTTATTATCAAATAGAAAATAAACATAATTGTGGAAGGAAAAAGAATCGGGGATAACAAAAGAGAGCGCAACAGAACCGCCGCTGAAATCTGAAATGCCGCCCAGACATGGCAATGGGGCTTCTTATATCCCTCACTCACATGGTTCACAGGTGCAGGAAATAAGTTCCTAATAAAACAAGCACACACATAACAAGAACCCTTCCGCCCCCTAAAGGACAGACAAATCATTACGCAAAACAAATCAATCAAAAATACATGCACATGTAACAATGACATAAGTTAGTATCTTGCTGGTTTACTAACATGAGATTGCTTTCCTGTCTTTTGCAGACTAATATCAGGCTAAAAATATGATTCATTATTATAATAGTCTCCAACACCTCTTTTCTTCTCAGGTGGTAACCATTTGACCTCAGGTGCTGAGGTCAAACCTCAGGATAACATCATGCAGACAACCTCTGTGCATGGCCAGACTTACAAACTGGAGAGTGAAGGGAAAAGACCAGAGAATGGCTGTACGAATAAACAGATGAAGTCATGCTCAAATCCCTCCTTGAACGGCCAAGTAAACATCAACCATACTGCAGTGAAAACAGAAGAGAAAGGAAAGGTAAGTGAAGAAAATGCCAAGACTATTAGACAAAAGAGTGAACCGGTGAAGACCCAAAGTTTACAAGTGAAAGAAGAGGTAAAGCGAGAAGACACATCCACAGCAACGGTGCAGGTAACCCCGCTGAAGAACTCGCCTGAAAACACAGTAGCAAATATTACGAGTGTGTTGACTACAGACAGCAAACCCAAAGTTTCCACCCCAGTGAGAGTACCTGCAAATATGCCCACTCGCAGCGTGCAGGAAAACAGCCTGACCAGTGGAAAAAGCCAAACTATCACTCAGTTGGCCAAACAGGAGGCCAGTAACCAAGTGAAAACACCTGTAACTGTGCAAATGAATGGACAGGCCACAGCTCAGGGACCCAAGAAGGATATCACTGTGAAGAAATCAGACATCCCTCATGCCAATGGACAGGGGACCTCAACGGTAACTGTCCCACAAGCAAAGACTCTCACTCAGGCTGGTGGACATATGATAACACAGGTGAAATCAAAGGATGGAGAGAAAGATCACCCGCCCTCTTCCTTGACCCCATTGCCAGAGTCAAAACCGCCTCTGCCTCTTATATATCTGGACACTTTGGAAGGGAAGAGTGGAGCGGCAGATGAAGTGCAGTACATGGAGGTTAGGTGAGTTTGACACAATTACTGTGTCAACAAACCCTGTACACTGGACTGCCCTATACACTGACCAGGTAGGAACTGCATCACAGTAAAACAAAAGGTTAAAAAATGAGAAAGAATAGAATTATGTATGTCCACTTTGTGATTTTTATTTACACATAATAATACTGAATCTGAAGCAGCCTAAAACAAAACAGCAAACACATGTAAATAAAACAGACAAGCAGACAGGAGATGCATATTACTCAATACATTATTTATGTTATTTATACATAAATATTGAGTCTATTTTGACAAAATATTGTTTCAAAACAAATTTCAATGTGAAAATATCATTCGTGATATGTGAACACTTTTTTTTATATATATAGTTGATATCTTTGGTATCCATTTATTTGTTTCTGCTTTTTTACATACAGCTGACATTATTCTGACTAAAACATCTGGGGGTATGAAGCACCTCAAATTTACTGGGAACATTGTCGTCTAATTTTATTTAATTTTTTATGTTTATTTTGTGTGTTCTCAGCCCCGTCTCGAAGGAGGAGTTAATCTCCATCCCAGAATTTTCCCCACTGAACTCTCCCCAGCAGAATGGAATGAGTAACATGCGTGCTCTGGAGGACCTGTTGGATCTGACGGGGCAATTAGCTTATCCCAGACTGTCTCCTGCTGCCAGCCTGGGCGACTTCAACAAGAATCTTATAGAAGGGGTCTGTAGCCCTGGATCTGACTCTAAACTCATCCCTAACAACCCATCAGCCTCTGACAAACACCATGTACAATAAGGTACAAAATCGGTTAAAATAATTTGTGTACTCATGCATACAAATAGACTGTAAGCAAGAATAGATATTCAGTACCATTCAAATGTTTGGGGTTGTTATGATTTTCTTTATGTTTATTTTTTAACAAGGGTCTTAAAACAGTAATATTGTGAAATATTATTACAATTGAAATGAACCATTTTCTAATTTAAAATATTTTACAGCTAAATTTTCAGCATCATTACTTCAGTTTCAGTGTCACATGATTCTTCAGAATCCTTATCAGTATTGAAAACAGTTGTGCTGCTTAATATTTTTGTGGAAATTGTGATGCATTTTTTCTTCTGGATTTTTTGATGAATAGAAAGTTAAATAGAACAGCATTTATTTGACATTATAAAAATGATCACTGTCACTTTTGATCAATTTAAAGCAATCTTGCTGAATAGTTTCTTTCTTTAAAAAAAACAAATCTTGAAAAAATAAATAATTTTTTCACGATTTTAGAGATTGACCAGTTCCAATATTTTCATATAGATACACCCTTATAAACATGATATATTATTCTGCTCATTTAACAGGTAACGGGACAGACTACATTGGCGCATCTGACTGCAAAGGGATAATTGCTCATCACTTTCAACAGAAAAGGAAAGAGTGGAAATGAAGATGCAAAGAAGGGAGAAACTGCTGGGCATGAGTGTGAAATTCGTCTAGTTTCAATGTTGTCCTCGTTAAAAATGATGTCCTTCTGCCTTTAATCTTTACAGCACAAAAACCAAGTGTATTGAAGCCCTGGTTCAGTATTACGTACAGAATTTAACTCAAGCGTGAAGTGTTCACTAGATATGCGTGTTGTGTGTATGTTTATATACAGATTTGGATGGCCACAATTGCTGGTAAGAGGGTTTGGACAATACTTTGAAGGTATCTTGGTCTCTCAGGCCAGAGTTCAACATTTTCCAATAACATTGTCATCACTGGATAGAGACAGAACACTGATTGGTTACTCATACATTTTAGGCATCATAAATGTATGAAGTAATAAATAGTGTGTAATATTAACTCTTTGTAGTTAGAAATACTTGATAAAATGTTTCTTTGTCAGCCGACTCTTTCTCATTGGTAACAGTATTATTATGAAATGTTTTGAGTAATTGCTGTATATTTTAAGCTCAACTAACATCTCCTGCATTGCATCGCATAACCTGCATTGTATTGAACCCCCAGTTTGCTATTGAATGCTTATAACACAGGACATTAGTACATTAGACAAATATGACCATCGACAAATACAGCATGTATATAAAAAAGTAAAGGCAGTAAGCCCATTTTAAAGCCCTAGTTTACCAGTAATGAACTCAATATTAGTGTCAGATTCTTCCTCCGGTGTCATCACTGTGCTTAACAATGTAGTTTCAGTTCTTTTGACAAATGTAAACCAGTTATATTGGAGTCCTGACTTTATTCCTTAACATCGAAAAAACAAAGTGTTGTGGTCCAAACCAAAAAAACATTGGTGTGCTTTTACTTGCCTAAACACTTCAATAGACTATGGGTATTTCAGGTATACATGTCTGGAGTGGGTGGGTATGAGAGTTAACAGCTTTGTTGTGTAATTGTTCTATATAGTGTGGATGCACAGAAAAAAGCTTACTTGAAAAACTGTATGATTAGCCTGCAGGGAACTTCTAAACTTCTCCAAGCGTCTCCTCTTCAATCTCTAAATACAGTACAGCAGTGACTTCAAGTTGTGATTACTGTAGATGATGTGCATGGTGGCATGAGCATCAAGCCATAATTATATGCCTAGAAACCAATAAACTGTCTTTACCAGGTCACGTGTCTCTTAAGATGTTTTTCTTTTTTTTTCTTCTAGTATTTAATATATTTTAAGCCCAAGAATGTAGAAAATATAAATAATCAAATAAAATAGTGTATGACCATTTCATGATTTTATGCACATGTAATAATTAATAGTAATTATGGAGAACTATTTTTAGGCACACTTTGAACAAGACAATATATTATATTTTGTTATGTAATAAATGCAATGATAAGATGATCATCTTTCACGGGGTAAAACCTTCCCAATAAGCTAGCAACACCCTATACAGGTAGACCAGTAATCTTAACCTAGCCCGCTTCCATACTGTATATTCTCTTTAATGTACATCAAGTAAAGTACATGCTAAATCTGTGACACATAGTTAATTACCACAGAAAATAACTACTTTATGAGGTGATAAACAGCATATCACAAATGCTGTCAATTAAACTGTATTTAACCCTGAATGTTCCTTTAAAACAGAGGATTTTTTAGTCAAGAGCTTCAGACTGAGGGGCACAAACAAAGTTAGAAACTCTCGCTGAAATGAAGTTAATGTGGGGGAAAAAAACTTAAAATTAAGAAAACTTAAGAATATAATATATACATAAAATGTAGATTCATATCTGGAATGAAGCATGCAGGAAATAAGCTATTAAACCTTTGAATTTATTTTTTCTTCCACAATCAATGTATATTTCAGAATATGATAAATTGAACAGTTTTTAAACCAAAGAAATGACACAAAAAAACAACAAAAGTCCATGAACACGATTAGCATGCACAACATATTTTTCTTAACTAGTTCCTCTGGTCAGTTATGTATGTTTCAGTAACATTCAGTCTGCAATTTCTTTTTAACAACAGGCAGAGAAAAAAAAGGCATGTCAAACAGTTTGTCAACAAGATAAAGATATGATAATGTCTTATACGGCTGTGTGCATTTTAATTTCCCTATTGGCTAAGTTGCCTGTACAACTGAATAATCAAGAGTTGGATTTCAGCATCACCAGTATTAATGTCTATTGCCTTCAGAAAGAAATCCAGAGCCTCCTGCTTTCTCCCCTCTGCCAAACTCTGTTTCCCAGACAGAACCAACGACTCATACGTGTTCTCAGAGGCTTTAGCAGCAGTCACGTCACTGCTTGTGGAACTAACAGGAAGAATGTGCGTTTCCATAGGGAATGTTTTAGGGGCACACTGGTCCATCATTTCACTAGAGTCTAGCTCAACATCAGCAGTGGATTCAAGCAGGGCGCTGTGCCATTCCTGGTCTCCTCTTGACTCCACACTCTCTTCCACCTCCTCAAATTCCTCGTCACTTTTAGACTCTTCTGTGTTTAAAGTCTCTCCACTGGGCTCCTCTTCTTCCTCCACTGATTCATCTGCATGTGTTTCACTGGCTTCAGATATCTGATAGGATTCGGTTTTATCTCCACTGGGCTCCTCTTCTTCCTCCACTGATTCATCTGCATGTGTTTCACTGGCTTCAGATGTCTCATAGGATTTGGATTTATCTTCACTGGGCTCTGATGAGTCTTCATCGGATTCATTCTCCAGCATGGACACAACGAAGGACCTTCTCGATGCCACAGAAGTGTTCAAGCTGCGGCGGAGTCGAGCTCTGTCAGTCAAAGTGGATTTTGGTGTGGAAGAGGCCAACCTGCTAAGGCCATCAGCTAATGGACTGCTAGTTAAACATGGCTTCTCTGATTCATCCTCACCTTCTTCTTCTTCAGTGTCAGAGATGACCTGCCTTTTCTTTCTACGAACAGAATGCAAAAAGGAGTCGTCCGCAGGTGTGTCCGGAGCAGATTCATGCTTGCTGACCTCACCGTTACAGTTACTGACTTCAGCATTGTTATTGTTGCAGAACTCACTGTTGTTATAGGTACTGATTTCACTTTTGTTTTGTTTACCATCCTGTCTGCTGTCATGGATACTTGCTTCTTCCAGTCTTTCTCCACTGATGTCCATCTGAAGTTGAAACTCAGGACTTTCCTCTGCTACAGACTCCTCCACTTCACAAACTTCTTCTTCAACGGAGAACATTTCTGCACTGTCCTCCAGCTGCAGGTTGAAGTTTCCCTGAAGCATTTCCACCTCTGCTTTAAAAGACTCTCCCGCTGTGGCCTCATGTCGAGGAGGGGGTGAAGAGAGAACCGTTGAATGTGGCTCGTCTGCCTGATCCTCTCTATTATCAAGAGTATCAGACGCTACAGAAAGTTCTTCCAACTCTGGAAACTGGTGAGAAGGGCTTGAGAGGCTGTGCTGTGAGTATTGATGCTCAGATGTTGCATTACCGTCCAGCTTGTCAGCCTCATCTGAACTGTCATCCAGCGTGATCACATGGCGAGCTAGCTTGTCGGCATCAGGGCTAACCTCAGTCTTTAGAACATGAACATTTCTTTCTCCACCAGAACGAGGAGACTCCTTTTCCACTTGCACTTCTTCACCTAAAAATTCCACTTCTTCACCTACAACTTCCACCACTTCCTCAACTGGCGGAGAGTTCTGCTCATCTACCTCCAGTTCTGCCTCACCGAAACTGTAATGAGTCAAATCCACCGTCACTGGCTCGTTTTTGATACGAGGAGGGACCGGCCGGTCTCTACCAGCAGATTTCGGTTGCCCTGTTTGCCTGAGCCAAGCCGGTTCTGTGTTCTGGGCCACGCTGTCCATGAGCTGGCCGTGAAGTTCTGATTCTGCCTGCATGAGCTCTTGTGCTTTCTGGACACGCGTTTGTATGTACTGATGGGACTCTGCATCCTCAGGATTATCTTCATCAGCTGCCGCCTCTTTAGAGAACATGAGGTCATGGTCGGAGATGCCGAACATCTCCATGCTGTGAAGGCGAGCGATGTGCTGGTCCAGGTTGGTGTCAGAGCGGCGGTTTTGTGCGTGCATTGCCTGAAGCTGCTGTTGAGTGGAGGAAGAACGTGTGTCTTCGAGTTTAAACAGTTCACGTAGCTCCTGCTTGCTGAAGTATCGGAACGGGTTCTTCTTATCTCCAGTTGTCTGCCGGATAAGAGAGTCTTTAAACACCTGCAGATATAGAAACACAGGGGGGGGGGGAAACTGTTACAGGTACTGTTTTACTGACATCAGAATAGCAGAAAACTAGCTTTTAGTTCTCATTACTACATGACATAAAACCAATTGCTTGCCAAAAGCTGAATTGTTGTACTTAACGAAAAATTATGCCTGGAAGCTGCATCAACACTTTGTCTACATTTTTTTGTCTTAACAGTACAATTAAAAAAGAAAAAAGTATTGTGATATAGTTTAGTACAATGATTAAACCACAACAGGATAAGATTTAAGAAATGCAAAGTCTACAGTGAAGATTCTGAAATTGGGTTATTTAATATGATCACTTTTTTATTTCAAAGTTCAATTGTAAAATTACAATGTTAATATATTTCTGCCTTAATTTTTAGAATTAACATACAAATATTACGTAATATAATTGAGGGTGATTGTATTAAATAAAAAATAAAAAAACAGCATCATGAATTTAAAGTCTAATTAAGTGAATGTAAAGCTAACACAATTGAAGTGGACTAAAAAGAAACCGGTACAATAAGAATGCAGAGAGTACTTTTTTTTTACTTGGTCCATATTTCCTTTTAAAAACGTTTTTCTACCAACCTAACAACTTTAAAAAGTGAATATTGGCAAAACATTTATTTGGAGACATTAGGCAATGCTTGTTAGTTTGTAGTTTTTGTGCATCAGTTTTAGTGTGATTCAAACTGTTCTACTTCTTTTTGCCTGGATATCCAAGCAGCAGCAATATGAAAAATTATGTGTTTATCATATCGCATTTCAAATTACAATCACAATACATGATGATGAAATAATTGCAAAAGCATTTCTTGGCCAAATCATGTAGCCCTGAAACTTTTTTTTTTTTTTAACCCTGAAAACTACACAGTTAAGTGAAGGTCCTAAAGTTAAGATTTTTATTTACCTGTCTGCGGTAGATCTTCTCCTCCACAGTGCCACAGGTGATGAGTCGGTAGATGAGGACATTTTCAGTTTGGCCTATTCGATAGGCGCGATCCACAGCTTGAGCATCTGTCGCAGGGTTCCAGCTGGGGTCAAAGATCACAACACGGTTTGCTGCTGTTAACGTGATCCCGACTCCACCCACCTGAGTGGTGAGGAGGAAGATTGTGTAGCGTTTGTCTGTCTGGAACAGCATGATACGCTTCTCCCTTTCTGCCAGTTGTGTCACTGTGCCATCCAAGCGCAGCAGGCGAAAGTTTTTGTTACGCAGGACACGCTCCATGATGTCTAACATCTTCCGTGACTGAGAGAAGATTAGGGTCCGATGCCCCTCTTCACGGAGACATTCCATTAGAGACACAAGGAACTGCAGCTTTCCTGACTCTCTAACCAAAGTCTCATCTGAAATGTGGTCGATCTGACTCACAGCCGACTCGCTCTCAATGTCTGGATGGGTGGAGTCAAAGGAGGAACCTTGCTCCAGGCCTAGTTGAGTCACGGCTCGATTCGAGAGGAGTCTGGGATGGTCACAGAGCTTCTTCAAAACTGTGAGCTCTGCGAGCGGCGACCTGGTAGCCATCATCAATTCCTTAATATGCTCCAGCGAGATGAACTGGTTATAAATGTCCTCCTGGACTGAACTGAGGTACGTCCACACAATGAGGTCGTTTTTTCGTGTCAGCGATGGCATCTCTACACCTTTGCTGGCATTTGGACATTTGTTCTCTTGATCTTCCTCATCTCGATAGCCTTCTTTATGCTTTTGCTTTTTGTGTTGAACATCTGCCTTGGTCCGCCTGTAAAAGTAAGGTTTGATTATGTCCATCAAGTTCTGAGAAATCCTCAACCCAAGAGCTTTCTCCCCAGGTGTGGCGTCTTTCTCCCGTGCACGTGTGATTGGATTCTCATACTCAGTTTTGAATGTTTTAGATGTTCCCAGCAGCGACCCCTGGCAAGCAAAGTCAAACAGTGCCCACATCTCTCGTAGGTTATTCTGTACGGGAGTGCCCGTAAGTAGCACACGGTGTTTAGCAGGTATGGCGTGAGCACTTTTAGCCGTTTTAGTAGATGAGGTTTTGATTTTGTGGGCCTCGTCCAGGATGACATAGTCCCATTTGAACTCACGCTGGTCATATGATGCAAGAAGCTCATAGTTGTTGATGAGCATCTGGTAGGTGGTAATGATAACTCCTCCTCTGCGTTGGATTCGCTCCAGATTCCTGTTCCGCTCAACTTTGCTTGTGCCGTGAAACTCTTTCACCCTCATTCCGGGGGTCCACTTGGCAAACTCACGCACCCAGTTCTTTATGAGCGAGGTTGGCATGACTAACAGTGTATGATTGGCCAGCTCTGCATCATACATCCCTGACAAAAATGAAATGACCTGAATGGTCTTTCCGAGGCCCATGTCGTCAGCCAAGATTCCCCCTTTCCTTCCATCTCGGTGGAGACTGTACAGGAACGCCACACCCTCTTTCTGATGGTCATACAATTTGTCGTAGAGCCCTTTATAAAGTTTCAATCCACTATCATTCACGTCCACAAATTCTTCCTCCTCTTCGTCTTCCTCTTCATCTCTCTGAATAAGATCCTGTATGGCCTGGACCCGTTTCTTAAGCTTGTCACTCGGCTGCAGCTGGTAAGCCAGCTGAAACAGCTCCAGGGCACGAGGCAGCTCACCACGCATGGCAGCTTCCTTCCCCTCCTGCCGGTACCTGCAAAAATAATACAATAACTGTTACAACACAAAATACACCCAAATACTAATATCAAGCACAATAAAAAATGCTTTTTGTCAAACGCAAAGTTTGTAGGTGGCATATATTCAACACAGTTTTTATTCTGACTGAGAAAAAAATAGACATATATATCTGCAAGCTGAATTTTTTTTTTTTAAATGTTAATTACAAATTTGTTAATCAATACCCTAGTCAGTCAGAGCCAGAGGTGACTGTACACGTGAAGTTGACAGTTAACAGTTGGGAAAAAAAAAGTTTTTATATCAGCTCAGAGCAAGTAGTCAGATTAGTTTTAAATTCAATTTCAATTCAATTTACACTACTCATTATATATGAAATTTATTGACCAAAACAATATGTTTGTATGTTACCAATACATTTTAGCCTCGTTTGACAATTGCTATGCTTACAGATTCTATTGACAACTTACCCCAAGTAATGCAACATGTCACAAAAAGTCAACATGTTCAATAAACTGTATCTTTTTCAATACAATTAAGGATAAAATGTATAATTACTTTTCTGTAGCCACAACTTTGAGCAAACCTGTGCTTATAGTCCAGGCGTTTTAGGAAAAAAGGGTGAACAAATTGCAACAGAATCAAACTCAACTGATTTTGTATCCTCCGGAGTAAGGAAAAAAAAGCCCAGAAGAATCCCATTAGGGGAAAGTTCCGAAAAAGACCCAAAATATTGCCTATTCATACGCCTATTCATTCTTTTCCTCACATGAATAGGGTAAAAAATTGAACCTTTAGATATCACCATGAAAATTACTGAGTTGATTACTCATATCAAGACAAACAAAAAATGTATTTGTTTATTAACCAAACAAAATTAAATTGTTTGTTAACATGGACAAACGGTGCATAATCTAATAAATACCATAAATACCACAACAGATTTAAACATTAGGTATAGCTAGGTGAAAATGTCTTGTTGAATCTTGTTGACACATAGCAGTAAAAGACTAAATGTTAAGGTCTGAATGGAACCCATTACGGCAACCCATGAGCATTAATACATAGAGGCAGGAAGTACTTTAGAAACCAGCCTTTATTCATTATTATTGCAGAGATGGGGTTTGGGGCTGGGTCCGTGGGACTGTTTCTGGGGATTCACTTTTTATTTTGCCTACCTTTTGTCTTCTGCATTCTCCTTACCATTGTCTCCTGTTCTTCCCTCAGACTCGTCCCCCAGAAACAGTCCCACGGACCCAGCCCCAAACCCCATCTCTGCAATAATAATTAATAAAGGCTGTTTTAAAGTACTTCTTCCTGCCTAAATGGGTTTTATTCAGACCTTAACATTTAGTCTTTTACTGTTATATGTCAACAAGACATTTTCTCCTGGCTTTACCCAATGTTTAGATCTGTTGTGGTATTTATGCAAATTAGCACATCTGTATCAGAATCAGAATCAGAAAGAGCTTTATTGCCAAGTGTGCTTGCACCCACAAGGAATTTCCCCTAATGGGATTCTTCGGGGCTTTTTTTCCCCTTACTCCGGACATATTGAGAATACAAAATCAGTTGAGTTTGATTCTGTTGCAATTTGTTCACGGTTAACCCCCATTGTGGCTTAAAACGCCTGGACTATTAGGTGTTTTCACCAAAAAGGTGACAGCTAGCCGGGTCTCCCAATAGGTATTCATTTTGTGTGGGAGGGTATACTAAATAAATATCTACACCTTACATTTTAGTATGATAAAAAAAGAAAGAAAAAATATACACTGTAACAAATTATGTGGTTGTAAGGTAATGTATCATTTCACATGACATCAAATCAATATGGGCAGTAAAATACATATTCTAGCTGGTGACACTGTCACCCGAGATTAGAACTTTATATTAACAGCAGTGATGGACAACTACATAAGCATGGTGTTTGAGTACCTGTCGAATTTGTCCATCTTTTCCGTGTCTAAAGACAGATATCTGCAATAAGAGAAAAACACACACAATCAAAGTATGTTCTACATGCTAACGTTACCTTACATGCAACAACAATTTTACGTCGTAATCAAAGTTCTAGCTAATGTATTGATACAAACTGCAAGATGTACATATGATATCATTTGATGACTCACCCTTCTAACTTGTTCGTAAGTTCTTCAACTTTATTGCTTTGCATATTTGCATTTATTTTTTACGGATGTTGATTGAAAAACACCATGTGTCTCATCACATCAATTGCGGAAGCGGCTTTGAGTTTTGAACAAATGTTTTGATGTTCGCGCGCAGCTCTCGCCCAATCGCTTGCTGCACTACCGCGCATGCGCAGAGTGTTTTCGTATTAAGAAGTGGCAACTGTGGCACTAGACTTTCATATTGTAGCGCTCGTGCTTACTAGCTTCATTCTTTTGTCTAAAAACGCGCTAAAAACTCAGAATACCACATTTTTTTCAATGCAAATATAAAAATCTAGTTAGCCTACAAAAACACATCTTCCATCGTAAATAGTTAACACTAGAATTGTGGTACAATTTGAACTTCGTGGTGCCCACCTCAATCAAAAATCTTATAACAACCCCTGCTGCAGCCATTAGAGGGCAGTAAGTACAGACTACTGTAGAATGCGCATGCACACATATAGAGAGCCTAAGTCCCGCCCCTCCGCTTCCGGCTCATGGGACCTTATTTCGGAAAAAATATGTATGGAAGTCAATGGCGAAAGATAACTTATCTTTTTATTCCGTCTGAACTGTGCCCTGAACTACACATATGATGTTTGTCAATTTAAAAGGTAATTATGAAGGACAAGAAAGTCGCAGTTTGTCATAAAACAGAAGAGTAACGTTTAGTTTTATGTGAAAATCGCTCAATGAACTACATCTCTCGTCTCGCACTATGTACGTCACAAGATCCGTTGCTCGTATGTGTGTATTCTGGCTCAAAACACTCAGGCATGACGGCGTAACGTTACGATTATAATGTAAGACTATAGAAAACATGACAGACGTTAGCTTCAGTAAAGTTAGCTTCATTCATTGAGAGAAAAGGTATGACGTCGCATGTGCGCCTTCTGGGTTTGTAGTCTTTGTAATTACGTATTTTCACAGTCTTATACCTCAGCAGTTTTACATCAAGCTGCGACTTTCTTGACTTTCAAACGAGATCAAAATATTTGTTGTCTCTCGCCATTGACTACCATACAATATTTTTCCGAAATAAGGTCCCATGGTGGTCGACCGGAAGGGGAGGGACTTAGGCTCTCTATACACGATCGTTAACGTCAACGTCAACAAATAGTCTAAATCTACATACATAATAGTTTCTCAGCAGTTGCTTGAGACTAGTGGCAGTAGGGAGCATGATACCGAAAGCAACAGTTTGGATCTATCCTCTGTCTTCAGAAGTAGCTTATCCAACATTGTGCCCTTAAAAGTGTGTTTCAAAGATTTCAAAAAAATTTCAACATTTATAAGCTTCCTCTAGTTTCAAAAAGCTTCAAAAAATGAGCTTGGCCAATAAATGTTGAGATTAGCTGGACTCACAGGATTGAAAGCAGTGCTTTTGAAGCGAAAGTAATAGTTTTTATAAAGTTATCTGAGGAATTGCAGGTATGGTTCTGTCACTGTGTCATAAACTTCCTTATTTTCCAAATAGAGCTCTGTGAGCGCGCGTGTGTACTTTTATAAATGCCTTGTAGCCTAATGCAGTAGGGCTTGGCACAGATTTGACTGCACACAGGTAACTTAATCTTATTTTATCTGTTACTAACATCATAAACTGTAGCACAATTTGATCAAATATCACTAGTAATGATAGTAGTAAGAATGATTATATATCATAATCCTAGATTTTTCAAGAATAATGTGTTGGTTTGAGATTGGATACGTGTGTGTGTGCGCGTGTGCATGTTTTACATAAAATGTTTCTTAAACACTAGCTCTTAAGTAAACCATTCAGTAGTTTAAATCTATAAAGTGTTTTTCTCTGGTTGTGATATTTTACCAATATCTGATATTAAACTAATCTTTATACCTCTAATTTTCACATTAAAGTAGCCTATGAGTGTCTATTTCTGCATGTGTGCATTTTTGTAAACAGTTTTACTTTTTTTTTTACTTAACTGCTTTTTATTGTGTGTGTTTTTGCACATAAGCGGAATGGTCTTGGTTTCATAGAGAAAACCAATTTGAGCTTACTTCCCAAAATGTACCACAGTGAAGAAGAGCATTATTGTGTGCACTGAAAGGACTATTGTTCCTTCTGGTATCTTTCAAAGGTTGTTTGTTTCTTAATGTCTGAGCTTGGGAACTTTTAGAAAGGCTGTGCATCAGGTTTGGTGGCTTCAGATCATTGTGTGTGTTACAGTAAATCTGGGTGAGGCGGAAGAGATGTTTTTCTATTTCTGTAATTAATGTCATAGCCTTACATCATAGGTCATACAGTATGCTAAGCGTTGTCCAGATTGTTGTTTTTTCAGAGTCACTTATGTAAATTTGGCTGGAAATATTCCTTATTACAACTCAAAACTAATGATAAAAATGATTATCCTGAATCATATAATGAAGACAACCAGACATCTTTTTTTTTTTTTAGAGACCCTTCATTTAACCCCCCCCCCCCCCCCCCCCCCCATTATGTCAAGACTCAAGATGGTTTGAAACTGTGCTAGGAAAAACCTGATTGTCCTGTATTTTATAGATATTTCCAATATGTTAAAGAAGCCACATGTTATTCATACACTGTAAAAAAAAATTACATCCCCAAGTCAAAAATTTCTAGTGACTGATCACATCTACATTTTTCAATTAGTCTGACGTATTATTTCTCATTGAGCCAATGTTAACAGACTATTGCAACAAGAATTGCACTTGGGCCAATTAAAAAATTTAGATGTGACCAGTCACTAGAAAATTTTGACTGGGAGAGGTTAGAAATTTTTTACAGTGTATGTTCTTCATTGTTTTTTGTTGGTTTATGTTTTGATAATTTATTTATTAATGTGTTCTGCATCCTTCATAGGTACACACACCACAATCCCAGAAAATGGCTTCAAAGGTAAATTTTGTGACTGTGACTGAGTGTGTATATTGTTCTGTCAATGTGAAAGTTGGTTAAATAGCCATTCTATTGGGCCTGTATGGTAGAGCAAATTTACCACTCACTCTCAAAGCTGTGCCATCAAGTTTATCATAGTACATCTTTAGTTTTTGTCTTATAAATATTCTTTTCTACAACAAAGTTCTTGCTAAATATATATTACAGTTCAAAAGTTTGGTGTTGGTAAGATTTTTTTTAATAATTTTGGACAAGTGTCTTATGCTCATTAAGGCTGCATGTATTTGCTTAAAAATACAGTAATATTGTGAAATTAAAATGACTGTTTTCTAATTGAATATATTTTAAAAAGTAATTTATTCCTGTGATGGCAAAGCTGAATTTTCAGCATCATTACTCCAGTCTTCAGTGTCACATGGTCCTTCAGAAATCATTGTAATATGCTGATTTTGTGTTCAAGAAACATTTATTATTATTATCAATGTTGAAAACAGTTGTCCTGCTTAATATTTTTGTGGAAATCGCAATCCATTTTTCATGTGATTCTTCATTTTAAATAGAATTTATTTGTAAAATTATTTAAGTCATGTCACTTTTGATAAAAATATTTTCTTATTATTGAATTTTCCTATTCTTACTGACCCAAAATTTTTAAACAATGGTGTTTTTATTTATCATTTTCATCAACGGTTGTTTGTCTTCCAACAGGAGGATCTATTGCGAGACATGCAGAAGTGTTTCATCAACCTGAAAGTTGAAGAGGATAAAAAAGAGACAATCACTCAAAGAGAGCGGTGTGTGCATGAAGCCCAAAAAAATATACAATTTTATATTGTTTTGCGTGTTTACTTGAGCCTGCAGTGGAAGAGAAATTAGAATTATTCTGTTGTATTAATACAGCGTTTGTTTATCTTAGTGAGGACAGTATTGATATCCGATGTACAGAGTTTCCTGATTTCTCAGAGGAGTTCCGTCAGATTATTAAAGCTGGCTGGCTGGAGAAAACTCCTCCAAAAGGGTAAGAAAGAATTGTGACTTAAGTGTCTTTTACGACTTTATAACTAAGCCTCTTTTCTGAAATCTGTGGTTTTATTTTTATATATAATTATTATATTAATTTATGTTTTATAATATTTGTGTTTGTAATTTCAGTGGCAAGATTTACCAGCGTCGATGGGTGCAGCTGGACTCAGAATATTTAAGATATTTTCAATACATCAAGGTAAAATAGTTGAATAAATCAATCAGTCAGTTTTTTTCTTCTCTATCCATACATCCACTCTGTAATCTTGTGAGTAAATATTTTGCAATATTCTCCTGGTAATTAAAATCTTGAATAACAATTAGATCCTTCTAATCAGAATAAATATATAGATTTCCTCGTTCACCAGACACATTCCTTTCCTTCCAGAATGACTATAAAAAAGTCCTGTCTTGTTTTATTTAAGGAAGTTAAGTATTTATTGTACAAACAAGTTAGAAAATGATCGGAATGGAGAGAGGGGATGATGATAATTACTAAATGATGATGCACACTAAAAACAAGAGGATATGAAAGCTGGAATGTATTTCTGCCTGGTTTCAGTCACAATGATTCAATCTAGACTTAAAGTTATATATATATAGCCACTCTGGATAAAACAGTGATGTCATCGTCGTCAATGAAGGTAGATCAATATTATTGTTGAATATTAAGTGTCCCCAACTAAAGGTGACAGTGGCGAGGAACTAGAACTCCATCAGGTGACAGAATGGAGAGAAAAAAACCTTGGGAGAAACCAGGCTCAGCCAGTTCTCCTCTGGCCAACAAACGAACAGTGTATGATTATTATTCAGGCAGCATTACAGGTCAGAAGTCAGATTGGATCAGAACATTCAGAATATTTATCCAGTTCCATCTGGTTGGAGATCAGAGTCATCACACCAGAATGGAGATGCCGGGTTTGTTGAGGATCTGTGCCACTGGCTGTCGTGCGATGAGGCCTTCACAGGGGAGAGTCTATTGTCACAATCTCTGCTGACACTTTAGGGATGCGTTGTGGTCGTGTCTAGGCGCAGATCCTCCATCTGATCTGGACACGGCACAGATCCGGCCCGGATCCGGCTGACTACAGTAAACCTCCGAATAACAGAAAGACTAGCATTAGCGTAGATGCCATTCTTCTTGTGATGTAACGAGTGCATCGGGTGTTATAGGAATTAGGAAGTGTTCCTGGTTCCGGCTGACCTAGTCTATGCAGCCTAACAGCACTTACAGTGTTCAGAGTCAGACTGTAAAAAAGAAAAGAGGCATATATTTAAAATTGTACACTCGCTAATAAAATAAAATTGTATACATTTTAGTAATAATAAAATAATAATTATCAAGGATGACATTTTTCTCCACTGCCAGTCCTCTGCACTCCAACTCCGATTTATTATTATAACTGTCACTACTAATGTATCATTACTCTATAACTCTGTCAATTTTGTCCGATACTGATTATCTGATAATGTTTTGTTTAATTAAATAAAATTAAAAAACACACGCTATAAACTAAAATATAATTTTAAATACTACAGCTGAATTTAGGCACCACCACATTCAAATGTACAATATTATACTTAGTGAGCAATAGATGGCGCCAAAGGCAAATGAATAGTAAAAAAATAAGGGGAACAATTCAATTTCCAAATATGCTATATGTATCCCTGATCCCTTTTGTTTTTATATTTATTTATTGAGTGTAGCGTTTATTGTTTACAGTATAGCATTGATCATTGTGTGCCTTTCTTGTCCTGTTTGCAGACCCTGTGAAACAACATTTGAATGGAATTTCAATAAACTTGACTCAAGTGTTATACAGAGTGTTAAAGAATTTCTCTTTCTCTTTGTGTGACAGGAGGTGTACTCTAAAAGGATGGTGTCTCTGGAATCTGTCGATAAGGTGGTCAGTGTCGGAGATTTACGATTTGAGCTCCACAGTCAGAGCCGGACTTTCCTGTTTCGAGCAGAAAGCACTCGTGTGTATTTTGTCAATGTTTTCTTCTGACCACCTTGCAGAATGTCTCTGACACATCTTTGTTTTTATATTCAGGCTGTGAATGATTTTCATAGATTTATATTGTGTGTGTATTTTCACAGAGGAAAGAAATGACTGGGTGGGCTGCATTGAAAAGATTCTGAGTGAACGCAAAAATAGTCTGGAGCCCCGGAATCTGTTCTTTAAGAGCGGTAGTGTGAATATTTGTTTCGAGGGCAACCTGGAGATGTTGTCACCGCGCACCAAAGTCTACACACTTATCAGCAGGGACAAACTGTTCCTCTTCAGAAGCCACGAGGTGTGAGTCTGAATGTGAATAACTGGCTTTCTAAATGTTTTGGGGGGTTTATTTGATAGATTAGTTGTGTTTGTGTTTTGTATATAGGAATATTTTCAGGGTGTAGGCATCACTGACATAGACATGCGAATGGCCAATGTGAGAGATGGAGAAAACAAGCGCTCTTTCACGCTCACCACTCCATACAGAGCATTCAGGTAAACGCTGCAACTTTTCACTTTTTGCACACAAAACTGGAAAGCATTTGTTCAGCTATTTTTGTATTATTTATATACTACTATAATATTTATTCATATTTTGAATTAGCTTTTATTTTTATATTTTCAGTTTAAAAAATATATATATTTGTATCAGGCCCAGCGCCACGGACCGTGATTTGAACCTCGTTGTTTTTTACTTGATTAAGCCAAATAGACCATAAACTCATTGACGAAACTGTAAACTCCCTACATCAATTAAAATTGCTTTAACTTCATTTGTATGCTTGTATCTCTCTCTCTGTTTGTAGTTTTGTGGTGAATTCAGTGAGTGAGAAGCAGAAATGGTGCGAGTTACTTAATGAGTGTGTGAGTCGCTCTCTGTCATGTGATGGAGTGTGTGAGAGCATTTGGCGTGTGCCATCAAACCGTTTATGTGCGGACTGCGGCTCTTCGATGCCAGAGTGGGCGTCAATCAACCTGTGTGTTCTGCTATGTGAAAAATGTGCAGGTACATACAAATATTAACAAATGACAGCAGCAGCTATGTACTGTATATGTCTGCTCATAAATGCGCATACATTTGTTTGATAACAGGTGCACACAGAAGCCTGGGCCAGAACGTGTCAAAGGTTCGCAGTCTGAAGTTGGATGAACGAGTGTGGACTGATGACCTCATCAGGGTACAATGAATGTGATGCATCCAGTCTATATGCTGCCTCAGTTACATCTGAGAGTTATATTGATAGTTTGCAGTTGCTGTTGTGCCGTTCTCTTTCTGGATGATGTCTGATCTCATTTTGTGTTGCCAGGTTTTTCTGCTGCTGGGTAACGGCAAAGCTAATCAGTTCTGGGGAGCGAATATTCCCCCGAGTGAAAGTCTCAGTGCGAACGCTAACAGCGAGCAACGTCTCCAACACATAACAGCAAAATACAAGAATGGAAAATATCGCAAATACCACATACTCTTTGGTCAACAGGAGGCGCTCAACAGAGTTAGTCAATTCCATCTAAATGCCAAATAAATGACACTAAATGCACATCGAATGAATGTTCTGCTCTCTCTCATGTCTGGTTTTTCTGCGTTTCTTAGGCTCTGTGTTCAGCGGTGCAGTTTTCTGATTTGTTGGATACTCTCTCGCTGCTGAATTGTGGGGCGGATATCAAGTGCAACACTGGTATCCCAGAATACCCTTCTCCATTGTCTCTGGCAAAACATAGTGGCCAAACAGTACAAGCGGAGATACTTATGCAGAACTTGAACTCAGGTGCACAAATACATACAAAACTGTAATGTATATGTGTTTAGATACACGGGTTCAGACGTTTCATGGGTTCAGCTTTTATGTTTAAACTCGTCTTGTTTTGTTCTTCATCAGAGTCTTTTACGCCAGTGGTTAAAGATGTGTCCAATCGATCCCATTCTGGCTGCCTTTTTAAGACTGCCTCATCAAGTCGGCCAATCACAGACCACAAAACCAAAGCAGGTGTGTGGAGCCCTCGTAGTTTCATTGGTTTAGTAAACTGCTGTATGATGACTAGCCAGTGAATCTCAAGGATACTATGCTAGTGAGGATGTGTTTGTCTTCCAAAATTAGATTAAAGTTAAACTTTCATATCATGAAAAGTCATGAATTGACATAAATAATATAAAGGTTAATATAATTAAAATGTAAGTATAAATGTCAATTCATGACTTTTCATGATATGAAAGTTTAACTTTAATCTAATTTTGGAAGACAAACACATCCTCACCAGCATACTAAATGCCAATTCAAATGTAATAGCTTACTGTAGGCTTTTTAGGCTTTAGTAATCTATAAGTTTTCATGGTGTGTGTGTGTGTGGGGGGGGGGGGGGGGGGGGTGCGTTTATCTGTGTTTATGAACCTTTTGTGTGACTATTGTAGATTTCACTCAGCGTTGGTGCTGTCTTGGTGATGGAATGTTTAGCTACTTTAAGAATGAACAGAGCCACAACAAGTGTGGTGGCATGAAGACCAGTGAAATCATCTGCCTCTCTGTCAACAGCCCAGGGAAACATGGGTAATAAACCATGAAATTCAACTTTAATTGAGTTTACTTTTACCACATGAATCCTTTTGTGCGTTATATTCATCATGTTCTCTTTAATTGGCTGGCAGCTATGAGCACACCTTTGAGTTGTACTCTGAGGAGGGGAAAGTCTATCTGTTTGGAACCGATGATGGCAGCATTGCTAAGAACTGGATTCGGGCTATTGCCATGGTGATCAAATTATTTATTTATTGAGTTTTTTAAACACATTTTTTACCACTCATTTGAAAATACCATATTGTGAGGACAAACAAGAGCAGTAGACTATGGGTTTTCAAACTGGACCAAAAGGGGGGTGTTTTTTTTATTTAAAAGATATTAATACTTTTATTCAGCATGGACACAATAAATTAACATTAAAGGGATGGTTCACCCAAAATTGAAAAATCTGTCATCATTTACTCACCCTAAAGTTGTTCCAAACCTGTACTTTTTTCTTCTGCTAAACACAAAATATGATATGTGGGTAACCAAACGACCAATTGTTGGGCCCCATTGACTTCCATAATATTTGGAAGAAAAAAGAAAAGCATAAAACAGGTTTGGAACAACTTGAGGATGAGTAAATGATGACAGAATTTTCACATTTTGAGTAAACTATCCCTTTAAGCTGTATAGACATTAATAATGTTACAAAAGAGTTCTATTTCCCATTTGTCAAAGAATCCTGAAAAAAGTATTACAGTTTCCACAAAAATATTAAGCAGAACAACTGTTTTCATCATTAAGTTATAATAAGACAAGTTTCTTTTCCATCACAGGAATAAAGTACATTTTAAATGTTTAATAAATTTTATGTTTAATGGAAAATAGTCATTTCATATTGCAATAATATTTCACAACATTATACTGTTATATATTATGCTATTATACTACACAATATTAATGCTGTTTTACTGTATTATTATCAAATAAATGCAGCCTTTTGTGAGAATTTTTTCTCTTTTTTTTTTCTAAATGTTAATCTCTACTTCCTTGGAGCCTTCCATGCATTGTTCTGTAAAGCTGCTTTATATTATTAAATAAAATGGTTATCTTATATTCTAATATGTTGGCAAAGGAGAAAAATAAACTGATCCCCTTCCTTCTTATTTAGGCTGTGCTGCCTCCTGCACTGTTTGATGTGTGTGGAACCTGTGATCGTCTGGGTCGCCTGCGCTGCACAGAGGGCAGCCATGGCATTGGTTGGTTTTGCCTGAGCGGCTTCAAACTGCAGGTGTTACTGGAAGACAACGTACAAACAATCGACCTGCGCAAGCTGGTCACACTCAGTGAGTTACAGCACACAGTTATAGCACACAATCATGTGCCGATCTGAGACCATATGAAATGTATATTTACTATATGTTGTTTATATATACAGTATATATTTATATGAATGCGTGTGTGTACATAGCTCTCTCTGACAGTTCTGGCTCCTTGGTGATGGTGTGGCGGGGTGGACCCCTGCATTTGCTAGCTGACCGCAGGCCTCATTTTGTGGGCTGGCAGACCTACATTCAGCAGAAATCCGGTGCTGGAGATCAGCCGCTATCCCAGCAGCAACTCACTGACCTGGGTGTCCCTGTGACTATTGACCGCTGCCTGGACCATGTAACATGTTACGGTATACAAACACACATTCACATTACAGAAGAAAGCACAAACATTCTGTTGTAGAAATGAAAAATTATTTTAAATATGACAAAACAAGCATTAAAATAAGCCAAAACATATTTCTAGTTATGATAAGCTCTAAAGTATTTAATTGGGTGAAAATTGTGAGTGGGTGAGCCTTAAAGTCAAAAAGGTTGAGATACACTAGTCTATTGTTCTTTGTCTATTAAAGTCGACATAAAACAGAAGTTGTGCTAGTCTTTTCTTCCCTATTGTGATGTACTTTCGAGTGGAACGGCTTCTTGAACAAGAAAAATGAAGGGCAGGACTTGATTTTGTCCATCGGACCACCATTGTGGTTTGTGGTATCTGCAATCTCATATGAGTAAGAGAGAAGAGATGTAGCTGCAAGAGGGAAGGGAAGATAAAAAAAATTTAAAAAAAATAATGATGTGCAGGGATAAATAATTTATAAAAAATACTGCAATATTCCATAAAAAATAAGAACTGTCCATTTTGAATTCATGGTGACTTTAAATTCTAATTAAAGTGTACTAAACTGGACACAATTATTTTTCTTCATGCTGCCACCAAGTAAATCACACTCCTAATAGTAGGGAAATAGAATTTTATAAAATAAATGGCAAGATTTGGTATACTCAGAACACAAACATAATGTCACTTTTTTATTTTTAGGACTGTTGTCATCAGGAATCTACCGAAAGAGTGGCATTAATTCTCATGTGACCAAACTGCTGGAGAGATTTCAAAATGATGCACGGAGTGTAACATGGTGTGAGTCTGAGTATTCTGTGGATGATGTGGCTAACACGCTAAAACGATTTCTCAGGGAGGTCAAAGACGGAGTGTTAAACGGACAAGAGAACAGCGACAGCTGGCTAAGAGCTGCAGGTGAATAAAAAATTGGAGTAATGTAAGATGAGATGTTTAAAACTGCTTAGAAAGTGGGAGTAACCCAACACTACTGTAAGAAGTAACTTTTTTTTAACACTCTGCAGGTCTGGAGAACAGAAGTGAGAAGATTAATAGATACAAGATTCTCCTCTCAAACCTCCCAGATGTTAACAGAGAAACACTCAGAGTCCTCATACACCATCTGGTTTGGTATATTATATGACATGTGACCTGCTCAGCTGTCTAAAAGCTACAAAGTACTAACCAAATCACTATAAAATAGTAGTTTACTTTCTGATAACTTATAAGCATCCCTAAGTCTAGATAGGATATATAGTGTTTAATATGCTTTAAAAATATTTCTGTGACTACAACTGGTTGATTTGAATTGATCATAAGGAATGTAGTTGGATATGTAGTTATTGTTAGTAATACATCCAAGAACTTGACCTGAAATTTCTGCTTTGTCAGTGTTCAACACCTGTCTGATGAGAATCAGATGACTGTACAAAGCCTTGGTATCGTATTCGGTCCAACACTTTTTCAGATAGATGCAACAGATGTATCTGCATGTGCAAAAGCATCTCAGGTGGTGGAGGAATTGATCCAAAACTACTGCAGCATTTTTAATGTGAGTCTGTCTTTAATGTTGGTACTTATCACAGTAGTTAGTTACATTGATGATTGTTAATTATTTTATTATTGTATTAAATGTATATTGAAATTTGATTCAAACACTGACATAGAGATCAACTGATGCACTTATCAATTAAATATTAATTAGGTATATTTCGAATATGGTGTTAATGACCTGAAGAATGGTGACTGAGATGAAGCTTCTTTCACAGGTGTCAGAGTCTGACCTTCAGAGGCAGCTAAACATGACGTCTGTCATCCTGAATAAACACAATTCCCAGGTCATAGTTCACAGGACACATGGCATTATTAAGGGCATTTTTAAATGCTGTTAATAAGGAGTTGTAAAATCTGTGTATCTGTGTAAAGAACTCCTCGTGTTGATTTGATGGCAACTGAATAAAGTCTTTGATGAATTATTGTATTTCTGAGATATTTGACATTAATTGCTGACTTGATTATATTTCAGAGGACCTTGAGTCGAACTCCATCCAGCACCATTTGTGCTGTTTACCTGGAGAAGAAAGAGGAGGGTACAGTGGTTCTCGTTCAGGTGGACATTTAATCCTAACTTAAATTTATGTAATTATGTACTTTACCTGTGTTGACTACACCTCTGTTTGTTGCAGATCAGTGTAGAAGTTTTCTTTGTGTGTACTCTATGTGTTAGGTTGCGGCGGATATGACAGTATTCAAGTTGGTTTCTGTGGTTCTGGAGCTTAAAGGAATTCAGCGAGCCAATGAAGAGTTCTGGAGCTGCTATGAGATTCTAGAGAAAGAGGACATGGGTGAGATTTTATCCTATTCTGAAAGTGGCATTGATCAATGACACATGAAAATAAGAATTACCTTTCGGTTTTTTAATATTTTAGTCGTTTTTCTGATTGATTCATTCATTTTAGTTTTTAGTTTAATTCATTTGAATTCATTTGCTTTAGTTTACTGCTTTTACTATGTTAAGAGGCAAAAACTACTGGTTTCAAATTCAAATATGACACCTAAATGATTTTAGATAAACTTGGCCATGAAACAGCCCATCAAACAATTGACTGCTTTTGGTCCAGTGCAATAGGGAACGATGACAAAAGCTTTAATTCATCTAACATTCTTGGTTTAAATTAAAAGTGCATTTTAGAATCATAGTTTTTGTTTAATTTTTTATCTAATATTCTGTTGTACCAAAACATGGTGTCGTGTTCAAAATGTACTTTATGAATATGGGAGCTTTCTCTTTTGGACATGACTCTGAATGTGGTAACTTGACTTTACTTGTGGGATTTTACTTTATTTTATAATAGAGAGAACACTTCATTACCAGGAAAGAGTCTTGCCACTCTATTTCTCACTTAGTTGTCACTGCCACCTATTGATTAAGAGGAATCAATACATCATCAGCATCATGAGGTACCTGGGTATGTCTTGTCACACAAACACCAATGCATAGTTTCTTTGAAAATCTATTTTATTCATCATAGATGAAAAAAATCAGTGTGATACATCAAAAGATATTCCAAGAATATTGAAAAATACACATTTAAATTCTTGTTTTCAATGTTAATTTATCTGTTTGCGTTCAGAAATAGTTTTAATTTATTCAATATCCGATATTGTAGCTTCTGAGATGCTTTTTAAGTATACATTTTAATTTTGCAATGAGATTCATATTTTGGCTCAATGTTTCTGTCTACAAAACTTCCATATATTTAGCAATATACTTTTTTGCTCAAAATGTTAATAAGGTCACAATAAACATATTTTTTCTAGACTCCAAATCAAGTATGTCCTAACTTTTTTACTGGTAGTGTAGTGTGCATAATATGGTGCAATAAAGAATGCATAACAATTAAACGAATAAGAAACTACATCCTGAGTTATTGTCTAGTGCATTAACATTGCTTAAGTTGTTTTAGGAGCAGTGCAGTAGTTGTTTGCTAATGTGTGTGTGTGTGTGTGTGTGTGTGTGTGTGTGTGTGTGTGTGTGCGCAGAGAATAAGTTGAATCTATGTAAGAGTGGGCCATTGCATGTCTGTGAGATTAAAAGTGAAAGTAGCAGAAACTTCCACCTTCGTCATTGTGAGCTTTCTGGCAACACCTTCAGACTGCACAAGGAACTACAGGTGTGTGCAAGTGTAAACGTTCATACTGTAAGGTTACACACCAGCTGCATTAAGCATAAGAAATTCATAAACAAATCTGAAGCAATAAATACACTGAGAGACTGCATGAGTGAAAAACTAAAGAGAATGAATCGATCTTTAATCTCTGAAGGCTTCTGCTCTTTCAGGGTTCTCAGTGCGAGAGGGAGTATCCTGCCAAAGAGCTCAAGCTCTATCATGGTTGCCGGAGCAAACTGCATCCACCCACCCCGTAATGAACCAAGAGCACTTGAACACAACATCTACTCCAGAGCTTATCTCACTTATCTCATGAGTATAAACTCATGTACTGAGATGCAGTTTGTGTTGTGTAGTAATTTCTTTTATTTTCTTTACAGATGGGGACTAATGCTGATTCATGACAAGCAGCAGTGGTGAGTCTGTCGCAGATTTTTATTTAGTCTTCCTCAATTTTGAACATTCAGTTGCATATGGACCTCAAACATTTCCATTAAAAGTATTTACCAGACATATCAAGCAACATGCAACAATCTAATATTTATGGAGCCCCTAAAGGGACATGGTTGTGGAAAAAATATGGGATGGGAGGAACATATATAATTTTCATATAACATTTTATTGCTAAAAAAAGGTGAATTCTTTTTTTATTTTTGGCTTGTGGAGTGATAAATAGAGATCCCAAAATACCCTCTGTAAATATATCAACATTTTTTTTAACCTGACTTGTTCCAATGACCAGATTTTTATTCTAGAAATGTATGCAAGTCAGTGCATATTTAATTAGAGAACACCTCATTTGCATATTTAAACATAACATTTCAGTAAACTTGTTAAATCATTTATACTTATTTACATACCATACTTTTTGCAATTATCAATGTAATCAATCAACTGAAGTATCAGTTATCTTTTTGACCCTATTCACCTGGGGTGTCAAGAAATACGGTCAGTGCTTATTTCATGGAGTTCAGTAAAATTATATTTTCAGATTCGAACTTCCCGGATCAATAACTTGTGAGCTAACCATTGCTAAAACACAAATGACACCTCTTTCCAATCATAGTAACGTAGACAACAAGCTACAACCACATTTTCCTCAAAACGAGCATTATAATATAAACTGATCTCTGAGCAGGCGGCGAGTCCGAAGGGACCTTCTGCAAAGTGCAAAACCCGAAAAGCGTTAGCCTACTACAAAAATCATTAACGTGTCACCAAATTGGTCTCCTACTGGTCATACTACAACACTTAGTTTGATAAAATGTCTTTTGCATAATTAATGATTATTTATCATGAAATTAAAATTAATCAAGTTGAGTGTGAGGAAAGATGAAAGTAGCTAAACATTAAATATTTGACTGTTTTATGATAGTTTTATGAAGTGTTAGGCAGTATTAGAAAATGAAGTGTGAATGTGTTCATATTGTGAATTTACTGTTAGGGGGTAACAATGAAGACCTTTCTCAAACACATAACAAGTCCCTATTTCATTTCTGGAAGCCGGGCTAAATAAGCAAGCACTGTTACTGCATTCAGATATCAAATACAGACATTAAAGAATAATGAATAATAATCCAGAGTAGTCATTCAACTCATCTGATATTTAGAAGGAAAAATATTGATTAATACCTTGATTATAATCACTCATTACATATACATTGAAGCAGCAGTGGATTCCAATCCACCCCCTTCAGAACCTAATGAATGTGGAAAGTCTTTCAGTAAAAATATATTTGCAAATAGTTCAAATGCATTACTTTGTTTAAAAAATTCTAGCTGTTTTGCTATTTTTCTTTGTTGTTTTTTTATTTATTCTATTAAATCCATTAAATCCCTTTAACTCTGTAATTGCTTTAATTAAAGCTGCAGTCCGTAACTTTTTTGGGTTAAAAATGATCCAAAATAAATGTTTCGAATAAATAAATATTATCGGAAGGGCATTAAATGTAGTCATGCAATGCTGATGCTGTTAAACATTAACAATTTGAGAACAAAGTATAATTTGCACGGTTTGACGTGATATGGTAAGCAATCGTTAGATTTAATCAGCGTGATTTACTGCAATGCTTTTTTTCCCTTAGTTGTTCAGAACAAAAGTGGATGTTACTTACTTGTTCAGGTGACATTTTCCGGTGAAAATTCTTATGTTGGTCATACTTCCAAAAAGTAGAATCTGTGATTTTGAATGACAGTCTCCACACCGCGCGGTGACTGACAGCCGCACACTCTCCTCAAAACATTGGGATTCATCCGTGCTGTGCCGAGGCACAACCCACGTAAAGTTGATAATTCCGCGAATAACCGCAATTGCAGATTTCAAACAGAGATGGCGACAAAGAGGAAAAACTACGGACTGCAGTTTTAAATAGCACGAGTATATTTGTGACAAGACCCCACACATTTTTTTCCCCCAATGTTCCAAAGCTTACAGCCTTGTAACAATGTACTCATTCTCAGTAAGAACATCATATAATAATTTATAAAATATCGTTTTGCATGTGACAGGAAATTTTATTGTACATCCTTGTTCTGACCTATTTTGTTATAATAAACAATGACTAGACAATTTATTTTACTAGTTGGCTACATCCTCTACCACATCTCCATGTCCCTGCTCACCTTACTTTGTCTCTGGATCTTTTTTCTTTAAGGTATCTGTGCTGTGAGAATGAGGATGAGTTGACTGAGTGGACAGCCACATTTTACAGCATCCAGGTATAACCTCTGGCACATAAAGTCTTATTTGTTTGAATTCTAGTTAAATATACATAATTTTTTTTAAAAATATGCAGAACAATATGCTTTGAAAAATGTGACACATTTTTATTGAACCAACTAAAAGGTTTTTAATTTCTTATTCATAGTACAATGGTGACATCTGGCCCTCCTGGTGAAATAACTTCAATGCAGCTGATGGGTTGGATAACAGCAATTTATTATGATGGAAAAAAAAAATGAAACCACATAAAAGTGTTTCTAAACAGACTGTGCCCATTTCAGATTCTGAATAATTACTAGCAGCACACTTACCTCTTGCATTATGAGTAATGTGACTGATAAAATTTCTGTATCTTTGATTCCTTTATTTTTGGCATCAATTGCCAAAAAAAAAAAAAAAAAGTACTGTACATCAATTCTGAATTGTATGTATGCTGAGTTAAATACATAATGTTTTAAACAACATTTCCAGTGTAGATTAAGTTATTTTTTGTTAAAAAAATATTGGTTTGGAACAACATGAGGATGAGTAAATGACAGAAATTTCTTGGGGGAACTATACCTCCAAGCTTTGGTGTTTCTGATAAACCTACCATTTTGTTTTAAGAGGAAACAATGAAATCTTTCCTTGATGGTTTTGAGAGGAAGTCTTTTGACCATTTTGATAACGAGGTGTTAAAAACTGTGTGTAGGCTACATTCATGCATTTACCAGGAACTTTTATCTGAAAGTCATTGCATTAAAACTATATATTTAGCATCCGTTCAAAGAGCTACAGGAACACCATAGGTAAGTATAGCTGAAGTTCGTGAGCTCACCATCCTACTTCTGTCACCACAGTAACTACTTCCTACTTCGGTCACCACAGAAACTACTTCCTACTTCCGTGATATGCATATACATATTTGATAGTATCTGAAATTCAGCTCTCCAGAGACACAAGACCAATGGCAGGACTAATGAAACTAGGCCTAAATGTTTTTTCATTTCTTCTTGTGTTGACTGGATTCTTTACAGCTGGGTATGTAATTACTCTTTTGAAATTTGTTTTTGTTTTTTTGATCACAATAAACTAAAGCATATCTGTATTTTGTATTAGAGATTAGGGATGGACATTCGATTACATTTTCTTAGTCGATCGTCGGGAGAATTAACGATCGATTATTAGACTATCGATTAATCATTAATATTTTATATTAAAAATCATTAGGCTATTTATTGAACTTTTTATCATTTAAAAATGCAATGCAAATACAAAAATACAGCGTGTTTCTCCTTGATGAGATCTTTATTACAAGAAGATCAACTTGTGGCTAAAGCAGCGGAACCTGCAGCAGCGAGCCGGCGTTCTTAAACAGTATAAGGGCTGTAACGATATGCGATATGAAACCGAAATTGCGACACAGATCCAAAAACCCAGTGATGTAGTGGTGCCTGGAGAAGTGGGTATACTCTTAATTTATGCCCCCACTATTTTTTTAAGCGCCCCAGCAAAGGATGAACGCTCTGTAAAAAGTGACATGTAAGACTAGTTTTGCATATTAGTTCACCCCAAAATGGGCCAGTAGTATTTTCACATTATCACTTAACTTTTGCCGCTTGACTTCACAGATAAAGGATCATTATGAAATTAATATTAGCCACAGAAGAGGTGCAGTTTTTGCAATTAAAACTGGCTTTTAATTATTAATACTAAATAATTATGAATTTTGAGTGACTATTCCTTAGTCCATCCACACATGAAAATTGGACAACTATTCAAAGGATCACTGCATCCCTGTCTTTACTGGGTGCAGGGCCGTACGCAGGGTTTTATAAATACCGAGGTCCCAAAAATGATCTTGCTAGGGGGGTTCGGGGGCATGGCATGCCCCCTCGAGAAAATATAGATTTTCCTGATCTCGACATGTGCATTTTAAGGTGTTTTTAAGGCCAAAAAAAAAAAAAAGAAAAGAAAAGGACAACAATAGCTTTAAAAGCATGTCAGTGGGCAGTAGCATGAAGTGTTTTATCAGATATTTTTAAACATGAGAATCAGTTTAAATGTCGCAATGAATGATCCACACTACAAAATGGAAATGCAGAATGTTTATGCTTATTGTTGACAATACACAATCACATATTCGAAACGGGAATGGCCTTAAATAAGAAATGATTCAAGGATTATTTTGCATAGATGTTACATTTCAAATCTGTTCATTTAATCAATGGTTCAATTGCTCACGCCACCCGGTCCGTGCTTTTTGATCATTTCATTTCCTGAATAACGAGAAATGAAAATTGAAAACCAGATCGTTTATTCGTTTTTTAGTTTAGTTTAAAAAACGAAAAATTTGATTTTGGCTCGATTTTTCACCACCACTCACTGTTAACTATATGCACAATATTTGAAGTGGAAATATGTTGCTGGTCGCGTAATTCGTGCTGCTGCAACTTGCAAGCGACTCAATAATGTGAGCCACAGACAGATTATTTTAACATGATGTATTTCCCATTGATAAATACAGTGCAAATACTAGTTCAAATATCTCTTTGGATAAAAGTCAATAATAGGCTTAACTGTACCATGATAATATGTCCGTAACATTAGATGTCCATAGATGACCTATACCCATAACTGTTACATTAGAGTTAGGGGATAACACAGTTTGTAAAGTATAAAAATCATTATGTCTAAAGTTCTCATTAAACATGAAAACCCAACAACCCAATGGGAATATATCCTTGTTGTGTAAAAAATCCAGAGGTGGACAGTAACTTGTACATTTAGGCTACTTGCATGAGTACTGTACTTAAGTACACTTTTTGAGTAGGCCTATCTGTACTTTGCTTGATTTTACTGTACTTGAAACTGATTTTCATTTTCTACTACGCACAACTATTTGAAGCAGAAATATGTTGCTGGTCGCGTAATTCGTGCTGCTGCGACTTGCAAGCGACCCCAATAATATGAGCCACAGTATATGACAGATTATTTTAGCATGATGCATTTCCCATTGATAAATACAGTGCAAATAGTTCCGTCTCTTTGGATAAAAGGAAAGTGGAAATAAAAATCAATAATAGGCTGAACTGTAGCCTACCATGATAATATGTCCGTAATATCTTTTATTTACATCAAAAGGCAGGTGTGTGACATATGCACATATGTCACACACCTGCCTTTTGATGTAAGGCAAGACTGTAGGCTATAAATAATTTTGAAAATTGAATAGAAATAAAGTTTATATTTATGAATGTAAGCATGTGTAGCCTACTCAGTTCACGTGAAAAGAAAGAGACAGAAAAGAGAGAAGCTAGAATCAGTGAACGTATGGCTACATTAATACTGACAAAATTACCAGGTCGGTTGAAGAGCACGGCATACCTTTAAAATGTTATTAGTTTTATTATAAAACTAATACAATTTTATTACTGAATTGGTCGATGTTTCTCTGAGTTTTCTTTATTATGTTGGCTTAAGAAAGCCAGCATAGGCTATTTGAACATTATTATTATTATTATTATTTATTATTATTATGAGAAATTGACTCCGCCTAGATTCACCAAACTCAGCTCAGACCGGTCTGACTCGCTTATATCTTTTCTAACTGGTCAGACTTACTTTCCCAAAAAAGACTTGCGTTATCTGAGCAATGAAGGCCGTAATACTTAATGCTGTCCACTAGAGGGGGCGACAGGATAATACGTGTTTTCTACTCTTTCCCTGTTTGCATAATTTTAAATGACACATAAATGCATTAATTTCATTCATAAATAGGCCATATCTGTGTATCCACTCTCTAGTTTATTTTAAGATATTGTTAGTCACACTGATTTTTGCATTTAATGTTTGTCCATCTGGAACTTTTATTTGTCATGAGCTCTATATTTTAAGATGTAGCCTACTAGAAAAAAATATGATTCAGCAACACAAACTCTGTTTTTACTCAGCAAATTTGTTATCCTTTCAAGTAGGCTATAGCCTACAAGTTATCCTGCTTTTTGCCATGGCTTTGCCATACTGCCCAGAACAAACAATATTTTAAAATTCGGTACAATAGGACTTAATAGGGAGTGGCCAGGCTCTCCGTAGACGGGCTCTGGTATACGCAATGCCGACTGAAAAAGAAGCGCTATATGCCTGCGTATACCCTGCACTACACCAGTGCAAAAACCTGTGTCGCAGTGTGAGAAGGGAGAATCGCGACACATTGCACCCCTTCAAACTCCCAGAGTAGACGGTGGGCCGAGGGGAGGTTTCGTGTTTTCAGACGATCTGTGGTGATGGATAACCCAGTTTTTTATATGTAACCGCTATGCTTTTCAACAAAGCAAATAAAAATTGTTGCCACTCACATACTTTGTCCATTACTATAATATCGGTAACTTTCTCCAGGTTATTTTCCCGGCGAATAGAGCAGGTAGCTACATGTGGGGTCCGACATGCATGATGTATTTGTTGCCTTCATCCAATAACGTGCGTGGGAAAGTGTCAACACACTGGCGTGCTCCGCGCCCAGGAAAGATTTAACTTGTTAACTCATTTTACCCACTTATGCTATTTGCTACATATTCAGTTTGACACAAAATGTGAATGTAGAGGTATTCTTACTGTTTTTATTTTATGTAACCATCTTTTGTCATACGATGTCCTGTCATTTTCTTTGTAATCTTTAACAAATTCACCATTCTGATTTCACACATTTGTAATATACAGTAATATAATAAAAACACCCTGCAAAAGTTTACCCTTCCAATTATGGCATCATTAACATCAACAAGGCCAGACACCTGAACGCTGTGAAACTGGTCTATTACCCAAGTTAAGGGAACAGGTGGAACCAATATATGGAGCATGAGTTTTCCCCTGCTGAAAGTTACAAACCATTTTTCTTTAATCAGTGATGTGGGGAAGGGTGCAGAACCTAGATCTATTGTTTTGCACTTTTTTTAGTGGTAGAGGCAGAGGATGGTTAGGCAACTCCAGTAAAAACACAGGCTCTGAGGTCTTACGCCCGTGATCTCTACACGTCCAGCTCCAGAGGCCATACTGGAACTTGTGCACTGCTCGTGTAAAAAAACAAATTGTGTTAAGTGTAGATGCACATGTAAACTGCATGAGCTGCCATGTACAAACCTCTGTCCGTGTGTAAACTGTTACAATAAGTCACTTGAAGATGACTAGGGCACATGTGTGTGTACACATGTGGGGAGTGGTGTGTGTGTGTTTGTGTGTTGGCTACTCCTGCAGAAGTAAATCTGTATGACATGTTTATGTACATTATAACTCTATCCTTCCCGTCCAGATCCAATGCTACCACATCTTTAAATTACTATTGGGCAATTCTAGCATTATGGACGTGACATTTGCAGTCAAAACTTGAAATATAAATTCTCAAAAAATGCATTTAATAATATATTGAATTTTTTGTTTATATATCCATACTCCCTTAATAAAGGAGTCCAGACATTAGAAAAATATCAGTCTACACATGCGTTTTATATTTAATATGAGGGAAATACACATGCTCAATCCAGTCAGCCGCGTCCAGCAAAGCGTCAGTAAACTGCCAGTCTGATCACAGCCATTTGACTGGTTTAATAGGGATAACTGGCCCCAAAACATCAATCATACTAAAGAATAGATGCATGAGATTATTTTCGTAATAAGAAAATAATTTATTTCCTTGCAGCGAGAGTGTCAGGCAACGCGTTATACTCGCAGTTCAGCCGCGACTGACTGGATTGAGCGTCAGTAAGCTGCCAGTCTGATCACGGCCATTTGACTGGTTTAATTGGGATCAAATTCTCTAAAATGCCAATCATGTAAAAGAACATAATCATATCAACAGATGCATAATAAATGAGCTACAGTAACACAAAACACAATAACTGCCTAAAATCAATGGTTTCTGAAACTTGCCAAAGGCAGTCTGCCAGACAACTAGCCAGCCACTGACAGGTCTCATGATATGCCAGAATCAGACTGGAAGCTGCCAGCCAGCCACTGACAGGTCACATGACATGCCAGTGGCAGCTCCTGCCAGCCATCTGAAGATTGAACCCCTACTGGGAACAATGTTACAGACGTGACAGTTCTCCTTTACGGACGTGACCGCTCTGAAAGCGGCACTAAAAGACTGCTTTAAAACTTTCACAGAGACCTCAAACAGGCATTTAAAACACCAAATATTAAGGATTGGCATATCAAGCAAAATAACATTCGATGACTGTTCGAATGACCAACATGTCATTCCTCGGGAGCAGTGCTGACCCGGGACTTCTGTCAGACCAGGCCGCCATGGAACGCTAGTTCTTCCCTGACCACACCCCCATGCAGGGAGGTTATGCCTCCCATGCATAGACAGTAAAAGAAATGGACACAGCAACCCCATTGGATTCAACGAAGAAAAGTGAAGTCAATTAGAAGCACTCACTTCCTGATGGCTGACCGTACTGCGCAGACTCAAACTGAGCTTGACGACGTAGATGTGACGTGAGCAACCTGTCTGACTTCTAGTAGCTGTGCCAAGAGACATCTGAATCATTCCCTTCCGAAACTTGCAGAGACGGAGAGTGTGAGTAGGAGGTGTCCATGAGCTAGGAGCAGGAGAAACTTTTGCTAAGTATTCTGATTATTTTGTCATTTTGCCTCCACGTCCCCGATTGCCCGCGAGCTTCTCGTCCTGTCCATACGGTAATTTCTCTACTGTGCGACAGAGAGTCGCGTGTTTATGATGCAATCGTTAGCCTATTTTTACAAATACTGCTTCTACGGGGCCATAACGTAAGATACAAGGTAATGGAGCCTTTTGTACATTTCCGTGTTTCTTTAGAAATAAATAATGGACAAATAGAGTCTTTAAACGCCTCAGATATAAAGTTATTCGCTGTCAAAGTGACGCCAAAATGAATGGGAGTCAATGGAATGCTAACAGCAGGTGATGGTCTGCTAATCAATGGTGGCCCGCGGGGAAGCTTCAGTTTTTTTTTAAACATTACCCCCTTGCTCCCATATCCGGGCTGGTCGATCCGCTGTGCACTGTACACACCTCGCTCTATGGGCGACGTATGTCACTGCGCGATCCCTGGGCCAGGTGATGTCCACGTGTGGTCCAGGAACGCCATTAGGGCTCAACCGGGTTGATGTGTGGGAGTCTGAGAACACGTTTTCTCAGCTCCTCATGTCCCAGGCTGGGCTCTTCGGCGGTGTGGTTGTGGACTGCGCCCAACAGTCTTCAACCACCCAGAAGCAGACTGAGGCCCTTCTGCACTGACGGTCATCCGTCCATGCGGTTTCCTTAGTCTGTTTCCCGCCGACGCCGCCTCCCTGTGGCTCCTTCACCGGCCCCAAGCAGGAGGAGGTCACAGGAGGGCGGAACCACCCGTCTCCGTCCCTTAACCGGCCAAATGCCAGGCTAAGCAGCACTCTTGAGACAAAAAACTCTTTTAAAAACTTTTTTTTATCGTCTCGGTCGCCACGTGCACGCAGTCACTGCTGACTTGCCGGAGTGCCCTTAGAACGAGTTTCCAGGCATGTTGTTGTATCAACAGATGCCTCCACCACGGGCTGGGGTGCCATGTGCAATGGACATGCTGCCGCGGGCTCCTGGAGAGGACCCCAGCGCCTTTGGTCACTTTGGTCTGAGGTTGCTTCGAGTCATTTATATCCCGGGAGACCTGAATCGTGCAGCCGACGAGCTCTCACGGTTTCAGCCTCTCCCTGGAGAATGGAGACTCCATCCCCAAATGGTTCAGCTGATTTGTGAACATTTTGGCGACGCACAGGTAGATCTGTTTGCCTCCCACGACTCTTCCCATTGCAGCCTGTTTTACTCCCTGACCGAGGGAACGCTCAGCACAGACGCATTGGCACACAGCTGGCCGCGGGGCCTCTGCAAGTATGCATTTCCCCCATTGAGCCTTCTTGCACAGACCCTATGCAAGATCAGGGAGGACAAGGAGCAGGTCATTTTGGTTGCGCCTCATTGGCCCACCCGGACCTGGTTCTCCGAACTAGTACTCCTCACGACAGCACCTCCCTGGCCAATTCCTCTGAGGAAGGACCTCCTTTCTCAGAGACGGGGCACCCTATGGCACCCTTGTCCGGATCTGTGGAACCTCCACGTGTGGCTCCTGGACGAGATGAGGCAGGTTTGATGACATAAGTATTAATCACTACAATACTTAGCGTCCTTGGTTGGACGAAAGTGAAATCACTAGTATAATAGTTTACAGATGCCTTTGTTGAACTGTGATATTAAATATGGTTAAATAATTTTGATTGCAACTGTACCTGTTACATCATAAAAAGAATGGCATCTACGGTAATATTAGTCTCTCTGTTTATCACAAGGTTATCACAAGCAGCAGTGTTGGGGGTAACTCATTACAAGTAACTTGAGTTATGTAATCAGAGTACTTTTTCAAGTAACTTGTAAGGTAACACATTACTTTTTCAATTTACAACAAAATACAAAAGTTACTTTTTCAAATAAGTAACGCCAGTTACTTTTTCACATTTATTGTGTTTGTCCCCATGTTCAGATAACGTGTTGAAATAAAGTGAGGCATATGATGGTTATTTTAGTTCTAGACTAAATGTGAACATGCATTTACTCATCTCACTTGCACGAAAACATTCAGTATTCCTCAAAATGAATAAAACAGTCAAATTAAATCTCATAATTTTACGCAAAACTTTTATAATTAACTATATTAAATTGCACAAATATACTTTGTTTTTAATCTCACTTTATTAACCAATGTCTTTGCTGCTGACCTTCAATTATCTAATTCAACCATACTAATAAGCAAAAATTACTTTAGATTAGATTTAGAAATAAAAGTGTTGAACTTCCTTCTTCTGTATCCTATTGTTCTTTAATCCAGAACAGCAGATGAAAGGTTTGTTTGAGCGTTGACCTTTACCCAAACAAACAAACCCAGCCCACGTGAGAAAAAGTAACGCAAAAGTAATGTAATGCATTACTTTTCATAAAATTACTAAGTAACTGTTATAAGTTCTAGTTTAACTCTCAGCATGCAGTATAGGATTTATTTGCTTTGTATGAAGTACTGGCACATGCATCATACAGAACTCCTGTTCATGGATCACCTAATTTGTTTTTAAATAATGTGCATTTATTTCTCTATTCCTTTGTTTTGCATGCTGCTGTTTTTTGTGCTTGATTTGTATTGTTACTGACTGTAATTAGATACATTAATTAAAAAAAGTTATTAAAGTGTTTGAATAAACCATACTTTTTTCTATATACTTAAGTGCATCTTGCTTTAGTAATATTTATTAGGAATTTTCAGATTAAAGTTTTTTTTGAAGTGCAAGTGACATGAACATGAGCAAAATTGTCACACTTTAAACATAGCCAATGTTTGTTACTCAAGTCTCGCATTGCACCTTGCATTCTTTCCTTTAGTTGGAGTGAAGGAAGATGAGAATGAGCAATTAAAGAAATGAGAAGCACCCTCCTGATATTGGTGACATTGATTATACATTGAGTTGTAGTTGACAGCATAATTTGACCTGGGATTTGAGGCTATCCTGTATGTTTTATCTTTTACTGTCTATGTGTCCCTCCTGCTCAGACTCGCCGCTCACGCGGGTTTGTTTGCTAGATTCCATGGCTGTGTTTTCTACCAACTGGCAACCTGTGGTGGCTAAATACTATTGGGTAAATTGGCAACGTGCGGTATCACACAGACCAAAACAAAAACAGACATTCCGACACTAAACACACATTTCAAAGGAAAATAACTGGCTGTAGCATTGTTATTCAGAGAAATGAGTATGTGAACTCAGCATGTTTCCTAATATCTGCAAACATATTATGGTATTTCTATGCTTTAGTACAGTCAAAAACTTACAGCACCTTTAAATTTAAAGGATTTATTGTGGAGTGAGGGGAAAATATTCTGGGCTAAAATGTTTATAAATGTTTCGTTTTATTCACCGGTATTTAATATACATATAAATTAATGTTTATTAATTTATTGTTTGCAGTTATGAAATTGTTTGCAATTACGAGGTTAATGGGTGTTTTTTGAGTAAGATCCATTTCTCTTTCATTAGATTAGGCTACTTCCTCATCTTGACCGGTTAAGTTTTACCGGTTAAACCGGTTATGTCGTAAATCCTAGGGGAAGGCTTCTAAACCGTGAATTTTTAAGGCGTGATATTTAAATGAGGATTGTTTTAAGCTGCCAACATATGATCATTCGATTGATGGGATTGGTGTCATTCTAATGTTTCATGAATCACATGTGAACCCTGTCGTAAGATGATTTCTGCACTCGGATCTGCACTTGTTTCTATGTTCGATTGATAAATGAGGCCCAGTGTGTCAGATAAGAGAGACATACAAAACGTGAAGAGCGATAGGTCCTATAGGACCAGGATTGAAAACCATTGGGTTAAACCAGGGGTGCAAAACTTCCAACCCTGCCCCAACACGCATACCTGTAGTTTTCAAATAAGCCTGAAGGACTTGATTAGCTGGATCAGGTGTGGCCCTCCAGTTTTGCTGTCCTGGGCTGAATAAATATGTTATATTCCTCACCTTTTATACTGATTCAGGAATACAAATAATTACCTGAGAGTGATCAGGAAGCAGGATATAAGATACAGGATAGCCTCAAATCCCAGGTCAAATGATGCTGTCGACTACAACTCAATGTATAATCAATGTCACCAATATCAGGAGGGTGCTTCTCATTTCTTTAACTGCCCATTCTCATCTTCCTTCACTCAAACTAAAGGAAAGAATGCAAGGTGCAATGCGAGACTTGAGTAATAGACATTGGCTATGTCTAAAGTGTGACAATTTTGCTCATGTTCATGTCACTTGCACTTCAAAAAAACTTTAATTTTAAAATTCCTAATAAATACTAAAGCAAGATGCACTTAAGTATGTAGAAAAAAGTATGGTTTATTCAAACACTTTAATAAGTTTTTTAATTAATGTATCTAATTACAGTCAGTAACAAAACAAATCAAGCACAAAAAACAACAACATGCAAAACAAAGGAAAAGAGAAATAAATGCTAAAATGCTAAAAAAAATTAGGTGATCCATGAACAGGAGTTCTGTATGATGCATGTGTGAATATTATGTGTTTTTTCTCTAATGAGGAAGCAACTGTTTTTCAGTCACTTTACCCGAATGCTAAACCAAACCCCCAGTGGATTAGAACAAAGGTAACGCAGTTGAAAATACCCATCGTGGTTTGAAAACGCCTCACTGATTGGGTAACACCAGAGACACCCACTAGCATTCCACAAAGATATGCTTTAATGATTCTATAATCTACTACTAATAAATATAAGTTCAAACAGATCATATGCATATAAACGGTGTGAATTCATCAGGGTGTTGCTTCTCATAACACCTGGTTTTAAATTTCACATGCAACTGGTTTGGATCTTTCTTCTCTTCTTCCTGTCAGGCATGTTTTTAGCGCAATTTTCCTACGGACAAAATTGCGATTGTTAACTCATGATTTCATGATCTGTTCTGTCTGTGCGCACCAATCTTGCACTTCTATCTCCTCCTCAACCAGACCACCCCTAGAGACTTCGGGTTTTCGGCATTATGTTAAGGAAGGTCTAATCTCGGGAACGCACAAAAAAAAACAAAAAAAAAAAAACATAAAAAGATTTACTATCTCTTAGTGTTGTGATCCCATGACGTCAGAAAATTGCGCTAAAACACTCACTGAGTTTGTATTACTTGTTTCTATCTATTAGGCTATTTCTTGACTCCTTTGAGTTGGCTCCTGAGGTTGGTTTCACCTTAACTCAGTTCTACAACAATTATTTCATTTTCAAGAGAATTCACACGTTTTTATTTTGTTTACTACATCCAATGAGTTAAAATCCATAATGAATATTCATGAGTTTCACAGTATATATTTTTAATTCTTGTTCTGTTCTGAATACGATCAAAGGTGCAGTGTGTGACAGCTAGCGATTGAAATGGGTACTGCAAGTCCAAATTAAAAATTTTGGAGAGAGTCCCCCCCCCCCCCCCCCCCCCCTCCTGCTCAGACTCACGCTCACGCGGGTTGCCAGATTGAGGACACGCAACAGGAACGAGCGCAATTGACAATGGAAGGCACACACACTATTATATGCTCAAATAGTAAAATAGACTGTTAATAGTCCTGTCCTTGTGAAGACTTTGGGGCTTATTGTAATGTTATCATCGACTAATGGCTTTGAGATTGTCAGAGAGTGTTTGCTTTGAGCATTATTTTCCTGTGCTCTTATCCAGGTCTGAAACCACCATGGCAATGGCAACACACTCCTCCTTCCTTGTTCTAAATCTCTCTTGGTTTATTCCTCTCGCTTAACCTCCAGTTTAGTCTACAACTTCATGTCATTGTGGACACAAGTAATCCAGGAATAATGGCACACAATAAGAATCTTGTTTTCATGACTCTTGTAGTCTTTGGAATTGTACTGAGTGGGTATGTATTACTCTTTATTACTATTTGTTGGTTTGACTTTCTAATTGGTTTGTGAATTGATGTGATAATACCTCAGTATTATTTCAAATATTATACTGAAATATTCAAGGGTAACTTTAGTCTGATATCTTCCCAGACATTAGTGTTGTCAAAAGTACCGGTACTTCGGTACTGAAATTTTTTAAATATGACGATACCAGCATTTCTGTAGTACCGAGTAGGCTACCGGGTATATTCGGTACCCACTAAGTTCTTTGCTAATATAGGCAGCTGCTTTCAGTCGCTTCCGTGTTTATCTAAGCGCGGGGCTCCAGACTAACTTTTTTACTCTTAGCACTGTAGTGCTAGCCGATACCATGTAGTGTATGTGTACATTAAACTGCAAAAAGACTATTTAAATATTAACCCTGCATGTTCTGCTGGTCTCTGTGTGAATTAATGGGGCATACGCGCGGTTTCATTTACCTCACGTACACACACACACTGAAGCACGAGTGATGCTGATCTCTGCTGCCTCACTATATGACGACATGATGAAATTCATCTCCAGAGCCGCTCTGAGAATCACTTCATGAGCATTTTGCCTTTTCATTTGAGAAAAACTATCGTCACATCATACACACACAGAAACTCAAAGGTCTTCACGGCAACCCGTCAAAATAAATGTTCGGTTTAACTTGAAGAAATTTACAGAAATAATTATATTAGGCTACTGCACAGTAGATTTAGCTACGTCTCCATGTATTTAAAATACTACTACTACTACTACTACAGTACTACTACTACTACTAATAATAATAATAATAATGTGTGCATAGGTTGCTTATTTTTCACTTGATTTATTTATAACCAATATTTACGTTTAAACAGCATGTAGCCTTCAATGCTTAGCCTATGTATTATTTACTTATGATTACTGTCATAAATAATAAAGTCATTGAATTGAATTTAATATTTTTTTCAAATACTTAAAGGGATGGTTCGGAGTAAAATCAACCTAGGGTCCTTTGCACCATGACCTCGAGCCAAACACCCCCCCCCCCCCCCCCCCCCTTTTCCCCCTTGGTTGAACATTATTAAAGTTAGAGCTTATTTAGAGAAATCAGCCGAATGGCTTAGTGCAGGCGCTAATGGATCCTATGATGTATCTCGTAAATGACCCCACTAATAATGCCCAGAATGGTACCAAACTTCTACAGTAGTACAAATAGGTATTGTACTCATAAACTGGAAAGTTTGTAAGTACATCAGGAGTTTATTTAAATAACACTTGCCAGACGGCTCATGCTACCGCTAACCCGGACGTCGATGTCACTTCAGTGCGTTGAGAAAAGCATGTAAAAGTCCTGACAGAAAGCGATGCATAAGGATGTAGTGTAACGACGCCCAGTTCCAGGAATGCACTAATATTATGTTGGTAGTACCAGTTTGCAACAATTATTAGTTAACACTAAGTTGTTAACACTTCGGAAAAAATAATAATTCGTCGTTAAATTTTGGTATCGTGACATCCCTAGGCCATCAATGTCACATTATAAGTTCTTACTCCATGCCTTCTGCAACAAAATCAGATTGTCTACTTTGTGATGGCTTATCATAGAGTAAAATTGGGATATGAAGTGTTTAACTTCAGTATCCTTAAGAAGAAAATCTAGCTATTCAGGCTAAGACTAGCATGTCTAATCTGAATGAATAGTCTTATCTGCAAGTATTTAAAGAAATCCTTTTTGGGGCTATTATGCTTTACATGTAACTCATCAAATTACATAAAAACACCCTTATAGAACAAGTCATATATCCTGTAGATTATGCCCACATCAGTCCAGCTACCAAACTGAAAAAACCCATACTAGTACGGTGAAAATTTGTGTTACCAGTCATTACTGAGCATGTTTATACACCATTACGCTGACAACTCACAAAAATCGGCTTATTGAAATAACCTGTTGGCCTGGTTTACATGCAAACCAATGAAGCCGACAACGTAGGTAAATGGCATTTACAAGCCTTTATTAATTGGCTAGATCAGGCTATTCGTGGCAGTTCCTGTCACGTTGGGTGCAATAGGGAAAACATTTGCTTTTCGCTCCTCACAAAGTGCATGATTGCAGAAAAAAAAAGAAGTTTATATTGAATACTGATTGAGCAACAAACTTTGTGTGAAAATAAATCATAAAAGTGGTTAATTTTGTTGAAAAATCTTATAAATGTATGAGGTGGCGAAGGGGGGCCTTTTACCCCACACACGCAGTAAAAGGCTCACCAGCATGGGGCAAAAGGCACACAGTATTGATTCAAATACTTTAGATAAAAATATGTTTTTAATAATGTCTAAGTTAATACTTGTTCAAAACAGTCACTTTATAGTAAATTATGTACTTTTTTGTTAAATAAATATACTGTAATAAAATGTTAATATAAAAATGTATTTTTTTTAAAAAAAAAGTAAAGATTATGAAAGCATTGATGGAGATCCCATAATAATTTAATATAGATTCACAGTAGTAACTGTGAAATAAAATATATTTTATTATTTTAATATCAGATTTTTAAATATGATTATTTCATTATAAATAGGCTATGGGTATTATCTCTAAGGTGGACACCCAACTTAATATATGTTATTACCATCTGAGTCTAACCATACCATGTCAACTAATGGAAAAGTCAGCCAGAACGTGTATGTAAAACGCATTGTGGATAGGGTAGGCAAGCTCTGATTGTACTTGAGAGACCTTCTGAATGTTCTGATCTGTGACCAAGGTTTGACAACTAATAATGAATGAGTGGGTTTTCTTTTACCTGTTAGGGATACATTTTTAATATATTTTTTTGGTCTAACAATATTGTCGTGACACAATCTGCCAGTCCAAAAGACAGCAAACAACAGGGAAGTAATTTGTCCTTTAGCTTTACAAAAACAACAAAGGTGAATGGAATAGGTTAGAAAAAAAAACAAGTTTGACATACACAAATGGAAATGTTTATTCTTGCTAACTGGTGTGACCCTCTTAACTTGCTTAGCTAGTTCAACCTGTACAGACAGTTCTTTGTCAGTTTTATTCCAAATGACACACAAATAGGGTCGATACTCACAAGCTACTTATTTGGGATCAATCTGTAAAAAAAAGTTCTATTAAATTTTAGGGCAACCAGTTTGCTCCAATTTTTTAAGTAGATTCAACTTGCCCGGGCTAACAGTGTAAACTGAAGCCTAATTGTGATAATATTTTCTTAATAAATAAATGTATTAATGGTCAGTATGTATCATGTAGATCTTTGGGCCTTTCCAAATAGCCACGGTCTTGGCCACTTGAGAGCGCGTGTACGCGACAGGAAGTAAGTGTGCAAGACTGTCCTGAAAAATCTTGTGAGCCTTCAAACTGTAGCAAACTGTAGCCTTCAGCCAAAACCTGAACTAGCAATTAGAGTTCTCTCTAATTGCTAGTTCAGGTTTTGGCTGAAGGCTACAGTTTGTCCGGTCAGAACAATGATGTCTCACTCAGGTTATAATCCAAACCGTTGTCTTTATTAAATGTGCATAAATGTGTGGTTCTGGGAATAAAAAAGACAAATATAAATATGGATATGGATATAAACATATATAAAAACACAACACAATATTAATCAAGCTCATTTGGTAAAACACTGATGAATAACGGTAAATACAATCTCTATGATGATATACTTGAATAAATGGGAATGGATGCGTGTGCACGTGAATATGGCTGCTGCTGCACTTGCGGTCAAACCAAGATGTAAACAACTTTGAGCGCATGCGCGCTACCTGAGACGCAACCGTGCATTGGTGATTATAAGGACTAAATATGACCAATACTGACAGCGAATGACATAAATAAATATGGAATGGCAGTAATATCACAGCGGCAGAATATAATTATATAAACAACATTAAAGGCCCTCTGAAGTGCCTTGGAAACGCGTAGCTTTGTATGATGTCACCTGCTTTTTCTTCTTCATACTATTATTATTATTATTATTATTTATTGTTGTTGTCGTTTAAGTTTTAAATTAATCAGTAAAATATACTAAATAAATGTAAGCCTATGTATACTGAATCTTAAATATATTCACTGGATTCATTAATACCAATGCTTTCTTTTCTCTTCTCTTCTACTTTATATCTTTAATAAAATAAACAAATAAATCAGACTAAACTGGGAAGGGTCACAACACTTACATATTGTTAGTTTAACTGCTTCTATTGCTCTCCTCATTTGTAAGTTGCATTGGATAAAAGTGTATGCTAAATGATTAAATGTAAATGTAATAATAATAGGATAATTAAAATCTTATAGTGGCCTCCAGATGCTGACTTTTACATAAGAGATCTTCCAGGAACCACTTAAATGTTAAAAGATCTTACAATAACCCTTTTATAGAATTCAAGTTCCTCTAATTTCCCCCAAAGCACTTCGAGGTCTCATTGTAATGAAAAGGTGACTCCAGAACCTCTGAACTGAATACAAAGTGCTTAAAGGATCCCATAAGTTCTAGCAAGAACCGCAAAGATTGTCAATGCTCCACCAGTAACCCCACTATAGGAGAAAGAGCTTTGAGGCACTTAAGTTACATTTTTAAGTTCATTGAGTATCCTTTAAGTTCATCTCCTAACGTGAAGGAAGAACCAACTGTTAAAAACCAATGCGATCAAATCCCGTTTTTATGGTGTTGCTTGTCATCTTACTGAGTTGGTATGTAATTACATTTTGAAATATGATGTTTGGGTCCGAAATTAATGGCCCAGTTGAGAGGCAATTTTCATGTAATAGATTGGAAGTGTGTGAGAAAGTTTACTTTATCATTTGTGTTTATCAATTATCAATATCAATGGAAATTTTTATTTATTTATTTTTTGCATTACTACTCCAAGAATTCTCTCTAAACACGGATCAAATGTTGTTAGGGAGCTCATGTAGAGCGAATAGCACTTCACCAATTGTGAAACACCACAGATGTTTTCCAGCATGCTGAAACATTAGACAGACTGCAAAACTCCCAGTGTAATTTAATACTTGGGGTTTTGCAGTTTTATTGTGTAAAAAACAAAAAACAAAAGAAAACTTGTTTCAGTATGGCCTGGATCCCATTGCAACAGGTGCTGAAACAGTTTCTACTAATCACAGCAATCTTGAAATTATTTGGAAGTGAAAGATAGAATGTGAAGTAATTATTGTAAAAGTCACGTATTACATTTCTAGCTTGTCAGTTATATCCTCACTATTTTTCATATTTTATCGATTTGGGTTTGTCGATTAGTTGATTAGAGTTACATTGAAATAAGTAATGATGACACAACAGTAGCTCCTGAAAATTCACCCCTCAGTCTTTCTGTTGGTCCGCTGGGCATTTATAGGGACAGATTCAACCCTTATAAACTTTTCTATACAATAATGTATGTTTACTACAGTATAGATCACTGCAAAACCTAATCAAACTACTGTGACAGTATTATGTGTATTTGTGTATTAAATCGGATAATTCAGTTGAGAAAATATATGATCTCCTTCACTTTATCATTCATGATCTGTTATTGTGTTTCCTCACAGACTTATTTATTTGGCCTACAACTCCAACTCACAAAGGTAAGTGTTTTTCAACTGTGTGTGATAACTATATCCATCAAAACATTGTGAGCAAATACCTCTGAGACATAACCAGTTATTAGCCTACTTCTAGAAATGAACGGGATAGCCTACTCTGCTTCACATTGGTTACATTACTCATTAATCCTATATTGAATTAATTTCTATAAATCAGCCTACACCAAGCAGTTCATACACCATTCATAACATAATAAAACAATCACTGACACGGATCAGTGGCCTAGTTAGCATGTCAGATTTGTTTGTGCTGTATTTATTGAGTGTCAATGTATAGCCTACTTAAACTTTAAACATATGTTTTTACTACTTTATAATGGCAGTCAATCGTTTTAATCAGAATAAATTTACTTTTGGATGTTACACTTGCCCTTTTTTTAACTTTTTGTCAGGCTACTTGTCGTTTTTTCTTATTCCCGGTAAACTGATAAATAGCATCATCTGGTGAGTCTTTAAAGAATTGCGCCTATAAAGAGCCTGTACAGCACCGTTCATCAGGGAATAATAATGTTGAAATACTATTACGTAATTCAGCCATTCATCCTCATGAGAGACTAGTTGCATTTCAGCCTCACAGTAAGACATACTGACATAAAAGACATAAAAATAAAATAATTAATAATAATAATAATAATGTAAGAGTAATCCCTTATTCCTGAATTATAAGGTAATGTATTGTGACCATGTAGTATTTCAGCATTATAACCTTTATCTGTTTCAGATATAAAGAGCCAGGATTCTGCCTTAAGTAAGTACTGCCACTCTTAATACACTCACTGAGACACATGCTCAAATCATATACTTACACATACAAAAGCGCATTCAGAAGCATACATACATTTATATGCACATGGCCTACACTATAGTGCGAGTTCAAACTTACTGTCAGCATGGCCAAGTGACTGTAAATTTTTTTTTACCTTATTTTATACTATGTATTTTATCTCTGCTTCTCTCCTGTTTTTGGACACTTTTGCTTGATTACCCTAATGACCAGTAAGGTATTACAGTAATCTAGCCTTGGGGGTCATGAATGCATGAATTAACTTTTCTGCATTTGACACTGAGAGTATAGAGACATTTTTATGATGGAAAAATGCGGTTTTACAAATTCTAGCGCTGTGTTTTGTCAGGCCTAAAAAAATATGGAGCTCAGTATCATCAGCATAACAGTGAAATCTAACATGTTTCCTAATGATATCTCCAAGCAGGTATAAATGTATAAACAATGGTTTTAGAAATAAGCCTTGCAGTACTCCATATCAAACTTGAGATCAATATGTGATCGAGTATAACAGTGTGATGCAGGCTTAGCAAAGAGGATGAGAGAAAAGGTGGAAAAAGTCATAATTTACATTTTATGTGGACCAAGTGGAATACATATTAAGACATTTCATCTTTAAAAAATTAGTATTCTGAGTAGTTTTTGAGAAGAGTACTTTGTACTTTTAAGTACTTTTTTTGACACCAGTACGTTTACTTGTAATTGAGTATTATTTTAGCAATGTAACATTACTTGTACTTAAGTATACATTTTCAGTACTCTTTCCACCACTGAATTCGGACCATAGAGGTTTAATGAGGTAGGTTACATGTTAGTTGTAATGTGTTTGTAGCTAAATCACACGTTCTTCTATCTGGTAGATGCATGCATTATTGCAGTTGCTAATGATGCATACTGTGCAGTAAGCCTGCACACACATGCATCCACATGTTAATAAAGAAACACAGACACAACAGATGTTATATTACAGAACACAATAATTCACTGCTGTATCTCTTATTTCTTAGAGTAGCAAAAGAGCACCAGGAAAATTCTCTGTTGCAATCACCACGTGGGTGAGTACAACAGTTCATTCAACAGTTTTGCTCTAATTTATTGTGACTTGTGTGTTGGAAACAGGATTTTATTCAGAGCCCAGGAATGCAATCCATTAAACTCATACATTTCTGTATTTTATGCAATGGCAGTCACTGAACTTTATTTTGCAGAAGTTTTGTTGTGGTGGCTTCTTTTAACTACCACTTTAAAACTGTAACATCAAAACAAGATTACAATCAAAAGTACAAAATCAGGGGTATGGGAGTTGTAGAGGAAATATTAGGATTTGAGGAAGTCAATGATCTAGATTGTCTTAACACTTTGTAAATTGAAACAGGACAAGAAAGGAAATCTGTTTTAATATTTCATATTATATTTCCTAAAGCCATTTCTTTGGTAACTACATTGATATTATGTCAAATAAGAGATAAATGTATTGTTTTTTGTGATAGTACAAATAGTACTTCATCATTTTATATAATTTTTCTTTAAATGGAAAGATGAGTTTTATTAGCTTGCGTTCAAAGCTAATCTCTAGGTCAAACCATTAGTCTTACAGAAAGGCTAGACTGCCAAAGAATTAAGCATGTGGACTGCAAACAATAAATGTTTTGCGATTCATTTTACATTAATTTACAAATAAATACATCATAAATTGTTTTGTAGAGATTTTTAAAGATGGGCTTAAATGGTGCAGTGCCACAAAACACATGCAAACTATGGGAAACACAAGCTAACCTTGAATGAAAAAAACGTAACATTTCTCAATGTGGGCATAATGAAAATTATTATGATACTTAGTCCACAGTATATTTAAGATCCCTGCATGTATTTGTAAACATATCTGACATTTTTAAAGGAAAACATTGTCTTTTTTCACCATCACTCACTGTGGAACCATTTAAGCCCACCTTATGTGTTTCAATGAGGAATCCCTCTAATTGCAAACTTTGATACATTTTCTGAAAGCGTTTAATGATAACATTTCTTTGTGTGCTTTTACCTTACTAACCTTTTAACCTTACCTTAATTTACAACTATATTTAGATAGGCCTACAAATTCATTCAAATGAGATGTTTTGTCCTAAAGTCCTTTATGTATAACCGGGCATATTTTGGGAGCCAAGCCGAGTTAAGGCTTGAGATTCCGGGCATGGAGAGGTCCCAGAGGGACCCTACATACCCCACAGTCCTGAGCCCCTGGGACCGTCCGGCTCCGAGATACTGCCACTTTCTGTCCAGCTTTGACCGAGAAAAACTCGGGACCCAAGCCGAGTTGGGGCTCCGGACTCCGGGCATGGAGGGGTCACCCAGTGGGCCCCCTATGCCCAGAGTATTGAGCCCTAACTCTGCTTTCTTCCCGAGATATGGTAACTTCCTGTGGGACTTTGATCGGGCATAACTCCAGATTCAAGCCGACCTAAGGCTGCATACTCCCGGTTTGGGGGCCCCACTAGGAGATCCCCCGAAACCCCAGAGTTTGGAGCCCCAACTCGGCTTCGTTCCTGAGATAAACCTAATTAAACTTCCACCTTTGACCAGGCATAACTCGGGAGCCAAGCTGACTTAAGGCTCCAGACTCCCGGTGTGGGGGGCCCACTAGGAGGCCCCCCTAAGCCTAGAGTATGGATTCCCAACTCGGCTTGGCTCCTGAGATACACCCGGTCAAACTTCCAGCTTGACTCCAGCTACAACTCCAGTCAAGCCGACTTAAGGCTCCAGACCACCGGCCACAAACACCTACCCATCCCACCCAGGGCTCTAATCAAACATTAGCAAAAGGAATTATTTTAATACTTCCTTGTCACTGAATAAATATATTGATGTTTTACTTCTTCAAAATCAATTAATTTTTATATTTTGTGAATCAAAGATGATTAAATGGTGCCAAAGTACCAATTAAGCCCATGCCAGACTTCTGACTTTATTCCTAAATTATCTTTATTTTATATTCTAAAATGTACATCAACTAATTAAAGGAGTCATAACCTAGTATTACCTTGGATACCCACGCTCTATTATAGTCTTTCAGGCCCTTCTAAAAAAGAAAAGTGGAAAAAAAATAAACACAGAGCTCCTCTGACCCTTATTTCTGAAGGCATTATTGTCTCGCGAGATCTGATGCGATATTTTGGCTGTCGTGGACGGTCATTTTAATAATGCAAATGAGGGGCGCGTTGATTGGTGGCAGGAAGGAGGGGGGTTGACACCGCAGGTAACTTCAGCATATCATTCCAAAATGACATCATGGCGCAAGTTGTGAATGAACCCGACCTGGCCGCGACCTACGGAATTCAACCGTATATGTATGAGCCAGACTCTGAACCTGAGCTGGAAAGGGAAGATGTAGAGTCGATGGAAGGACGTCTACATCAAGATGTCTCTGAATGGTAAAGACAATCATTTTGACTGAGACATGATTACATTAACGGAGATGTAGTCTACTTTTTTTATCAGCTTACAGTGGTTATTGAGATCAACGTTTGCTATCATGTGGTGTTTTTGCCTTATTTCACATTGTGGTTTTTTAGACATTCAATATTTTTCTTCTACAGACATGTAACGTGATCTTTTTCTTTATGTTTATTATTACTTGACTGTTTGTTTTATTTATCTATCCTTATCTATTCTATAAAAAAATCAATACAATTATATGTTGTCATAGTTATATAATATACAATTCTATAAAAATATAGCTGTATCATTTTCTTGTCTGTTTGAAAATGAATTTAATCCACTGGTCCCTGACAGCTTGGTCCGTTCTTGGGAGAGAAAACACATTTACATGTTGATTCTGGCAGTCAACAACAGAGCAACTCACGTGTGCACTACGTTTCTGCATCTTTCGCAACTGAATATGAGGGGGAGAGGGGCAGGGCGGGCTTCTGCAGCATAGGTCTGCGGTGTCCATATATGGTATATCCTGCCCCGTCTTGACGTCAAGTCGGGGCAGAAATTAAAATCTCGTATTTGAGTGCGCGTGCACGTGGGCTGGTTTACGAACCCAGGGGTAAACAAACGCTTCACTTTTAAAAATCGGCTTCCCGGCCAGTGTATAATCGTTAGGCAATCATAACATACATTGATTCTCGTGGAAAAGTGAAAATTACAGGTCATGACTCCTTTAAGACATTTTCAAATGAGAGATAAATCTTGCATTTTAACAAATGATTTTTCTTATAAACTGTTAATATTTATGAAAAAAAACCTAGACTTAGATTTTGGTGGGCTTAATAGGTACACTTACCCATATGTAAATGGTATTGTATATATGCTATTCAGTGTGTGAGAAGGTGAGGTATTGATGGGCAAAACTGTAATGTGCTTTGAGAGTTATCGTTAGCAGAAGTTGACAGGTAACCAGGGGGACTGGTTTTGGTGAAATGCCCTGCTGAGGTTTAAAGGTGCTGTATGTAAGCATAAACATACCATAATATGTTTGCAGATATTTAGGAAACATGCTAAGTTCACATACTCGTTTCTCTGAAAAACACTTCTACAGCCAGTTATTTGACTTGTCAGTCGGTTTTTGTTTTGGTCTGTGTGATCTCGCCCACTGCCAGTTCACCCGATAGTATTTCGACACCCTGGGGTGTTGGCAGAAAACACTGCGTATTAATTACAAAGCCTTGGAAACGAGCAAACAAACTGGGTCAGAGATTGCAGATTCCACACAACCTAAAAAGCCTCAAGCCATCTAAAAATCTCTATGAACGAGAGCATATTAAAACACGGATCAACAAATCAACTCATTAACTCAGTGGTGTAACGAGCCAACACCAGGCCCTTATACAGGAATATCAAGGTGGGTCCCCCTACTATAACACGTGATGACGCAATGTCCACGAGTAGGCTAGCATGAATAGGACAGGATAGGATCATAGAGACACAGAATATACAGGTGAAACTCGAAAAATTTGAATATTGTGCAAAAGTTAAAAGGTGTAACTATTATATTATATAGACTCATTACATGCAAAGTGAGATATTTCAAGCCTTTATTTGTTATAATTGTGATGATTATGGCTTACAGCTTATGAAAACCCCAAATTCAAAATATTGGAAAATTAGAATATTACATGAAATAAATAAAAATATATAAAAAAGGATTTTAAATACAGAAATGTTGGCCCTCTGAAAAGTATAATCATGCATATGTACTCTGTTCTTGGTTTGGGCCCCTTTTGCATGAATTACTGCCTCAATGCGGCGTGGCATGGATGCTATCAGCCTGTGGCACTACTGAGGTGTTATGGAAGACCAGGATGCTTCTGTAGCGGCCTTCAGCTCTTCTGCATTGTTCGGTCTCATGTCTCTCATCTTTCTCTTGGCAATGCCCCATAGATTCTCTATGGGGTTCAGGTCAGGCGAGTTTGCTGGCCAATCAAGCACAGTAATCCCATGGTCATTGAACCAGGTTTTGGTTCTTTTGGCAGTGAACCGCGTACCCTGCTACCGATAGTTACACCTGTGCACGTTGTCAATTTCGCCCGTTCCTATTGCGTGTCCCCAAACTGGCAACCCGCATGAACGTTGAGTCTGAGGAGGAGGGGGCAGGGAAACAACTATCTCTGATATTTTGAATTTTGACTGCAGTACCTATTTTCACCACTAGTTGTCATTCTTACAGACAGCACCTTTAACAATAATAAATTCAATTAAGAGCTTTAGATGTTAAGATCCATGCTCAGTAAGACAGATCATCTACAACAGACATTTGAAAAGTCAAAACACAGTCTAAAATAATGAGGAATAACAAGCTTTGTGTGTAGGAGATAATTACAAGATATCACAACTGTTCACAATTGATTTTGTTTTTGTGCAGGCTTTCATACAATCAGCCCAATGTAGTGGGGTAAGAACATAAACAGTTCTTTTTGTATAGCCTACATATATTTTTCTTTTATACTACTATGCATTTGGATTTGGATTTCATGCATATGTGTGTGAATTTCTTTCTTTAAAACAGCCCAGATGGCAAAGTTGTTCCCTTGACCCCATGGTTGGCCCCAATTGTATGGGAAGGAACTTTTGATCCCACATTGATTGATTCAATCTACAAACAACAAAACATCACCATAGCAACTACAGTCTTCGCTCTTGGAAAGTGAGTTCATATCTCTCCTATTTCTGATCTTAATTGACTTTAAATTTAAACAATATTAAACTATATTAAATAATAAAGAATGACCTCTCAGCAATGCTGTTATGTAAGCAGACATTTTTTCTGTAATCTGGCCAAAATCTAAAAATTTTAAAGGCAAAGTGCTACACACGGGCTAATTAAGACAGTACTGGCTTTGACTAATGCTAGACTAAGACACTATTGCTTGTGTATTTAAGCCCTTGTGTTTCCAGTGTTCAGTGTCAGGTCTTTTTCTTGCATGGATGTTTTGTTTTTTGTCTGTATTCTTTTGTTATTATTGTTATTAAATAAACATTTAGCTGCAATTGGACCCTGTGGGGCATTCCAGAAAGCAGTTTATGCCGCCTTTCTGGGTAAATTAATGGATAACCTTAACTTCAGTTCTGTGAAAACTCAGAAAACTCTAAAAACTCTAAAAACTTCTAAAAACTCAGTGTAACTACATAGCAACTTTTTCTCTTTTTGCTTCAGAGGTATTCAGCGCATGAGTGCTTTATTGATATTACAATATTATATGTAAAGCAATGTTTGTTTTATTTTACTCATTTTATTATGTCACACAACATGGACCTGTTTTCAAAAGGTTTTATGTGTTTGTTTGTTTTCAACAGTATGATTTAAACAGTGTATTTCTATAATAAAAATACACATGTGAATGTATTTTTCAAAATGCAAAGCAAAATGGCTAAACATAAAAATGAACTTATACAGCCATGTTATCTTTGCAAGCACAGACTGTTTTTTAGTTCAATAAATTATTTATATAACAACAATGATAATTAAGTTTTAATAATTATTCTTATTATATGAGAATAGGTAAGTCTATACCACAACTATAGTAACACAGAGTAACAATATTGTCCCAAGGTTCTAACAACTGCTCTATGGGGTAGTGTGGACCAAAATTGGCAGATAATCACAAGAGGCAGGTTTAGAAGGAAAAAACATATAGTCTTTACTTAATATTCTTCTTGAGCAAACACAAAGGATCCAGCATCAGTGCTGGGTTGAGCAAGGAACAAATCCACACTGGATGATGCAGGCAAAAAATCCAATAACATAAAACAACATTTACCAGAGAAGCTAGTCAAAAAGTTCTGAGCAAAGTCTTTCAGGGTTGACCAAACAGGTAAACACAAAAGCATAGGCTAGGCAAGAGACCTTCAAGATTGAGCTAGGGTACAAGCAAATGCAAGTCTTTAAATATACACCTGTTACAACAAGCTAGGCACAGGTGATTTCATTGAACCAATAATGAGCAGTGGAAGGAGGAAGATGTGGAAGGTCTTGTGCTCTCAGTCTCCCTCTGCTGGACAGACCGTGGTGTGACAGATGTGTTTTGCCAGTTTATTACTTTACATTTTTGTCACTCTCTCTCTCTCTCTCTGTTTTTCAGGTATACACAGTTTCTTAAAGATTTCCTTGAGTCTGCAGAGCAGAATTACTTTGTTGGAATGCGTGTGCATTATTATGTGTTCACTGATCACCCAGAACAGGTTCCTGCAGTGAAACTGAGTGAAGAACATCATCTGACGGTGTTGACAGTCCCTAGTTCTAATAGATGGCAGGAGATCACTTTGAGGAGGATGGCAAGACTGGAGGAACTGATTGAGAGTCGATTGGTCAATGAAGCCGACTATGTTTTCAGCCTTGATGTGGATACAAAGTTCTATGGTCGCTGGGGGGTGGAGACTTTGGGTCGTCTGGTAGGTGTGATACATCCTGGTTATTATCAAACACCTCGTGAACAATACCCATATGAGCGCAGACCAGAGTCTCAAGCTTTTATTCCTTCTGCTGAGGGTGATTATTATTATGGTGGGGCTGTGATCGGTGGCTTAGTGAAAGACGTACATGAGATTGCTAAAACCTGCCGGGAGCAGCTGGACATTGATGCATCTAAATCCATCGAGGCAGCATGGCAGGAGGAGTCTCATTTGAACAAGTACTTCCTTTATAACAAACCCAGCAAGGTGCTCTCACCCGAATATCTGTGGCAGGACTTTAAACCTCATACAAACGAGGTCAAAATCATTCGCTTTTCTCAAGTTATTAAGAACTACGCTGCTGTTCGACCAAACCCATAGCAGCTGTTAACTGAAACATGCAAAAAACAAAACCTGAGAACATCAGCTACACAACATTTGTGATTGAAATATATATTATCAGACTCATTTTTGTCCTTCACTAAAGTGCCATAAAAAGCATTTTACTAATCTCAAATGCTGGTTAAAGTTATCAGCACTTGCATAGGTGAAGGGGGAGGCAAAGAAAGGCACTTTGCTTCTAAAAAAAAAACAGGTGAAAGATTTGCATGGTTTTCTATTTATAAAAAAAAAGGATTTTTTTTATTGTGAATAACAAATTACACATATTTGATCTTTGCAGGAGATTAATTCATATTTATTTTTATCACTCTGGGTTTGGGTTTTGTCATAGACTACTGAATGGGGTGGATTTTGGAATCCACTGCTGATTCAATCTTTATAATGAGTGATTATAATTAAGGTATTAATATTTTTCCTTCTAAATATCACATGGGTTGAATGACTTCACTAGGCTTGTGAGATTTTACTTTGTTAAAGCCTTACTTTCCAGTTAGACTAAAGTGTCCTCTCCTTGAGAGAAAGAACGTTTTATCTTGATGTTTTGAGAGGACTCTCCTGTTTATAGTTAGAGCCTGGCCAAATCCAACCTTGAAAAGGCTGTGTCAGTGTGTGTGTTAGTCTTTTTGGTTACAGGTTAAGGAACCACTGGCATTATTGAAGATTGACTGAGTTGTTGTTCTGGACAGGCTGGCGCCCAGCAACCCAAATCTGCGACCTGGAAGGTCACGACGTGCCTAACTTCAGGGTCCGAGTGTCAGCTGCATAATTTACTGCAAAAATTACTATGTTTATCTATTTCTTAGCCAATGAGAATCATTCAACCTGAAGCAAGGACGTAGCTTAGACCTTGGTGAAGGGTATTGCTGTGATCTTTGTTACTGTAAGCGGGCCGGCCTACGAACTCTGTGTGAGTCTTGAAGTTGACTTCTGCCTGATGAAACTGCAAACTATCTTCAGTAAAACTTTTCTTCAGTTTATTATAATTTTGACTCCGGGTCTTCATTCATCATATCTGGTACTCGGCCTTTGATTGTAAATCCCCTTACACTATTATGTCAGAATGGTCATATGTGTTCTGTCTGATGTCTGTCTCTGATGTATGATGTAAACCTTCCCCCATGGTTTTTAATTTACAACGAGGCTGACAGAGAGAGAGAGAGCCAGCAGAGCGGAGAGAGCGAGCGGGTATGGATGGAATAACCAAATCACATATGTAATCTGGAGCCAACCCATGTACTGCTTTATAGGTTAAAATCAGAATTTTAAAATCAATACATGATTGAACTGGAAGCCAATGCAGATGCTGGAGCACGGGGATAATGTGATGGCGTGAAGAAGTATAAGTCGAAACGCGAGCGGCTGAGTATAGTCCTATTGCAATTTGCAACCTCTTAATAGACCTTGCTGGTAAAGCCGCAAAGAGAGAATTACAATAATCAAGCCTCGATGTGATGAAGGCATGGATAAGCCTCTCTGCATCAGGGCTAGAGAGAAAGGGTCTAATGCGTGCAATGTTCCGCAGAGGGAAAAAAGCAACCCCCGGTAGCCTGTTTTTAAAATAAGAATTAAAAGTCAGCTGGGCATCAAAGATCACGCCCAAATTACGCACCTGGCCAGGAGGGGACATTTGGGTATTGTCCACTGAAAGTTTAAAATCATTAGCCTACATACTGACATTAGATGGAGTGCCAATTAATAACATTTCAGTTTTGGAACAATTTAGTTTAAGAAAGTTGTGTTTCATCCACGCCTTGATTTCCAATAAACAGACAGAGAGAGTCCAAGAAGAATTGAGATCAGGCTGAGAGCTAATATAAATCTGGGTGTACTCCGCATAACAGTGATAGCTCACTGTTACTTACATAGCTCATGTAAACGGCGTTTATGGAAAAGAACTGCAGATGCTGATATCATGACAGTCTATCTGTAGAAAATTAGCAGGAATTTTAGGCTGATTTGGCTATTGCTACTGGAATGGTGGGTCCATTAAAACTCATTCAGTCATCAGTTACTTTTCCCAGTTTATTTGACTTGACATACGAGTAGACATTTGTCAGATGGTAGTGATGGTAACTGTTGGCAGGGTTGCCAACTCTCGCATCTGGCGTGACACTCACTCTTTCAGCATCAATCTCACGCACACGCAAGAAATGTCACGCCAAAATCCATTTTTCTCCCCTCTCAATCCGTTAATTTTCTGTTGATGACTAGACCACTGCGTATTAATTACAGGAGAGGAGTTTAAGGCCCACAGCTGCAATATCTGCCTACAACGTTCTCACTGCAGTATATTCTGATCGTTGATTCGCTGAAAACCTTGCACCTCATACGTCAGTTGCGTGTAAGAAGTTCAGAGAGAGTTCAGAGCATAGGTTCGGGAAGTAGTACGTGGCGGGACGGTCGGTGAGTTCGTAGGCTACGTGGGACAATTTTGGTTTTTGTTTTTGTTTTTGTTTTTGTTTTGGCGGATCTGCATAAACTGTACTGTGAATGTAACGTCATGTCAAATAGTTCAGATGAGGATGAAATGGATTGGATGATAGCCAGATCTTCAAAAATGAAAAGGGATTTGAGAGAAAGAAATAGAGGGAAAAGTTGGTCGGAACATAGCGAGGCTGGTGAGGGAAACACTAGCAAGAAACTGAGAGTTAACCAGTTTGATAAACAAAAAACAGAGAATATAGAGAAAGCACAAGAAAACGACTGGAAAGTTATAATTGAATTTAACCAGGATGGTGGACACTACCACCCAATTAAACTTACCAAGGCGATTGAGAAGGAGATTGGTAAAATTAAATTTGCAAGGTTTATGAATAATAAAATAATACTGATTCATGCAATCAACAAGCAACAACAAGAAAAGATTCTTAGTATGTCCTCACTTCAAGGGGAAAGAATGAAGGCTCACATCCCAGGAGCAATGGCAAAGGTGAGAGGAGTTATCTCAGGAGTCCCATTAAGTATGTCAATGGAAGATGTCAAAAAAGAGATCCAGGGAGGAAAAATAGTTGAGGCTACACGGATTCAAACTAAACAAGATGGATCATTAAAAGAAACGTTATCTGTGATGGTACAATTCGAGAGAACCCTCCCAAAGTCAGTTCAAATGGGATACATGAATTACAGCGTGAGAGAGTACATTCCTAAACCACTCAGATGCTACAAATGCCAAAGAATGGGGAACACAGCACAGCAGTGTAAAGGAAAGCTAAGGTGTGCTAGATGTGGAGGTCAGCATGAGTATGGTAAATGTGAAAAAGATGCAAAGATTAAATGCTGTAACTGTGGTGGTGAGCATAGTGCAGCCTTTGGAGGATGTGAAGTACAAAGAGAAGCCAGAGAAGCCCAGAAGGTTAGGTTTCTGGAAAAGGTATCATATGCAGAAGCACTAAAGAAAGTAAGAGAAACTGGATCTAAGCACATACACTCCAGTGAAATGGTACAAAGAAATACAACACCAGTTAATCAATCACAAATCCAGATTCCAGGACATATGCAGAATGGTTGTGAACACAAATGTGAACACAAATGAACACAAAAGTCGATGATGATACCTTAATAGTGAAGAAAGTGAACTTTGTGGGTTTTATTTGTCACACTATCAATGTTGCATCACAGTTAAAAAAGAAAAGTGACAGAATTAAGGCTATTGTAGAGGCAGCAAGAAAATGCCTTGACATGAGAGACATCAAAGCAGATCAGATACATGCATTGTTGACAGTAACTGAAAATGAAGATACTACACAAGCTGAGGGTTAAGACATTAAATTTGGTTACATACTACAATGGAATGCCAGAAGCCTTATAGCTAATGGTCAAGAATTTAAAAAGTACATTCATGAATTAGATGTTGTTCCGGATGTAGTATGTAGGCTATACAAGAAACTTGGTTACGAGCCCAACTAGATTTTGTGATCCCAGGATTTAATTCTATAAGATATGATAGACCTAACAATCAAAATGGTGGTGGGTGTATTACTTTTATCAAAGATGGGTTAGCTTATAAGGAGGTCCCCTGCCCAGAATACATAGAGTTTGTAATAGTTGAGATCTGTTGTCCAAGGAAAGAGGAAAATATTAAGTTGATTAATTTCTATAATCCATGCAAAAATTTAGATATGAACAAAATTAATGAAATAGCAGGGACTGTATGCAGGAGAGAAATATGGTGTGGCGATTTTAATGCTCATAACAGCTTATGGGGTAGTAATCACACAGACAATAATGGGAACATAATTGAAGATATTATGGAAGAAAGATCATTGGTCTGCATTCATAATGGACAGGGTACAAGAATAGATATGAATAGAGGTAATACATCATGTTTGGATCTTACATTGGTGTCAGATAATTTGGTAAATATATGTGATTGGTATGTCAAGAGTGATTCTACTATAGGAAGTGACCACTTTCCAGTTCTCATAGTTAACACAAACATAAGTATTCAAGAAGGAAGTACAATTAACAGATGGTGTTTTGAGAAAGCAGACTGGGAAATCTTTAGGACATGCTGTGAGAAGTCAGTAAACCTAGTTACATTGGAAGGAGACATAGAGGAATGCACAAAGCAAATTACTGAGCACATTTTAAATGCATCAATTTTGAGTATTCCAAAAAGTACAACAAAGGGTAGGAAGAAAGTGGTTCCTTGGTGGAATGTAGCAGAGCGGTAAAAGAGCGAAATAAGGCATTTAGAACGTTGAAGAAAAATCTATCACTAGAGAATATTATGGAATATCAAAAGAAAAGAGCAGTGGCACGTAGGATAATTAAAATATACTAAAAAGAGAAACTGGAGAGAGTTCTGTTCCACCATATGTAGAGTTAGGGGATATATGGTCAGTGTTTAAGAGAATGAGTGGGAAAAGGAAAAATGTTAAAGTTTCAACCTTGATGGATGGTGAAAAGGTGGTAGTGGATGACAAAGAAAAGGCTGCGGTGTTGGGTAGGGCATTTGTGGCAGTGCACAGTGGTGATCACCTTACAGATATGCATAAGCAACAGAAAGATCATTCACATAGAGAGAATAAGGATGTGAAGCTTAAGAGGGAGGATGGTATATCAACGTTAGATGTGGATTTTATAATGTCTGAACTTAACATAGCTTTATCAGGCACTGGATATACAGCTCCAGGACATGACCAATTGTGTTATGCCATGTTTCGACAGTTACCAATACAATCATTTAATTTAGTACTAAGATTCTTCAATAAAATATGGAGGTATGGAATAATACCGAGTTGCTGGAAAAGTGCAGTTATATTACCATTTAATAAACCTGGAAAAGACCCAACTAATCCTGGTAATTATAGGCCTATAGAGTTGACATCTCACTTGTGCAAATGGATGGAGAGGTTAATAGTTCGTAGGATATCGCATACTAGAACAGAGAGGATTACTGACAAACATACAAAGTGGATTTCGAAAAGGACACTCCACAACAGATGCTCTAGTTAGAGTAAGTAATGAAGTGGAAAAGGCATTGAAAATGAAAGAACTGATGACAATAGTATTTTTCGACATAGAGAAGGCGTATGATACTATGTGGAGAGAAGGTCTGCTTATTAAACTAAGTAGAATGGGTTTTGGAGGAAGGATGTATAATTGGATAATGGACTTTTTAACAAATAGGAAAATCAGAGTGAAAGTTGGATCAGAGGTATCCATGGAGTTTAATGTAAACAATGGTATACCACAGGGGAGTGCAATCAGCCCAGTTTTGTTTAACATCATGATAAATGACATATTTTCAAATTTAGACCAACACATCAAATCAGCGCTATATGCGGACGATGGCGCCATATGGATGAGAGGAAGGAATGTGGCATACGTGTTAGAGAACATAAGGAAAGCAGTAGAGAAAGTAGAAAAGTGGTCATATGAGTGCATGGGGATTTAAGATATCCACAAATAAATCCTGTTACATGATGTTCACGAACAAACGCGAGTGTCAGGTTGGAAAGTTAACATTATATCAGCAACCAATGGAGAAAGTAAATGAATTTAAGTATACCTGGGTTTATAGTTTGATAGTAAATAAACATGGAAAACACATAAAGCACTTAGAAACTGAATGTAAAAAAGTTATCAACCTAATGAGAGCTGTGGCTGCATATGATTGGGGAGCAGATAAAATATCACTAATTGACATCTATAGAGCATGCATGAGATCATCAATAGATTATGGTTGTATAATTTATGATGCAGCAGCAAAAACATCATTGAAAATAATTGACAAATTACAGTATAGAGCATTACGTATATGCATTGGAGCTATTAAGTCAACACCCACTAACGCAATACTTATAGAAACAGGAGAGACACCACTGAAGTTAAGGAGAGAAAAACTTGCATTAGCTTATTGGATCCGATTGAAAGGAAGTGGGAAAGAGAACCCTACTAAGGAGACCATACAGGATTGTTGGGAGTATTACAAGTATCAGGGGCGTGGGTTTGGATGGAACGGGGAAAAGAGAGTGGAGGAATATGGAATAAAAGCCTTCACAAAAGATTTCACAACATCCACCCCAGTTAGTAATATTCCACCATGGTTTTTCCCAGAGGTAAAAACAGATTTTAGCATCCTGGAAAAGAAAAGAGAATGGAGAATGGAGGAAGTGGGAATTAAGATAAGTATTTATGTAAGTGTAGTAGTAGGAAATTTCCCTTTCCCTTGTTTTATGCGTTCGTTACCCTTATATGGTAATGGGTGGATGAGGTAATTAGGGCCGGTGTATTTAAGTGTGTAAATGGGAAGCCCTAGGATGTAGGCTTTGTTATAGGCTACCCGCCCCTCTTCTATGGCGTTATATATGTGCCTCAATCCTGAGCGAGTAATTGTAAGTTTTGAGCACAGAGAACTATATTTTGCAAGCACATTACATTATATTTTGAACAGAAATTAACAATCGCAAAAAAAAAATGTGTTTGAGCAAAGGAAAAAACGATTCCGTGCTCAATAAATGTATTTGCTTGTTTGCTATTATCCATAACCCCTCTCACGCAGTTTACTCAGGTGCTCTCTCACAAACTTATTCTCTGCGCTCCTGTCAAGTCCCTCTCTCTCTCTCTCTCTCTCTCTCTCTCTCTCTCTCTCTCTCTCTCTCTCTCTCTCTCTCTCTCTCTCTCTCTCTCTCTCAACCTCTTAATTCTGTGCGCTCAAATCTTGACACACACGCTCGCTCAACTCTTGACACACACGCTCCCTCAACTCGCTCAACTTACAACAGCGTTACAAGTGTGCCACAAAATCAACCAATCAGAAAATTAAAGGTCAATTGTGATTGGCTGTTGGTCTCCAATCAAATCGCTAGTAGAACCAAAGCCCATCTTGTAGATATCCATATCCATATATAATCCTTTATTATATGATAGCCTATCTGTAACTATCAGCATCCCGGAAGCTTACTGAAAAAAAAAAAAAAATCGAAAAAAATAACTGACTACAGCGAGACTAATGGATTAAAACACATTTTGTTAAGTTTTTTTTTTTTTTTTTTTTTTTTTTTTTTTTTACTTAAAAGTGCCTTGTTAGTTTTGTGTATTATAATGCTGTTGTGTTGTTTAACTTACAATATTATATCTGTATTGTGACTAAAGTTAGTTTGTCTTATCCTTTTCAAGCATTCTAATGCTAGCACAGAATGTCATCAGAACAGCAACACCTAAATGTCACACCACTTTAGTCACAATAGGAGATATACTATTTTAAGTTAAACAACACAACAGCATTATAAATTATAAGCTGAATCTCTGGAGGAGTGTCATAATATTCCTCTGTCACATATAGCTGTCAATCCCCTCACACAATGAGGCCATCCTTAAAAATATTTTGGTTTGCCGTAACAGCCACAAAAAAAAAAAAAAAAAAAGGTCGGTAGGTCGGGCTGTATTTTTTTTTTCGAGATTCAATGTAAAAAAAAAAAAAAAAAAAGGTACAATTTTGGTCATGGTGATTACGTCGGTATGAATTTAAACAAATATGCATGTCGGGACTCCACTGACAGTTTTCCAGAACTTCGTGCCAAGTTATATATATATGTATTAAATAACAATTAGAAAACCTGTATAAACTGAACTGAATATTATAGCGGTGGTGACGTGTTCATGTAACATCTAAGGGTGCGCTGCCAATAACGCGCCTAAAAGCTGTCAAAACTGGGAAAAGTAGCCTAATGATTATTAGTATGTCAAAAATATCAAGGAGACATTTCAATTGTTTATTAATAAACAAGTGTTTTCTGTGTCAAAGATGAAGTTGACGTTGACTCGATCTTCGCAGTGAACGCGCCAGAGAGAAATGCACATTTCATTACATAAGCAGAGAACAGTCTGTTTTCTTTCGTTTTGAATTGTTTAGTTTAAAAGTGTACATTTCATGTTTTGTATATATATATATATATATATATATATATATATATATATATATATGTCTCAGGTCTGTGAGGCAAGTAGCTTGCCTACGCTGTGTTTCCTTCGGTTCATAAGAGACCAGCTCCAGTTCACGCGCCGGCGACTCCGTGTCCTGATTATATTGCCTGCTATTGCCTATTGGCCTCTTATTTATTAAATTCAAGAAATTGGTTGATGAAACATTGATTAAAATTAAGATACAATTAATACAAAACGAAATTCACTTTAAAGACAGGCTTTCTAAAAAAAAAAACTTAATGAAGTGGTCAAAATCATGTCGTTCCGTCGTTACCAGAGTTCAATGGACATTGCGATGAACTTGCGACCAAAGTTGGCCAACGATGCTTTCGGGAAACGCACCCCTGGATGGTACTTTTTTCTTGATATACCCCGAAAGAATGGAAGTGAAATGTGACAACATGCCCCATAGCTGGGGTACATTGTAACATGTGTGGGGCACATTGTAACATAACATATGACAGCTTAAAATGTTGTCTGATCTAATAAAAAAAATATACAAAACAAACTAAAATATTTTCTAAATAAAATACAATTAAAAAACTTTTTCATATAAAATAATGGCAATTTTTAATAATTAAATATAAACTAATTTTTGAGTTTTGACTACGAACACATGAAAACACAGCTATACAACATAGTTCAAAACAAATAAATAATTAGTAATTTCTGAACATCGACTCTCAGTCTTTATTCACCTTTTTCTCACGTTTTCTCAATAAAATTAATAAAAGTATAGAATATAATAGCATATTTCTAATAGGGGCACATTGTAGGCTAACGCAGTGTTACAACATGCCCCGCCTGCACAACTGGGATTTAAAGGAGAACTCCGGTCAATTTTAACATTGAGCTAATTTTTTTGTACATTTGGAGTGCTGTCAATACAGAGAACAACGACAAAAATCGGTGTTGCCTACACCGAGTTATTCTATTTTTAAAATTTGCACCCTGTTGACTTCAATGGGGCAAGTACTAAACCTGCTTTTAGCCTCTTAACATCCTTGATGTGTCATTACAAGTGCACAGAAAATGTGAGTGATTCCTTCTGAGTGAACACGAGTGAGTCTGACTGCAGTAGATGTGAAAGATATGTATAAAAATGATGTTATTTAAGCCAGCGCAAATACCTTTGTTTACATCCTGTTTTTCGGTTGAAGTCCAAAGTAGTCGATTGCCGAGTTCACGCGCGTGATCATAGGTATTAAACCTATGCGTGTGAACTCTGCAATCGACTACTTTGGACTTCAACCAAAAAACAGGATGTAAACAGGTATTTGCGCTGGCTTAAATAACATCATTTTTATACATTTCTTTCACATCTACTGCAGTCAGACTCACTCGTGTTCACTCAGAAGGAATCACTCACATTTTCTGTGCACTTGTAATGACACATCAAGGATGTTAAGAGGCTAAAAGCAGGTTTAGTACTTGCCCCATTGAAGTCAACAGGGTGCAAATTTTAAAAATAGAATAACTCGGTGTAGGCAACACCGATTTTTGTCGTTGTTCTCTGTATTGACAGCACTCCAAATGTACAAAAAAATTAGCTCAATGTTAAAATTGACCGGAGTTCTCCTTTAAACCCTGCTAGTGTCTTCTGCTAGTTAGCGAAGCATTAAAGAACGATCTCAACTGTTAAATAACATCTTGGAGATTAAAATAATATCAGATTTGTCTTATTTTAAATAAACACAAAAAATAGAGATGAAAAATTAACAAGTAAGAAATTTACTTTTGTTATGGTTTAATAAATGTCTATGGATATCTTCCAAAAAAAAAAAATTAAAATTTTGGCGCAATTTTTTCTCTATATAGTGTTGATATGCCAACTAGTAAATACACAAAGTTTCGTCATCCAAGCATGTGTGGAAGTATTTAAAACAAGCGTGTTACAACTAGCCCCGTGTTACGTTCATAGACTGTAAAAAATAGGTTACGTTGTGCCCCGCGCTCCCCTACTGCATGCATAATTTCACCTGTCTACTGATCGGGAGGATTCCATAAGCCTAATTATTGTTATTATTTTACTAAAATGAGTTACTAATATATTTTTTTCCCCCTTTTAACGTGTATTTTAAGAGCATCTCTAAATTATGCCCCATTTATCACCTGCAATGCCATCGTGTAACCACTAGATGGCTGTACAGCCCTATATATATAAACATGTCAAGATTCTGTTTATCCCCTGGTTGCTAGGTTTTTATTCAGACATAATCAGTTACTTTTTGTCAAAGTTGAGTTTATGTTGATTTAGTATCAGTTTTTAATTAGTCGAATCTGGACATAGAGAAAGCATTTTGTTATTATTCATACTAGCTACATATAATAGCTTGATCAGTCACACGAAAGTAATCACTAATCAGAATCAATATTGACAGTACCAAGACAATTACAAAATATATAATTGAGGTAAAAGAAAAAATCAGGTAAAAGAAAGAAGCAACTAGGGCTGGGCGATATATCGCATGACATTGTTAGGCGCATCTCGTCAGTAAAGCCGGTTCCTTGATTAGTAGTAAATCGCCATCACCTGCTTTCAGATGGAGCGGCATTTACTATACAGAGCCGTAGTTAACTGACAAGCTGAGCCATATCGCATTAATTATCGCAGGCGATACGTCCGCACCCTCGGCACGGATGCACTGGCACACAGCTGGCCCCAGCGAGGAAGAGGAGCAGGTCTTGCTAGTTGCCCCTTATTGGCCCAACCGGACCTGGTTCCCCGAACTGATCGACTACGTCTCTGTTCCCTCCTTCAAGGAACGAGGGTTACATACGTAATCGAGACGTTTTCTGGTACAAGGGCCTGAAGAGTGCGCTTTCTTGTAGGCTACCATAGAAACTGTTAACTTCCATCTAGTAATTGTAAAAAATAAATAAATAAATAATTACAATCTCTTACAATTTTAGTAATGTTAGTGGTAACACTTTATATTACGACCCGCAAACAACTGCGTAAGTAAACCGAAATTACGGTGTACGTTTCTGTAATTATAGTGTACTTCCGTGTAGGTATAAGGGAACAATATGTTAAGTTTTGGGTAATAAAGGGGTAACAAGCAGATATACAACCTGCAAAGAACTTCGTAAGTAAACCGAAATTACGGTGTACGTTTCTGTAATTATAGTGTACCTCCGTGTAGGTATAAGGGAACAATATGTTAAGTTTTGGGTAATAAAGGGGTACAACCAGATATACAAGCAAATTATTTATAATGTAATTATTTTAAAACTAACAGGTACCTATTCTGTTAATATATCCCAGGCAAAAATTGTACGTCTGTTGTATATAAAAGTTATCATCACATTTCTGGAAAAATATGTCTTTGTGCAATGTAGTTACAGGGTAATTTTGACATCTGTGGGTTGTAAATTAAACTTTTTGGCAATGCTATTTATTGGCTTTTCTTACTAAACTACTTAACGTTAAGCCAAAAAAAATTGTTTTTGCTATGATTTTAATTTAAAACGTACCATGTAGTACTTAGTACTTACCTTATCACATTGTATTGCAATAACACTTAAATGTCAGGGCAAATATACTGTGTAATTAAAAGTTTTTTGTTTAGTTTTTTTAATAAGAGTACCTTTCTCTGTAATTACTGTGCAAATAGTGTTGTTTCGTATTGTTACATAGTGTTTGTTACCCGTTTCAACTGTGTAGTTACAGGGTAAGTGTAACTCCTGCGGGCTGTAAATTAAAGTGGCGCTTGTTACCCCCTTGTTCTGTGTATTTACAGGGTAAGTGTAACTCCTGCGGGCTGTAAATTAAAGTGGCGCTTGTTACCCCCTTGTTCTGTGTGGTTACAGGGTAAGTGCAGTAAATATACAATAAAGGATCCAATTTAATTTCTGACTTTTATTTTACAAAAAAATGTCAAAACATTTTTTCATCTTAATAAAACATTGTCTTTTCTACAGTATACTCAAACAACAAAGTAACACATTATACCCCCCCCCCCCCCCTTTATTTGCGTCCCTTGCTTTTCTTCTTCTTTCTTTTCTTGCTCTTCTTTTTCTTAACTTCCACAGGTGACTCTGAAGTTGAGGAGTTGATGGAGTCCCATTGGTCTTGCTGCACTGCAAAAATATGAATATACAGTATATACATGCTCTTAGCAAGCTACACCTTCAATTTTAAGTTGTCGAACAATCCTCCGCTCTAAACATTTTGTGCCACCTGATATTACTGTAGTAACTGTAATTTTGAAGAAAACACATTTTGGTGAAGTTTGAGTCAGATCATGGGGGGGTTGTGATATTTTATAGTGATAATGACTGTAGTGCAGCAGAAAATGTTTTTTAAAAAGGCATAGTTGTTCTGACAGCAACAAAAAAATAAAAAAGCATGAAACACAAACCTGAGGGCTGTGGCAATAGTTCAATAGTTCGGACTGAGCTGATCAACAAACGGACAGGGAACTACGTCATCACGTTGAAAGGTCACGCCTGCGCCGGCCGAAGTACCGCCCCACTGTTTACAATGCGACCGTGCGTAGGAGGATAATTCAAATAGTATTGTTTGCGATTATATATATAGAAATAGTATTCAGTGAATATGAATATGAATAGTATATGAATAACATTCTGATGAATATGAATAGTAGTTCAAATAGTATTGCCGGCGCAGGCGTGACCTTTCAACGTGATGACGTAGTTCCCTGTCCGTTTGTTGATCAGCTCAATCCGAACTATTGAAGGTAAAAAGTCTATAAATTATATATTCCTTTTTTTTAAATGACCTATCGTTTCGCTAGATAACAACCTCTTCTTCAGCTGTGATCACGTACAGCCCGTTTAAACACTTAAAATACTTTTGAAACTGCATTGATTTGGACTTAACGATGGTGACCAATGTTTGTTACCGTTGTCCGTTGTAAATTTTCATTTTGGGGTGAACTAATCCTTTAACAAGTGCATTTATAATGTACAGTACCAGTGATGTTTAGTTCTTCAATTTGATGTTTTAAAAAATAGGAAAGTGGTCACAAGTATAAGCCCTGGAGTAGGGCAGGAGTAAAATTTAAACGTCTAACCTTTCTTTCTTTCTTTCTTTCTTTCTTTCTTTCTTTCTTTCAAAGATAAGATTATCACTCTTAAAGCAGAGATCACCTTGCTCAAAGTTGAGTGTGATTTTTTGAAAAAGGAAATTGAAAAGATGAAGTCTGCTGTCCCATCTGCAATGACACAAAGATATGCTGTTCCTATAGTGCCACAGCCCTCATGTTTGTGTTTCATGCTTTTTTTTTTTTTTTTTGTTGCTGTCAGAACTATGCCTTTTTAAAAAACATTTTCTGCTGCACTACAGTCATTATCACTATAAAATATCACAACCCCCCCATGATCTGCCTCAAACTTCACCAAAATGTGTTTTCTTCAAAATTACAGTTACTACAGTAATATCAGGTGGCACAAAATGTTTTAGAGTGGAGGATTGTTCGACAACTTAAAATTGAAGGTGTAGCTTGCTAAGAGCATGTATATATATTCATATTTTTTGCAGTGCAGCAAGACCAATGGGACTCCATCAACTCCTCAACTTCAGAGTCCCCTGTGGAAGTTAAGAAAAAGAAGAGCAAGAAAAGAAAGAAGAAGAAAAGCAAGAGAAGCAAATAAAGGGGTTGGGGGGTATAATGTGTTACTTTGTTGTTTGAGTATACTGTAGAAAAGACAATGTTTTATTAAGATGAAAAAGTGTTTTGAAATGTTTTTGTAAAATAAAAGTCAGAAATTAAATTGGATCCTTTATTGTATATTTACTGCACTTACCCTGTAACTACACAGAACAAGGGGGTAACAAGCGCCACTTTAATTTACAGCCCGCAGGAGTTACACTTACCCTGTAACTACACAGAACAAGGGGGTAACAAGCGCCACTTTAATTTACAGCCCGCAGGAGTTACACTTACCCTGTAAATACACAGAACAAGGGGGTAACAAGCGCCACTTTAATTTACAGCCCGCAGGAGTTACACTTACCCTGTAAATACACAGAACAAGGGGGTAACAAGCGCCACTTTAATTTACAGCCCGCAGGAGTTACACTTACCCTGTAAATACACAGTTGAAACGGGTAACAAACACTACTTACTATGTAACAATACGAAACAACACTATTTGCACAGTAATTACAGAGAAAGGTAAGCTACTCTTATAAAAAAAATAAAAAAAATTTTTAATTACACAGTATATTTGCCCTGACATTTAAGTGGCATTGCAATACAATGTGATAAGGTAAGTACTAAGTACTACATGGTACGTTCTAAATTAAAGTCATAGCAGAATTTTTTTTTTTTTTTGGGCTAAATGTTTAGTAGTTTAGTAAGAAAAGCCAATAAATAGCATTGCCAATGTTTTTCGAAATCAGCTGTTTATAAAATTGTTTCAGATTAAATTTTTATCATACTGTGCTTACATACAGCCATATATATATATATAATTTACAACCCACAGATGTCAAAATTACCCTGTAACTACATTGCACAAGAACATATTTTTCCAGAAATGTGATAAAAGCTTTTATATACAACAGACGTACAATTTTTGCCTGGAATATATTAACAGAATAGGTACCTGTTAGTTTTAAAATAATTACATTATAAATAATTTGCTTGTATATCTGGTTGTACCCCTTTATTACCCAAAACTTAACATATTGTTCCCTTATACCTACACGGAGGTACACTATAATTACAGAAACGTACACCGTAATTTCGGTTTACTTACGAAGTTCTTTGCAGGTTGTATATCTGCTTGTTACCCCTTTATTACCCAAAACTTAACATATTGTTCCCTTATACCTACACGGAAGTACACTATAATTACAGAAACGTACACCGTAATTTCGGTTTACTTACGCAGTTGTTTGCGGGTCGTAATATAAAGTGTTACCATGTTAGTAAACCAGCATTTGTCATTTAAGAAGTAATTGCTTCTGATAATTATGATTTCCACACATTAATTCTATGAATTAATTATATTTACTTAAAAAAATACCCAAAAGTGGCAAAAAATACATACTTAAGAATTAATCTCAGTATATTCATGAAGAAGAATTGTTGTGATTGGTCGTAGTGTTATCCAATTACGTGCAGTGAGATTTTCAAATGCATGCTTGGTGCCGCCCCTCGAGCTGGCCGATTTTCATTAGTCGACGCCAGACCATTAATCTTTTAGATTTAGGTCTGGATTTCGAGGCTATGTCTGGGCATGAACACTCTTTGATTGACATTCAGTTCTCCCGATCTAAACCAAGTCAAGTCAAGTTTATTTATATAGCGCTTTTCACAATACAGATTGTATCAAAGCTGCTTCACATTATTAAATTAAAATAATACATCAATGTTTGTTTCTAGTGGAAAACGTCCACGTTTGGTAATGCTGATCAATAGTATTGTTGATTGATTGATTAATTAAATTAAATATCCCCAACTGAGCAAGCCAAAGGCAACAGTGGCAAGAAACCGAACCTGATGGAGAAAAAAAAAAACCTTGGGAGAACCCGGGCTCAGTCGGGAGCCAGTTCTCCTCTGGCGTCTATGAACTAGAGGTCGGATTTAACTGTAAGATTAAAAGTATTATATGAATGCCTGGCTGAAGAGATGCGTCTTTAATCTAGTTTTAAACTGGGAGAGCGAGTCTGAGCAACGAACAGTATCTGGAAGACTATTCCAGAGTTTTGGAGCTAAATGTGAAAATTCTCTGTTTCATTTGATAAACAAATGATGTTTGATATTTCATTTGATAAACCAATGAAATTACAGGAATGATAATCAGGTGATTCAGAAATAATACATATATCCTAGAGTGCAACAAATTAAATGTCCAGCAGAGGGCACCAGCGTCATTAAAGCTTAGCCTTTTGTACATGTAGGCTATGTTAGACCCTATACTGACTAAGCTACTGAAAGAGAAATTTACCAATCCACAAAATTAACGGAATGCATAGCTGATATAAAAAACTGGATGACTAGCAACTTCCTACTACTTAATTCTGAAAGAAAGAGATTCTAATTATTGGACAAAAAACGTCCTCACGTAATAATCTAGAATACTGTCTAACACTTGATGGCTGCTCTGTCAAGTCTTCGTTATCAGTTAGAAACCTGGGTGTGCTCTTTGATACCAATCTTTCATTTGAAAGTCACGTGTCTAGCATCTGTAAAACCGCATTTTTTTTTATCTTGAAAATATATCTAAATTACATCATATGCTCTCAATGAAAAATGCAGAACAATTAGTTAATGCGTTCATGACATCAAGGCTAGATTATTGTAATGCTCTTATGGGTGGTTGCCCTGCACGCTTAATAAACAAACTACAGCTGGTCCAAAATGCAGCAGCTAGAGTTCTTACTACCAGGAAGTATGACCATATTAGCCCTGTTCTGTCAACACTGCATTGGCTCCCTATTAAACATTGTATACATTTTAAAATATTGCTGATCACTTACAAAGCACTAAATGGTTTAGCTCCCCAGTACTTGAGCGAGCTCTTAACGCATTATAGTCCTTCACGTCTATTGCGATCTCAAAATTCCGGCCAGTTGATAATATATCAAAATCGACTGCTGGGGGTAGATCCTTTTCCTATTTAGCACCAAAACTTTGGAACAATCTTCCTAACATTGTCCGGGAAGCAGACACACTCTGTCAGTTCAAATCTAGACTAAAAACACATCTCTTTGGCCCATGCACAGCACAGTGTCAGGGGTGCTGTGAAAAGGGGTGGGGCTATAGAAAGCCAGGTAGGAGTGATTGTTACTCCTCAAGAGGTGGATGATGCAGTCACAAAGTTGAAGAATAAGAAGTCTAGTGGGCTAGATAATATTACCATATATTAATATTAATATTCTAATATCTGAACATTTAAAAAAAAAAAAAAAAAAGACTTTATCCTCTACTCTACTGGCCATTTGTTTTACATGTTTTTTGGTACATGGCCTTTTGCCACAGTCACTTTTGCTGACTGCATTGGTCCCTGTGATTAAGGATAAGACCGGTAAACTTAGTGACATGAATAATTATAGGCCTATAGCCTTGGCAAGCTCTGTGTCAAAGGTGCTTGAAAGGATTCTATTGTCGAGACTTGAGTCATATTTGTACACCACAGCTAACCAATTTGGCTTCAAGCATGGGCATGGCACAGACATGTGCATTTTTGCACTTAAAGAACTATTGGATAAATACAACAACCAGGGGTCTACAATATTCATGTTTTCTAGATGCTTCTAAAGCCTTTGACCGTATTAATCATGGTAAATTGTTTGATAAACTAACAGAAAGAGGTGTTCCAGGATACCTTACTAGGATTCTTATTTTTTGGTATTCTTGTCAGACTATGAGGGTGAAATGGGGCGACTCTATATCTGACTGTTTCAAAGTGAGTAATGGAGTATGTCAGGGTGGAATTTTGTCTCCTTCTTTGTTCAATTTATATATTGATGACCTGTCTGTGAAACTTAATGAATGTAATACTGGGTGTCTTGTTGGTGATGTCTTGTGTAACCATTTGATGTACGCAGATGACTTAGTACTGATAAGCCCTTATAGTGCAGGCCTGCAGAAGGTTCTGAATATCTGCTCCTCCTATGGCGATGCATTTGATATTAAGTATAATGCTCTAAAAAGCCACATACTGATTGTTAAAACAAAAGAGGATCAGAAGTTGATGTTCCCAGACTTTTACCTTTGTGGAAATGTTTTACAGGTCACAGATGAGGTTAAATATCTTGGACACTATATTACAAATGACCTTTCGGACGATAGAGACTTGTTTAGGCAGAGGTGTAAATTATATGGGCAGGCTAATGTATTGGCTCGTAAGTTTCACATGTGTTTCACCAATGTCAAAATTGTATTGTTTAAAAGTTTCTTCTCGCCTTTGTATGCTGCGCACATCTGGCGCAGCTACAAAAAGAAGAGCATGCAGGCTCTGATGGTGGCATACAATGACTCTCTGAGAATGCTATTGAAAGTACCACGGCACAGTAGTGCAAGTGAGATGTTTACTAACAATGGAATAAGATCTTGTGCAACTGGCATTAGGCACTGTATCTATACATTTATGTGTAGAGTCCTGAATCAGTCAAACTGTATTGTACAAGCTTTGGTCTGTCCGAGGAAAAGCTTGGTCAGGTTTACTTCAAGAATCTGGAAGCACTGGCACTCTTGCTTATATGTGTAAATAATGTATTATGTTATTTTTTTTGCTTTCATTATTATTATTTTCCTTTTTGTTTTTCTTTTAACACTATGGACCGGGATTCTGTGTCCTTAATAAAGATTGAATGAAATGAATGAATGAACACATTATAGACTTCTATAATTCAATGTTAGGCTGCATAGTTTAGGTCAGCCGGAACCAAGAAAACTCCCCATAAATCCTGATGTACTTGTACTTATTGCGCACCGGCAGGGGGGACACGGTCAGCCCCGTCTCCGATCACGAGCCCATGCAGGTGGGTAGAGCTTGGCTTTCCCGGGAGGAGAGAGAAAGACGGAGATCCCAAGGGCTTCATCCACTCCTGCCTGGTAAAAGATCAAGCCCGGTAGTAACTATGAGGCTACTATCGGGTGGGATCTCCGCTGAGAAGAACTCATCATCTACACTCCTCCCGGTAAGACTAAGGTGGGCAACCCACACGCACAACACCAAGGCTTTACTGGACTCTGGGGCGGAAGGTAATTTTATGGATTTTAGACTTGCTCAACAACTTCAAATTCCTATATTCCCCCTCACGCACAAGATATCTGTTAATGCTCTCAATGGCCAGCAACTCCCCAACATTTCACACGCTACTGAATCCATCACCCTCACCACATCTGGCAACCACACTGAGACTATAACATTCCTACTCATGGACTCACCACTGGCACCAGTAGTACTTGGTCATCCCTGGCTCACTCAGCACAATCCTAGAATCGATTGGGGCCACAATTCTGTGTCTGCGTGGAGTAATATGTGTCATGAGTCATGTCTAGTGTCTGCGTGTTCATCTGTGCCTGTTTCTGTGTTCCAGGAGAAGGCAGTGAATTTGTCTATTGTGCCCAAGGAGTACCAGGACCTGAGGGAAGTGTTCAGTAAGTCTCGTGCTGCTTCTCTTCCTCCGCATCGTCTTTATGACTGTGCCATAGACTTAGTTCCAGGTGAGTCTCCGCCTAAAGGAAAGTTATATTCACTTTCTGTTCCAGAGAGGGAGGCTATGGAGAAATATATTTCTGATTCTCTAGCATCCAAGTTCATTCGTCCTTCCTCATCTCCAGCGGGGGCGGGGTTCTTTTTTGTGGGGAAGAAGGATGGATCTCTGCGACCGTGTATTGATTACCGGGGGTTGAACAACATCACGGTAAAGAATACTTATCCTTTACCGTTGATGTCTTCAGTCTTTGAGCGATTAAAGGGAGCATCCATTTTCACAAAATTGGATTTACGTAACGTTTATCATTTGGTTCCCATAAGGAAGGGTGATGAATGGAAGACCGCGTTTAATACCCCCAGGGGGCACTTTGAATACTTGGTCATGCCGTTCGGGCTATCCAACTCCCCAGCGGTCTTCCAGGCACTCGTCAATGACGTGCTGAGAGATATGGTTGACCAGTTCATATATGTTTACCTGGATGACATATTGATTTTTTCATCTTCTCTCCAGGATCAACACATCAGGATCAATCTGTATTGTAAAAAGCGCTATATAAATAAAGGTGACTTGACTTGACTTGATTTATACAAATCGTAATCAATCAGCCAAAAAAACATGGTTAGTTACTATACTTTTACTATAGTAAAACCATGGTTAATTTTCGTAAGGGAAAAACATCATTCATGATAATGCAATAACATGTTCAGTATTAGGATTTTTCCCTATGTAGTTATTGGTGTGCTAATTTTGACATTTAGGCAATTTAGATGATACAGTTTTGTTAAATCTCGAGTATTTACATCATTTTAAGATAAAACAATACATGGTCGTAATGCAATAATTTGAATTTAACTCAAATTAATTTATATTATGTGCAAATAAATTACAGTGAGGTGGTTGTTTTGCAACAAGGTGGAGACATGTTAATAAAAAAAAGTGAGAGGTATAAGAAAATTTGAACACACACACACACACACACACACACACACACACACACACACACATACACACACACACACACACACACACACACACACACACACACACACAGAGAGAGAGAGAGAACAGAAGTGAGAGACAGACAGATATCAAGGAAAATGAAGAGAATGAAAAGGAAAATGGAAGTGAAGGTGCAGTTCAAGAGATAATTTTCTATTATTGTGCATGCCCCAGGATCTAAACCTTTTTTATGTGATGGCCATACAAAAATAGGGTTGTCCATGGTTTCAAAATTTGTTGTGGGTGTATGGGATGGCCTGGATGAGTGTGATATTTCCCGGCCTGAAATTTTGCCCTCCCAGACCAATCACTGATGGAAGTTGTGAAACGTGTCTCACAGTGGAATGCCCTCCGGCTTTTTTCATGGACCAGTGGCTTGAGGCCAGATTGACCGCTGCAGATAATATTTTTCATTCCATTAATGATGAGTCTCTTCACCTGTACTATTTTCTAGAGTGGGCACTACCTAAATTCACAGACCTTAATCAATATTTTCAAAGTGAAAAGGTGGTGATTACTTCACTGAAGAGCAAGGTCTGTGAAACCTACACAGATCTTCTTCTCACCTTCATGGACAGAGACTATGTTCTGCGCACTCCATTGAATCAGATCGACATAAATCACAGCCAAAACCTCAGACCACTAAACATGCTGTACTTGGGTGTAAAAGTGATGCAGCATGTCCAGCAGACTAAGATTCCAGCAGCCACCCTGACAGATTTTCATGTGCGCTGTCAGAATTTTCTCCTGGTTGCCTGCGGAGAAATCAAGAAACGGTTTGACTTTGATGATGCCCTCTTGACCCAAATCGTGTGCCTCTCCCCTGCCGCTGTGACTGATGCCAAGATACGAGCCGAGCGTCCGTCTTTGCTTCCCCTCATGCAACAAGTGCTACGGTTGATTGACGTGACAGACGCAGACAGTCTCCAAGCCATCGATGACCAGTGGAGGCTATTGCCACTTGTAGCTTTAAGCGAAGATACAAAGGCAATGGATGTTGATGAATTCTGGCACCATATCTCTACTTTGGTGGATTTCATCGGGGTAACCATGTTCAGTGAATTAGGAAAGTTTGCCCTTGATGTTCTCGTGTTTCCCCATTCAAATGCATCATGTGAATGTGTTTTTTTCAAAAGTCAACCTCATCAAAACAAAGCCACGAAATTGGCTCATTACAGACACTCTGAATGGGCTCGTGCACACCTCAGAGTGTGTTTAGAATGCGGGAGGGTGCCCTGCTTTTAAGCCAACGAGCACTATGTTGCGGTCCATGACGGCATCAAATCTGTACCGCAAAAGGACCCCCTCAACATCAGGCAACACTCAGGCATCAGATGACAGCGACTCAGAGGTGGAGTTTGGACCTTCCCACTAAGGTACAACTAGTTATTTATCTTTTGTGGTAATTTGCAGGTTATGTCAAAAAGTTAAATAGCTGTTTTCTGTAAGTTTGACTCGTGTACGATAATTTTCTTCAAAATATGATAATTTTGAACTTCTGGTAAATGATGACAATTTTTGATGTAAAAATCATACTAACATTATAAGGGCACCCCAGGAAACATAATAAAATAATCCAGTTCATCACCCCTTTAATGGTGACTTTCTGCTAAATAACTCCTTTAGTCTTCAAGGAAGTATGGAAGGTTGGACGAGTTTGGAAAATCACAAGGGTGGTTAAATGGTGAAATAATTTAAATTTTAAGAGGCCTATTTTAGCATGAATCTAAGAATATCTCAGTATCCACCCCTTTTGATATCATACACTCCAGTTGGCTTGGCCTCAAGTGTGTGCAAAACCTAATGATTTATAGATACTACTGGAATGTTTTATAGAGCATCTTGTGTTTTTTTAGTGAAAGCAATGAATGATGATGTTTTGTACAAAGAAAAGTCAATGTCACAAATTTTGTATGATTTGATTAGAGTTCGTGCAAAATCTTGAATATTTCTTTGTTTAATGTCACGTTTTCTTTTTGAATTATTTAACTTTCAATGTGGTCTCAGGCTTTTTGACCTAACAGTACACCAGTGAATGGGTGAATATTCCAAATTTAAACAACGTATTTATTCTGTAAGTAATTTACCTTAATTTTGATATTTTGAATATTGAGAGCTTTGAACACACATCTGGTCAAACCTACGCTGGAACCTGGAGTGGAACTGACTGGAACCACACTCTGCATGCTTTTTAAAGACAGAGTCGTCTATGCACACCCTTCTGTTGACCTGTCTCACCCTGAACGCTCTTCTGTTGACCTGTCTCACCCTGAACGCTCTTCTGTTGACCTGTCTCACTCTGAAAACCCTTCTGTTGACCTGTCTCAGCCTGAACACCCTTCTGTTGACCTAAGTTTAATATATTTTGCTGTTTATCTATATATGTTTATCTATGAATTACATTAGAGAAATTATATTTGATAATGGAAAAACAAACATTCATTTTAAATGGCCTTTTTTAAAGGAATCTAAAAATATTTAATATAATAACAGGCCATTTAATAATAAAAGTATAATAAAAAAGATTTTTATGTTGCTAATAGCCATGCATTAGTCTATAAACTTTGTGTACAGCATAGCGCTAGCAATGCTAAAGTCATGGGTTTGATTCCCATGGAATGCATGAACTTGATCAAATGTTTACCTTGGTTGCATTTCAAGTCGCTTTTGATAAATCTGGCAAATTAATAATAATGTAAATGTTCTTTTTAGAATTTATCACAGACTCAGCCTCAAACCTTAGTTTAAGCACCATTACTAGCCCAGACAACCCTTACGGAACAAAAAATATAAACTATATTTAACCCTGTCAATTTTGCCCCAATAAAGTCCTGAAATGACCTTAATGCAAACACTTAAAACTAGAGTAAAATGCAATATCTAGTTCGCCACTAGGTGGCAGTGCACAATGAAACGTTCTTCTTCTGGCGTTTTCTGGCATTAGCCTTGCCTTGAAAAAGCCTGGAAAAACGGGAGCCAGAGCAGAAGTAAATATTAAGATTGAAATTGATTTGGAAAACGAAATATATCCTCGAGGTTGAACTACATTGAAAATTAGACGACACCTGTTGTAAAACAAAGTTATCTCGGTGAGTGAAAACTATAATTTTGTGTTAATTAGCTAAAATGGTGAAATGACTAAGAAGTTTATATTTCAACGTTACAGTGGATTAAAAAAAAAAAAAACAGTCTGGCTATCTACAATAGATTCTTAGCCTGCCTATAAGCAGAACTACCACCGTAGGGTTACATATATATAAACTATAAATATAAAATATAGCTGTGAGCAGCAATTACGGGCCCAAGCTGGTGGCATCGCAACCCCGGGGTGGCGGTGCCGCCGGCTTTGGCCCTTCATAGATGTATATATATATAAATAAAAGACAGAAAATATTACTTGTCTTACCTTATTCTGATTTTATGATACACTCAAAACATTCCACAACAAATCCTTTTAATTTAATGTAAAAATAAAAACGAAAGTAAGCAATGCTGGGCTCACGTAACCCTCTCATTAGAATCAAAATGTTTCAACATTTGCCATGTATTTGGATGCTAAACTATTCTTTATTATAGGCTTTGTACTTCACTTGTGTTCCAATATCGACGGAAAAAATCATCCTCTTCACACGCGCAAAAATGTGCTTGGAAACATCACAGTGGGGCGGTGCTTACTGTGAATGGTACAAATTGTACTACTGACTATTTAAACAGAGCAGTGTAATTTTTATATGTTAGGTTGACTATTTTATTATAATATTTTATTAAGGCTATAATGAACAGGCTGTGATGTCAAGATTGCAATGCTGGAGTGTGTGTGTGTGTGTGTGTGGCGCAGGTGCAGACACGGTCGAACAGTAGAGACAAAAACATAAATACTCCGTCATTTTGTTCATACAGGACATCATTCAAACTGCAAAGTGTTAACTTATATTTGTGTACAGTCGAAATAAAACACAACATTGTGCTTTTGTAAAATAAATTAGAGCAATCTGCCCCCGAAATGGCGCTAATTTTAAAATTAAACTAAAATGCTCACGGCTGCACAGGCATTCATAACGGTGCGCGTCCACGACGAGGAACGGGCAGAACAGAGTCAACGTTTTTTAGTTCATTCCTACTTCCATAGGAATTCATTGAAAACGCTCGCTCTGCACCATTATCCATGTCAGTGCGGACGAACATATTTTATTTTCGTTTTTAAGTTAGCGATTCAAAAGCCCCCAGCTGTTTCACGCGTTGATTAACCGGTGTTAAAATATTCTCACCGTCACATACCTAGTATATTTTTATATAGATACAATAGGCCTACCTGATTTTGAACACAAGAGGGCAGTATAGCACTATGAATGACATAATTTATTTATTTTTTGGACTAAAAAAACATTCTGGATGTTTAATTATTAAATTGAAAAAAAAAAAAGAATAAAATGGGTTTAGTTCTGATATTTGTATCATTTTATATAGAAATAAATGGTGTATAATTACATTTTTAGAAGATATGAGGCTTTTAGTGTTTCCTTTTTTGACATTTCTTTAATCCCTCGCCATAGCAAAACCATTTGAGATATTTATTATCTGTTTACAATTTAGCATCTTTAATGTATTTTCATCAAGTCGAAAAAGTTTGGTGGGAATAAAATAAACCACTTAAGAGGAGTGGGTAAAAATTCATTGGCTGATTTTGCAAAGAAATCCACATTCAAACCAAAATATCTGACTTCCTGTTGGTCGGAGCTAATGACTGTAAATTAGAAAGTTGTCCGGCTCGATGAGACCAATATACGTACTGATTTTTGTAACTGTTGGTAAAACTAAAACCCCCACTTTTGTCAAAAGCATTTTGAAAGTGACACACTTCCTGCTGCCAGTTGGTGGCGCTATAACTTTGACTCACAGTAGTTACATCCATCTGATTATCCTCTTACCACAAACACACTGCTTGAATTTCATCAAGATCAGTTAATGTGTGCAGAAGTTATAACACTTCGTGTTTCTCTTTTCTCGCCATAAATTCGTGTCCTCGCCACGGCCAAAGCGTTCGTCAAAAATCCGTCCGCAATTTAGCATCCTCAATGTCTTGACTTCATGCACACAGAGTTTGGTGGCGATTGGATGAATTCTCTAGGAGGAGTACATCAAATTCCATAGCTTGCGTTCTCCAAACAACCCATAATAGCCGACTTCCTGTTGGGCTGGCGTAAAACTTCGCCCTTTCAGGGCTTGGGCCCTAATTAAGTGTCCAATAGCGACACCATTTGACAGCTTCAAAAGAGCTTCGTGCAGAGTCCGTTTACCGTTACTTTAACCCATACAATTAGTATTATGCATTTCCTGAACATGTACTTGCTAATCAAAGACTTTATATGAACAAAATACTAATCTATAAAACACAATCTGTCTTCCGACCTTTTACTATTGTGTCATTTGATGTTGATATGCGCGAGGGGGAGAGAGCAATACAGTGCTCGTGTTGTTTGAAGACGCGCGGCTGGGGCTCTCTCTCTCTGCTTGTTCTTATGCGCCCTGTCCACTGATCTAAATAATTCGTTGTTACGACGACTTATTTGTTCCCTCCTTTTAATAAATCGTGGACACGTTGAACTAATTCCCTCCCTCATTTTGATTTAACGAATTACAACGTGGCCACAATATAGTAAAACGAGGGAACAAATTAGTATAACGTGCTGAGGTATTATTAATTCGTGGCCACGAAACAATATTCACCTGAATATTCACCAATTCACAAAAATATAGGTCTTTAGCACTCACTATTTAATTAATAGTATCAAACTGTTTCTTACCTGAAGATAGCTCTTCAGTGAAGGCCGACTAGTGTTCTCATACAGCTTTTTATTCCTTTTGCAAAGAAATTGCCGTTTTTTAATAAGCAGGAAAAATTTCCGACTTTAAACAAATACCCATTTAAATGCTTAGGATGTTTGCGTTGTGAGAATGTACAGGGAGACTTTAGATTTAAAAACTGTCTCGTTAGGCAATGTTTTTTTTCAGTCAAATCATAAAATTTCCTATTGTTTCAATAGAACGCGTGAGCTCAGCTCACTAGGGAATACCAATATGGCGGTGCGGTGGCTTCACTGTTTATGACGTCATGAACTATCCAGTCATTCTATATAGATCAGTGGGGGCGACGAGAGGCATGCTTTTAACTGGTCAAACGCTTGTTGACACAGCGTCGTCCATTTAAACCCTTGTCCCTTTTTTTTCATTGAATTTAGGGGCTCAGCAATTTTAGAAAAATTGGGCACAAACCGGTGGTACCATCCAGATAAGCCCAGGAACCGCTGAACTTGATGCCTTTAGTGCTCACCACATGACCCAGAAAAGTGATTTCTGAGAGACAAAACTTGCACTTTTTCAAGTTAATAGTCAAACCAGCAGTTTCCAGCCTGTGGAGAACAGTATGAAGGTCACAGAAATGCTGGTTTACGGAGGGAGAATAAATGATGATGTCATCAATGTAGACAAAACATATTTTACTTCTTAGCTCCCCCAGGACTGTCTCCATCAGCCTCTGGAAGGTAGCAGGTGCATTTTTTTAAACCAAAAGGCATAACGTGGAAGTGATATAGACCTGCAGGCATGATAAAAGCAGTCTTGGCTTTACTATCAGGGTCCATTGTCACTTTCCAATACCCGCTGTTGAGGTCTATGGTAGAGAAAATGGATGCCCCAGAGAGTGATTCTAGGATCTCTGTGATATTTGGAAGGGGGTAAGCGTCATTTTCTGTAGTTGCATTGACTTTACGGTAGTCTACACAGAACCTTAGTTTTCCATTTTTCTTTGGAACAAGGACTACTGGTGAGGCCCAACCAGAATGTGAGGGATCCACAATTCCTTCTTTCAACATCACCTCCAATTGTTCCTCCATTGCCTGTTGTTTTACAGGGGACAACCGATAGGGCCGTTGCTTGATAGGTACCTGACAGGTGGTGTAAATGCGTTGTTTCAGGACATCCGTTTGTCCAGTTTGGCGAGTACATACTCGTGGGTTACTTTTTAGGATTTGAAGTAGCTGCTGCTTTTCATCCAGGGGTAGATGTGCTTTACTTACAGCATCCATAATTAGTGTTGCGTCATCCACACTGTCAGTTTGTAGCATGGTCAAAAAAGGTTGGAGAGGAGGAACAGCACTTAACAGGGACAAGTTTAGTTTGCTTTTGCTGGTTCTTTTCTCCTCCTTCATGGGTGGCGAGTTAACAAGGGGTTCACTGGCATTTCCAGGTTGAAATGGATATTCTTCAGCAAGGTCAGACTTGAAGGAATATTTGTGTTCACTGACATTAATCTGCAGGCCGCTGAAAAAGATAAAGTCCAAACCCAGGACGATGGCCTAAGCAAGGGCTTGAGAAGGGAGGACAACAGCAGGTAATGTAATGGCTTTAACATGTAGATGAATTAGGGTAACCAGATTTCTCAGAGTGGAATACAGGACAGACACAGAACCCACAGACCCACAACACCTACTGCACACATACAAGTATTTACACTTAATAATATTGTTAGCTATGTAAAAAAATAAATGTAGACTAAAATTGCAGATCAGTGGGAACAAGATGGTGCAACAGCATCATTCACTGTTGCCATTTTGTATTTTTCACTGGAACCAATTTTTTCCAGCGTGCACTTGTCTTTCAAGAGTTTATCATAAAATGCGGAGCAGTCCAGTCCGAAATTAATTCGTACGAAAAGCATTGCCTTCATTGTTGTTACACTCAGTCGAGATTTACATTACATTTACATTTATTCATTTAGCTGACGCTTTTATCCAAGGCGACTTACAATTGCTATATATATGTCAGAGGTCGCACGCCTCTGGAGCAACTAGGGGTTAAGTGTCTTGCTCAGGGACACATTGGTGTCTCACAGTGGATTCGAACCCGGGTCTCTCACACCAAAGGCAAGTGTCTTATCCATTGCGCCACACCACCCCCTATTTTTCATCCATCCATGATGCATTCATTAACGAGAACACACGCTCCACAGGTGCAGATGTACCAGGCAGGCATAAAACAAACTCCACAGCCAAAGACAAGACTCCAAAGTTGAGTGACTTGCTCCCCATCTCACTAAACACGTCTGTCCATCTATCAGACACAGCCACCTTGTTTTAGTTCCACTCAGTGATGTGACAAGTGGCACAGGCCCACTCATCAAAGAGCATGGTTTCGTCAACCGATGTGAGAGCAGGTATTCTTGAGTGGAAGTTGCTGAGGCTGCTCTGAATGTCTCTCCATTCTGGAACACTTCTCAGTAGGACCCACTCTAGTTCTTTTGTATTCTCCAGTGAGCAGCTCCAATTATCATGGTAATCCACTGATGCTGAGTAAAAGCTTCTCACTGCACAATAAAAATCATCAGCTTTTATGTCACCAGCTTCAACAAGGGTGTCTAACTGTGTTTTGATGTCAGAGGGAATAAATGATTCCTCCAACCTGGCCTGCAAGACATTTCTCAGATCATAAATGTGCAAGCCACTTCTGTGGCAGATATATTGTCTTGCTCTACTGTCTCCAGTGCATGATGGAAAGCTGCAGTTTGCTTAAGTGCAAATCCAAGCCAAAGTTTTGTGCAAGGGTTGCTGAATGTGTCTCTTAGAAACTTTGGGCACTTTTCTTGAGAAAGAAAGTATGCACATAGACCATCAAAAAGGTGCAGAATTCGTTCAAGAGCTGGACCAAGAGAGAGGAAATGTGTGCTACCATGCTGCAGTAATTTCTAAAGTCCAGCTGTACAAAGTCACAAAACTCCTTGAGCTCCTTTACACGCACTGTATAGATATGAAAGTATTTGTATACCTTCACAGTAAAACACTCCAAATCAATCGGTAAGCAATCCACTGCTGTTTGCAGGGTATTGTGGATGATGTGTGCATTACAGCCAATGCCCAGAATATCCCTTCCTAGCTGCATTTGCAGCTTTCTCCAGATATTGCCTTTACCAGCACTTTTAACACCGTCAAAGTTTGTGTTAGTGTTATCAGCACAAAGTGCAACTATTTTCTGAGCAAGACTATGTTTTTCAATGACATGGGAAATGTAGGCAGTTTGCAAATCCAATGTCTCACCTGGCAGAGATGAAAATTCAATTATCTTGACCTTTACACCCTCTAGTGGCTTGAAGTATCACACAAGCACAGGGAGCAATTTAATGTCTTTGTGGTTGGATGCATCCACAGTTAATGTGACAAAGGAGCACTTGTCCAAATCATGCTGAACTTCTTCCTCTGACAAAGGACCAAGAACGTTGCATATTATAGCTTCAGATTTAATGCGAGCAGAAGAAAATTTCAGATCATACATATTTCTTAATCAATTTTGCAGTGCAAGTCATCTGACCGAAAACTATGGCCATGAATAACAGAATGATATGCAAAAAGTTCTTGACTTGCATGCACTTTATCAGATTCGCAACTTTGCTTCACAAAAAATTCACTGACACTTGGAGTAGCACACTTACTTTTAGCAGCGTCCATGTGTTTTTTTGTGTGCATATGCTGCGTAATGTCGGCTCGGCCTCCATGAGCAATGGAAAAGCGAGCCCCGCAAATGTCGCATCTTAATTTACTTGCCTCTGATAGTGACTCTCTTTTGAGAAATTTAAACTCTTTTTGAAGATCCTCGTTAAATGTACACGCACGCTTCTTTGACATCTTTGCACCTGAGTCAAGCTTATCCGTTCTCTCGTCTCGTATACTTAACTGTGACGTCGGATTCCGCCTTCGCTAACTGCAAGTTGATTGAGGGAATTGTGATTGGATGGAATTGTCCTTCTGCCTTCTCTTATTGGATGGAATTTTTTTTTCTCTAAAATATACTATGAGGTGATTTGCTAGTTTCATTAGGCTATTCTGTATGAGAGGAGTACTCACGCTATCACTCAGCAAAAAATAAATAAATAAATAAATATATATATGAATAGTGGTGTTTATCCATCCTAAAGGACTCTCACCTTTGCCATTGGCCAGATAGAGAGGACCATAAGACCATGGTTGGAGTTGGTCCTGGATGGCAAGCTGCTTCATAAGATTTTCGTGAATTAGCGTGTAACTTGCTCCAGTATCCATGATGGCTTTCCCCATCCAAAATCCAATGCGGATTGGGACTACTAATTGCTGTATATAAAAAAAGTATATTTTTTATCAACACAATTTACTTCAAAAATAGTAGAAGAATAAACAAGAGAAAAATCAACACTCTTTAAATCGCGGTAGCAATATATCTTCAAGTTCAAAAAATAGAGAGAGAGAGAAAAAAACAACAACAAGAGAAAAACTAGCACTCGTTAAATCTGCGGCACTGAGTGCTGTGTGTGTGTGTGTGTGTGTGTGTATGTGTATATGAATTAATTTCGGGTCTGGGAATATAGCAACACTGACCAAGTTGGCTGCACGGGTGGTCAAGAGTGACTCGGGAACATCGGCAGCGTCAGCCCGTCTTGTTCCTATCTTTTTCCCTGCTCCACCAAGCCACCGGTTTAGGAGTACGGTGCAAAACTCCAGAAATTTTCTCCAAAACTTGAGAAAGCATTCGTAAGCCAAAGGACACACCTGCTAGCGAGAGGCTAACCAAGCAGCACTACCTCCTCTCAACGATTCCCGAAAACACACACTTTTCTCACGAAATCCACCCGCAATGACTGCCTCCAACGGGAATGTAACGCACCCCAATCGTCAGTTGAACATGCCAATTTTCCTCTCCTCCAATCCTGCCAGAGTATAGTTTTGGGAGGAGGTGACAGAAAATGAAAGTACTTAAAGGGGCAGTACAAAAAATATCTGTATTGCTACAAGTGGCCCTCCAGTTTTGCAGCCCTGGGCTGAATAAATATTGTTTACATCCCTCACCTTTTATACTGATTCAGGAATACAAATAATTACCTGAGAGTGATCAGGGAGCAGGATATAAGATACAGGATAGCCTCAAATCCCAGGTCAAATGATGCTGTCGACTACAACTCAATGTATAATCAATGTCACCAATATCAGGAGGGTGCTTCTCATTTCTTTAATTGTCCATTCTCATCTTCCTTCACTCCAACTAAAGGAAAGAATGCAAGGTGCAATGCGAGAATTGAGTAATAGACATAGGCTATGTTTAAAGTGTGACAATTTTGCTCATGTTCATGTCACTTGCACTTCAAAAAACCTTTAATCTGAAAATTCCTAATAAATATTACTAAAGCAAGATGCACTTAAGTATGTAAAAAAGTATGGCTTTAAAAAACAAAAAAAACCCCACTTGAATAACTTTTTTAATTAATGTATCTACTCAGTAACAATACAAATCAAGAACAAAAACAACAACATGCAAAACAAAGGAATAGAGAATTTTTTTTTCACATTATTTAAAAAAAGAATTAGGTGATCCATGAACTTCTGTAATATGCATGTGTGAATATTATGTTTTTTCTCTAATGAGGAAGCAACTGTTTTTCAGTCACTTTACCCGAAGGCTAAACCAACCCCCAGTGGATTAGAACAAAGGTAACGCAGTTGAAAATACCCATTGTGGTTTGAAAACGCCTCACTGATTGGGTAACACCCACTAGCATTCCACAAATATATGCTTTAATGATTCTATGATTCACTACTAATACATATTAGTACAATGTTACTGTCACCACCCATGCTGTCAGCTTTCATCAAAATACTTTTAACCTTAAAATGTGAATCTCAACCAAACTCAACATTTTATCAATGTCACCTTGCTATCTTTATTTTTGAACAAAAAACAGATTACTCTAAATTGTGATGTAAACATGCATTTTCTGTAAAGATGCTTTGAAATGATAAATGTATTTTGAAAAGCGCTATACAAATAAATGTGAATTGAATTGAGTCTTTGAATTGTACAAATCTTTAAAACAATGTTGCCTAGGCAAGTTATATTTTATGACTAAATCATCAAAGGAAACTAGAGATTCTTCCTCAAACAGATCATATTTGCTAATAAACGGTGTGAATTCATCAGGGTGTTGCTTCTCATACAATACCTGGTTTTACCAAACAAAAGGCCATGTGCTTGCACACAAAACATGGGTCTGTCATGATCCTGCCTCAAGACTAGAGAAAATCAAGGATAATGCAGAATCATGACAGAACCCCCATCCCCCCCCCCCCCCCCCCCCCCCCCCGGCTTCCAGACGCTCCTCAAGAGGACATCAAACATGAGACAAGACCGACTGAGACATAGACACGAACCCACAAAACATAACAAATAATAAAGGCATACACGAATATACAATGACAGGGTTAGGGTGAAAAATTAAGAATAATAAAAAAGGAAGGGGGGGGAAGGGGGGGAGGCGGGACAAAAAAGTTCATAGGGGGAAGTCCATGGTGAACAGGTGGAACGGGGGTCTTGAGACTTCGGGCAGAGGGTTGAGGAATCCGGGGAGACTTGGGTGAAGAAACATGAGGTGGAGTCTTGGGGAAAACAGTCCGGGAATGGGCAGCGACAGGGGTGACCGAGGAAACGCACGGGGGTCTGGCAACAGTGGGAGCCGCAACGGAAACAGACACAGGAGGTACTGCGGGTGACAGGACAGGAATCTTGACGGGAGAAACAGGAGGCAACAAAACAGGAGACAAGACAGGAGGGGTAACAGGCGGCTGAAGAGCTGAAACAGGCGCCGGGCTCTCAGCAACGAACCCGGAACCAGCGCTCTCCAAAGCAGAATCGGACTCGACACTCCTCATCTCCACTTCTGTAGTGGCATCGACTGTAGCAGACTCTGGAACAGAGCTCTCTGCTGCTGGTTTGGGATCCGCACTCTCTGTAACTGGCTTGGGATCCACGTTCTCTGCAGCTGGCTTGGGATCAGCCCTCTTTGCAGCTGGCTTCGGAACAGCGCTCTTGCAGCTGACTTGGGAACAGCGCTCACTGACGCAGTGGGCTCAGGACTAGAAGACATGACAGTTTTGACAGGCATTTCAAGGATCTTGGCAAGACTTGACAAATAATCAGACAGGGCCTTAGCAGCAACGACTACAGGCATCTCTTGACGAGCTGATACAGACCGCAATACTGCTTCAGCAGCTAAATCGGCCGTGGCTCTCTCTGCAGTTAACCCAGGAACAGCGCTCACGACTGCAGCAGACTCAGAAACAGCTTTCACTGCGGCAGTCTCAGGAACAGTATTCTGCACAGCAGTCCTCGGAACAGCCTTCTCGGCAGCAGGTTCAGGATCAGATCTCTCTACTGCAGACTCGGGAACTGCGCTTTCAGCAGCAGGTTCAGGATCAGCGCTCCCTGCAGCAGAATCCGGAACTGCTCTTTTCACCGCAGACTCGAGAACTGTGCTCTCTGCAGCAGGTTCAGGAACCGCTTTCCCTGCAGCAGACTCCGAAACCGCCCTTAGAGCAGCAGGTTCAGGAACAGCGCTCTCAGACGCAGCGGCGGGTTGAGAAACCTTCGCGGACTCAGGAGGTGACAGAGATGGGTGACAGAAAGCTCCCTTCTTCCTCCTCTTTCTCCTTGGCCGCGGAGCAGAGGCCATAGCCGGACTGCTTTGTTCAACCTCAATGTAAATCCCTCCCCCTAAATGTCTATAAATTTGCAAGGCAACTGTATTGAGTTAGTCTTGATGATGATGATGAACTACAGACTACTTGGAAGAATAAATCTCTTCTGCTTATAAGATCCATCTCAAGTCTCCTGGTTTTTGCTTCGATGAAGGAATAATAAGTTCCCAACAATTTGCTGCCGCGACCCGGATGGAGAAAAAGGAAACTCAAAGAACTTCAAGCTCAAAGATCTGAATCTTGAAACTTCAAGCTCAACAAAAGATCTGACAAAGATTGCCAGACTGAATCTTTCCAGCTTCCTCCAGATTGAAAACTTCAAGCTCCAAAAAGATCTCAAAGCCTGACTGAGTTCCAGACTGAATCTTGAAACTTCCAGCTGAACAGAGATTTCCAGACTGAATCTTCCTTTACAACCAAGGGTTGGTGAGTTTCACTCCATTCAAAGAACCGTTGCAAACCAGTACAAATTTGTTTTTTCCTCTGCGCCGTTCAGAGAAGTTAACAAACAGCTGTAGGGTTTGGTTAACTAAGTTATCCTCTAAAAATGGTCTTTTAGAGATGAAATTTATCCTCTGTTTTCAGGCAGGGAAGATTAGCGTAAAGCGCTAGTACTTTGTGTTATCCTTTGCTCTGGGCAAGGAAGGTTAACAATAGTTGATCTGTGTTAACAAGTGTACCCTCTATTGTAGACAGTAGAGAGAAGTTTTTAGTGTTTGTTTGTGTGGTAACAAAGCAACTCACAAAATGGTTAGAAGGAATACTAGGCTGATTCCCACAACAGAGAAAGGTGGATTAGCTAGCCCATTATGGACAGACAATGAGTTTAAGTCTTTGTTAAGAGAGCACATGGACTCAATCGTGACTGAGGAAGTCAGATTGAATTTGACAAAGAAATTTGGCATTGATGCAGACAAAGTATGGTCTATTGAAGATTGTAAAAAGGTGCTTGGAGCAAGCATCCGCAAAAACAATGTGAAGGGCATTATTTGTTGTCACAGAGAATTTGTTTTAGCAAAAGCTACAGAACAGTCTAAGCGCAACTCAGAGCTATAGAAACAGATCGAAGAGCTCCGTACTAGATTATCTTCTGTGACTAAGAAAGTAAACCACAACAAAGATGCAGAAAAAACTGATGTGGAAGAAGTTAGTCAGCCTGATAACAATTATCCTGACTTAAAAGCTTTCTTTGAAACAGATGTAGCCATCCAATCAGTAACTGATGAGCCTGTAGATTCAGTGCAGGTTTGTGGGGCTAGGAGATGATCTCAGGGAACTGAAAGTGTTACTCCCAACTCTTCTGTTGTCCAAATGCAAACTGTTGCCAAAACATCGTTAGGTCCTAAAGATGTAGAGAGACTATCCCAGAGCTTACCCTCAGCACGCACAAATTTTTCTGAATTTAGAAGAGCATTGATCAGTAAAATGCGTCTTTACGACATGTCGTTGCCAGAAGTCACACAGCTGATGTCACAAATTCTAACTGAATCTGAATTCAACAATTTTGAGTCTGCTGTTACTTCCGAACTACAACATGCCAGTAAAGGCGATTTGAGAGAAGGTGTTTTGAAAATCCTAAAGAATATCTTAGGACCCAATATCGATTGGTCGAAAATTACCAATTGTGTACAGAAGAAGGGTGAAACTATTTGTGAGTACACAGAACGATTCTGTCAGTCAGCTGCAGCGTACAGTGGAATAGCAGACACTCCAGAGAAGGTGTTAGGTGATAATGGCCCTTTGGTTCGCACATGGTTTCATTGTCTTTTGCCAGAACACAGAAAGGCGTTGCCTTACTTAAACATCACATGGTGTGCGAGAACCCTGCAAGACAACTTGGACAGTTTAGTTACTTGGGAAAGAGACTCTGATGTCAAGGCAAGAGTAAAAATTGCAGCAGCATCCTTTAAGGGCAACACAGAGAATGAACAGAAACGCAAACGTCCTAAGAGAGAGGGCAGCTGTAATTACTGTGGTAAACCTGGCCATTGGATGAATGAGTGTAGGAAAAGCAAAAAGAATTTTAAAGGAGTTAACAAGGTTACTCAGCTTCTGCTCAGCCTGCTTGCTATTCTGAAGCAGCCCCTTCCCTCTTCGTTAAACTCGTGGGGCAACTTGATACGGTGTTAACCATTTAGGCTGTGAGTGCTTAATTTCCCCAGTAACTCACAACAAAGATGAAAGACTTATTTTTGTTTAATAGAACAAAAGGAAAGTGACTGTCTCAGCCTTTCTTTGGGAGACATTAAGTAAGACTCACAGCCTTAAATGTTATACCACAGAATATTCCAGTCAGACACCTCTGTTATGATGCCTATTAGGACTGATGTTTCACTGGAGAATGGAAATGTGCCAATTTTCTCACACACTGTACAGTTGTTTCCCCCTTCTACAGGGACAGGATAGGAGACACGGACAAGTGAGGTGCCCTGGGAAGAACTGAACGCAACAGGCGTTCGGGGGTGAACCCAGGGTGAAGACACTACCTCATGCGCCTTTCCCCATTTAGTCCATCCTTACCTCACTGGTCCATAGGTGTCGAATCAATTAAGATTAGGAAAAGAAAAAAACACTATACGATCACAATGTTTACTGTAATATAGTTATATGTAAAAACTATATGGTCACCTGAAGTTTTACTTTGATAAGAGTTAGACGTAAAACCACTATACGATCAAGTGACTTATGGAAGAATGAAGTCTATGCATGAATACTGCTGGTCTGCCGTTTCTTTGTTTTCTTGTGTTACAGGTATGTGTTGATGACTATGCAAGCGGAAACCTGATGTAAAGCATCACCTCAGATTTCCATGAACAAGCCTCATGAGGGACGAGTCATCAGAGCGACTCTACGTGGGAAATGGACTCTACAGGAAACAGACTTCACAGCAATTCAGACGCCATGGACTTTCAAGACTTCCACTCTTATGCTACATGGTTTTCTGTTTGGTGTCAACAGTTATGGTTTTGAGAAGAACTATGACGCTCATGTAAATCAAGGACACAACACAGAATAAGTTATACGTGCCTGTAACTTACACAAGTTACAAGAATGAACTTGCTATGTGCATGTAACTTACACAAGTTACAAAAATTAACTTTTGAGTGTCTAAATTTATATTTTGTGAGTTTTTAAGAACTCTCAAAGGGGGAAATGTTGGATTACAATTTTATTAAATGTTTAATTTAGTTTGCAACAGTAAAAGTTGAGTATATTGAAGTTAGCATTTTAAGGTTAGGTTAGGATAATGGTATCAACAGTTCCTGCCAGTCCTGTTTTCTCTATTGTATTTTAAATGAGTTTTTAATGGCTCTAGCCAGTAGCTCCAAGACGCACCTTTTGGTCTTTAATGGCTCTGGGATGGCTCGAGGATGGATCTCTTCTGCTTATAAGATCCATCTCAAGTCTCCTGGTTTTTGCTTCGATGAAGGAATAATAAGTTCCCAACAACAGGATCAAACTGGTAAAGCAAGAATGACAAAACGAGGATAACAAGAGGGCGGGGCAAGGTAACGAGACAACACAAGCACGTGGCCCAAACAAAAGGCCATGTGCTTGCACACAAAACATGGGTCTGTCATGATCCTGCCTCAAGACTAGAGAAAATCAAGGATAAGGCAGAATCATGACACTAATGGCTTTGAGATTGTCAGAGAGTGTTTGCTTTGAGCATTATTTACCTGTGCTCTTATCCAGGGCCCCACCATGGTGTCTATTTGATTCTGAAATCACCATGGCAATGGACTCCTCCTTCCTTGTTCTAAATCTCTCTTGGTTTATTCCTCTCGCTTAACCTCCAGTTTAGTCTATAACTTCATGTCATTGTGGACACAAGTAATCCAGGAATAATGCCATCCAATAAGAATCTTTTTTTCATGACTCTTGTAGTCTTTGGGATGGTACTGAGTGGGTATGTATTTACTCTTTATCACTATTTGTTGGTTTGACTTTCTATTTGGTTTGTGAATTGATGTGATAATACCTCAGTATTAATGCAAACTCTTAATTAAGTGTCTAGAAGCACTTGAGTAATTTTTCAGAAGTTGAGAAATACTCAATGCACAATATTAAATTGCATTTCTTTGAATCTGTTGCAGACTGAAATATTCAAGGGTAGTAATGGCTTATCTTAGAGTAAAATTGGGATATGAAGTGTTTAACTTCAGTATCCGTAAGAAAAAAATCGATCTATTCAGGCTAAGACTAGCATGTCTAATCTGAACGAAATGTCTTATCTGCAAGTATTTAAAGAAATCCTTTTTGGGGCTATTATGCTTTACATGTAACTCAACAAATTACATAAAAACACCCTTATGGAATAAGTCATATATCCTGTAGATTATGCCCACATCAGTCCAGCTACCAAACTGAAAAAAACCATACTAGTACGGTGAAAATTTGTGTTACCAGTCATTACTGAGCATGTTCATACACCATTATGCTGACATCTCACAAAAATCGGCTTATTGAAATAACCTGTTGGCCTGGTTTACATGCAAACCAATGAAGCCGACAACGTAGGTAAATGGCATTTGCAAGCCTTTATCAATAGGCTAGATCAGGCTATTCATGGCAGTTCCTGTCACGTTGGGTGCAATAGGGAAAACATTTGCATTTCACTCCTCCCAAAGTGCATGACTGCAGAAAAAAAAAAGAAAAAAGTTTGTATTGAATACTGATGGAGCAACAAACTTTGTGTGAAAATAAATCATAAAAGTGGTTAAATTTGTTGAAAAATCTTATAAATGTACAGGTGCTGGTCATAAAATTAGAATATCATCAAAAAGTTGATTTATTTCAAGAATTCAACTTAACAGGTGAAACTAATATATTATATAGACTCATTACATGCAAAGTGAGATATTTCAAGCCTTTATTTGTTATAATTTTGATGATTATGGCTTACAGCTTACGAAACCCACGAAATCAAAATCCCAGAAAATTAGAATATTACATGAAATCACACAGTAATTACACAGTGATACCATGGTCATTGAACCAGGTTTTGGTTATTTTGGCAGTGTGGGCCGGTGCAAATCCTGCTGGAAAATGAAGGAAGCATCTCCATAAAGCTATTATGCTTTACATGTAAGTTAATACTTGTTCAAAACAGTCACATAATTTTTAAAAAAAAGTAAAGATTATGAAAGCATTGATGGAGATCCCATAATAATTTAATATAGATTCACAGAAGTAACAACAAATATTGTATTATTTTAATATCAGATTTTTAAATATGATTATTTCATTATAAATAGGCTATGGGTATTATCTCTAAGGTGGACACCCAACTTAATATATGTTATTACCATCTGAGTCTAACCATGCCATGTCAACTAATGGAAAAGTCAGCCAGAATGTGCATGTAAAACGCATTGTGGATAGGGTAGGCAAGCTCTGATTGTACTTGAGAGACCTTCTGAATGTTCTGATCTGTGACCAAGGTTTGACAACTAATAATGAGTGGGTTTTCTTTTACCTGTTAGGGATATATATATTTTTTTTTTTTTGGTCTAACAATATTGTTATAGTGTATCTGTCGTGACACAGGCTGCCAGTCCAAAAGACAGCAAACAACAGGGAAGTAATTTGTCCTTTAGCTTTACAAAAACAACAAAGGTGAATGGAATAGGTTAGAAAACAAACAAGTATGACATACACAAATGGAAATGTTTATTCTTGCTGACGGGTGTGACCCTCTTAACTTGCTTAGCTAGTTCAACCTGTACAGACAGTTCTTTGTCAGTTTTATTCCAAATGACACACAAATAGGGTCGATACTCACAAGCTACTTATTTGGTGTCAATCTGTAAAAAAAAGTTCTATTAAATTTTAGGGCAACCAGTTTGCTCCAATTTTTTAAGTAGATTCAACTTGCCCGGGCTAACAGTGTAAACTGAAGCCTAATTGTGCTCATATTTGCTTAATAAATAAATGTATTAATGGCCAGTATGTATCATGTAGATCTTTGGGCCTTTCCAAATAGCCACGGTCTTGGCCACTTGAGAGCGTGTGTGCGCGACAGGAAGTAAGTGTGCAAGACTGTCCTGAAAAATCTTGTGAGTTCTCTCTAATTGCTAGTTCAGGTTTTGGCTGAAAGCTACAGTTTGTCCGGTCAGAACAATGATGTCTCACTCAGGTTATAATCCAAACCGTTGTCTTTATTAAATGTGCATAGATGTGTGGTTCTGGGAATAAAAAAGACAAATATAAATATGGATATGGATATAAACATATATAAAAACACAACACAATATTAATCAAGCTCATTTGGTAAAACACTGATGAATAACGGTAAATACAATCTCTATGATGATATACTTGAATAAATGGGAATGGATGCGTGTGCACGTGAATATGGCTGCTGCTGCACTTGCGGTCAAACCAAGATGTAAACAACTTTGAGCGCATGCGCGCTACCTGAGATGCAACCGTGCATGTGATTATAAGGACTAAATATGACCAATACTGACAGCGAATGACATAAATAAATATGGAATGGCAGTAATATCACAGCGGCAGAATATAATTATATAAACAACATTAAAGGCCCTCTGAAGTGCCTTGGAAATGCGTAGCTTTGTATGATGTCACCTGCTTTTTCTTCTTCATATTATTAAGTTGGCTTGGAAAAGCCAACTTACTGATATTGTACTTAAATTTATTATTATTAAGTTGGCTTGGAAAAGCCAACTTACTGATATTGTACTTAAACTTATTATTAGTGGTGCTTTTTGAAAGCATCACTATTGTTATTGCTCATACTTATTAATGGTGCTTGCTGAAAGCAAGGCATCATTAGTGTTCTCTTGCATACTTATTATTAATGGTGCTTGCTGAAAGCAAGGCATCATTAGTGTTCTCTTGCATACTTATTATTAGTGGTGCTTTTTTGAAAGCATCACTATTGTTATTGCTCATACTTATTATTATTAATGGTGCTTGCTGAAAGCAAGGCATCATTAGTGTTCTCTTGCATACTTATTATTAATGGTGCTTGCTGAAAGCAAGGCATCATTAGTGTTCTCTTGCATACTTATTATTATTATTATTATTAATGGTGCTTGCTGAAAGCAAGGCATCATTAGTGTTCTCTTGCATACTTATTATTAGTGGTGCTTGCTGAAAGCAAGGCATCACTATTGTTATTGCTCATACTTATTAATGGTGCTTGCTGAAAGCAAGACATCATTAGTGTTCTCTTGCATACTTATTATTATTATTAATGGTGCTTGCTGAAAGCAAGGCATCATTAGTGTTCTCTTGCATACTTATTATTATTAGTGGTGCTTGCTGAAAGCAAGGCATCACTATTGTTATTGCTCATACTTATTATTATTAATGGTGCTTGCTGAAAGCAAGGCATCATTAGTGTTCTCTTGCATACTTATTATTATTAGTGGTGCTTTTTTGAAAGCATCACTATTGTTATTGCTCATACTTATTATTCTTATTATTCTTATTATTAATGGTGCTTGCTGAAAGCAAGGCATCATTAGTGTTCTCTTGCATACTTATTATTCTTCTTCTTAATATTATTATTATTATTCTGGACAAAGTTTGGCGCGTAATGCGCCCCGCACCGTTTGTCACAGACTCCTGAGTGAGGTGTCAAATCGACCGGCTCATTGAGGAGAGGTGTGCAATGACTTTTCTAAGCGATCGGGTGTACGATGTTCGCACAGCGGACGAAAGAGCGGCCAAAAAAGTCCCATTGACTTTACATTGGGAGTTCTAAAAATATTTGAATCCCAACTGCCGTTTTCACACACACAGACTCCAAAGGGCCTGACAGCCCTGCGTCTCTCCCTCTCTCTCTCCCTCAGAGGATTTATATTATCAAGCAGCCAATAAGTAATGGCCTAAAATCTTCATAGCCACACCCTAGCAACCAGTTTCAGCACCCTAGCAACCACTAAGAGCTCCCTAGCAACCACCCTAAACCAAAAAAAAAATTTTTTTACATTTTTTTGTATTTTTTAACGCAATATTACACTCGTGGCCTTGCGATATTGCTCCATGCTTGTGCCTATTCGGCCATAGGCACGAGGCCGCAGGCCGAGTGCCGTACTCAAGGCACTCGTTATTAAAGATTTTAATAACTCTATAAAAACTCCATAGTAACCATCTTTGACAACTACCAACCACCTAGTAACACCATAGCAACTAAAAAAATACCTTAGCAACCATCCTGAACACCCTAGCAATGTCTAGAAATGCTCTAGTAACCACCAAAAACACCGTAGCAACCACACAGAACACCCTAGCAACTGTCTAGCAACCCCCCAGAACACCTAGCAACTGCCTAGCAACCACCCAGAACACCCTAGCAACTGCCTAGCAACGCCCTAGCATCCACCCAAAATACCATAGCAACTGCCTAGCAACACCATAGCAACCACCCAGAACACCCTAGCAACCACCAAGAATACCCTAGCAACGCCCTAGCAACCACCCAGAATACCCTAGCAACCGCCTAGCAACACCATAGCAACCACCCAGAATACCCTAGCAACCACCTAGCAACACCATAGCAACCACCCAGAATACCCTAGCAACTGCCTAGCAACTCCCTAGCAACCACCCAGAATACCCTAGCAACCGCCTAGCAACGCCCTAGCAACCAACCAGAATACCCTAGCAACCACCTAACAACACCATAGAAACCACCCAGAACACCATAGCAACCACCCAGAATACACTAGCAACCGCCTAGCAACCACCCAGAATACCCTAGCAACCGCCTAGCAACACCATAGCAACCACCCAGAACACCCTAGCAACTGCCTAGCAACCACCCAGAATACCCTAGCAACCGCCTAGCAACACCATAGCAACCACCCAGAATACCCTAGCAACCGCCTAGCAACACCATAGCAACCACCCAGAATACCCTAGCAACACCATAGCAACCACCCAGAACAGCCTAGCAACCACCTAGCAACGCCCTAGCAACCACCAAGAATACCCTAGCAACCGCCTAGCAACCACCCAGAATACCCTAGCAACCGCCTAGCAACACCATAGCAACCACCAAGAATACCCTAGCAACCGCCTAGCAACCACCCAGTATACCCTAGCAACCGCCTAGCAACACCATAGCAACCACCCAGAACACCCTAGCAACTGCCTAGCAACACCATAGCAACCACCCAGAATACCCTAGCAACGCCCTAGCAACCGTTTAGAGCCACATATAAACCATATTGCAACATATAGAAGCTATATTTCAGCTCCACAACATCGTACAGACGTGGTTGTTGGCTCGCATGCAATCATGTACAACACCCTAGCAACCGAATGGAGAGTTTTGCCACTGCAAGCACCATTTCACATTTTCTTCAGGAAATGTACATTCTAGTTATTCTTCTTCTTCTTATTATTATTTTTATTCTGGACAAAAGTTTGGCGCGTAATGCGCCCCGCACCGTTTGTCACAGACCCCTGAGTGAGGTGTCAAATCGACCGGCTCATTGAGGAGAGGTGTGCTATGACTTTTCTAAGCGATCGGGTGTACGATGTTCGCACAGCGGACGAAAAAGCGGCCAAAAAAGTCCCCATTGACTTTACATTGGGAGTTCTAAAAACATTTGAATCCCAACTGCCGTTTTCACACACACACAGACTCCAAAGGGCCTGACACCCCTGCGTCTCTCCCTCTCTCTCTCCCTCAGAGGATTTATATTATCAAGCAGCCAATAAGTAATGGCCTAAAATCTTCATAGCCACACCCTAGCAACCAGTTTCAGCACCCTAGCAACCACTAAGAGCTCCCTAGCAACCACCCTATACCAAAAAAAAAAAGTTTTTTTATTTTTTTTATTTTTTAAAGCAATATTACACTCGTGGCCTTGCAAAATCACTCCATGCTTGTGTCTATTTGGCCATAGGCACGAGGCCGCAGGCCGAGTGCCGTACTGAACCACCCAGAACACCCTCGGCCGAGTGCCATACTGAAGGCACTCGCAACCACCCAGAACACCCTAGCAACTGCTTTTTTTCAAAAAATTAAAGCAATATTACACTCGTGGCCTTGCGAAATTGCTCCATGCTTGTGCCTATTCGGCCATAGGCACGAGGCCGCAGGCCGAGTGCCGTACATAAGGCACTCGCAACCACCCACAACACCCTAGCAACTGCCTAGCAACCACCCAGAAAACCTAGCAACTGCCTGGCAACCACCCAGAACACTCTAGCAACTGCCTAGCAACGCCCTAGCATCCACCCAGAATACCATAGCAACTGCCTAGCAACACCATAGCAACCACCCAGAACACCCTAGCAACCACCTAGCAACGCCCTAGCAACCACCAAGAATACCCTAGCAACTGCTTAGCAACCACCAAGAATACCCTAGCAACTGCCTAGCAACCACCCAGAACACCCTAGCAACTGCCTAGCAACGCCCTAGCATCCACCCAGAATACCCTAGCAACACCATAGCAACCAACCAGAACACCCTAGCAACTGCCTAGCAACCATCCAGAACACCCTAGCAACTGCCTAGCAACACCCTAGCAACCACCCAGAATACCATAGCAACCGCCTAGCAACACCATAGCAACCACCCAGAACACCCTAGCAACTGCCTAACAACGCCCTAGCAACCACCAAGCATACCCTAGCAACCGCCTAGCAACCACCCAGAATACCCTAGCAACACCATAGCAACCAACCAGAACACCCTAGCAACTGCCTAGCAACGCCCTAGCATCCACCCAGAATACCCTAGCAACACCATAGCAACCAACCAGAACACCCTAGCAACTGCCTAGCAACACCCTAGCAACCACCCAGAATACCATAGCAACCGCCTAGCAACACCATAGCAACCACCCAGAACACCCTAGCAACTGCCTAACAACGCCCTAGCAACCACCAAGCATACCCTAGCAACCGCCTAGCAACCACCCAGAATACCCTAGCAACCACCTAGCAACACCATAGCAACCACCCAAAATACCCTAGCAACTACCTAGCAACGCCCTAGCAACCACCCAGAATACCCTAGCAACCACCCTGAACCCTCTAGCAACCGCCTAGCAACCACCCAGAACACCCTAGCAACCGCCTAGCAACACCATAGCAACCACGCAGAATACCCAAGCAACCACCCAAAATATCCTACCAACACCTAGCAACACCATAGCAACCATCCAGGACACCCTAGCAACTGCCTAGCAATGCCCTAGAAACCACCCAGAATACCCTAGCAACTGCCTAGCAACACCATAGCAACCACCCAGAATACCCTAGCAACCGCCTAGCAACCACCCAGAACACCCTAGCAACTGCCTAGCAACGCCCTAGCAACCACCCAGAATACCCTAGCAACCACCTAGCAATACCATAGCAACCACCCAGAACACCCTAGCAACAGCCTAGCAACACCCTAGCAACCACCCAGAATACCATAGCAACCGCCTAGCAACACCATAGCAACCACCCAGAACAACCTAGCAACTGCCTAGCAACGCCCTAGCAACCACCAAGAATACCCTAGCAACCGCCTAGCAACCACCCAGAATACCCTAGCAACCACCTAGCAACACCATAGCAACCACCCAGAATACCCTAGCAACTACCTAGCAACGCCCTAGCAACCACCCAGAATACCCTAGCAACCGCCTAGCAACACCATAGCAACCACCCAGAACACCCTAGCAACTGCCTAGCAACGCCCTAGCAACCACCCAAAATACACTAGCAACTGCCTAGCAACCACACAGAATACCCTAGCAACCGCCTAGTAAAACCCTAGCAACCATGCTGAATTTTGCCACTGCAAGCACCACTTCACATTTTCTTCAGGAAATGTACATTCTAGTTAGTGGTGCTTGCTGAAAGCAAGGCATCACTATTGTTATTGCTCATACTTATTATTAGTGGTGCTTGCTGAAAGCAAGGCATCACTATTGTTATTGCTCATACTTATTATTATTAATGGTGCTTGCTGAAAGCAAGGCATCATTAGTGTTCTCTTGCATACTTATTAATGGTGCTTGCTGAAAGCAAGGCATCATTAGTGTTCTCTTGCATACTTATTATTAGTGGTGCTTGCTGAAAGCAAGGCATCACTATTGTTATTGCTCATACTTATTATTCTTATTATTATTATTAGTGGTGCTTGCTGAAAGCAAGGCATCACTATTGTTATTGCTCATACTTATTCTTCTTCTTCTTCTTCTTATTGTTCTGGACAAAAGTTTGGCGCGTAACTCGCCCCGCACCGTTTGTCTCAGACCCATGAATGAGGTGTCAAATCGACCGGCTCATTGAGGAGAGGTGTGCTATGACTTTTATAAGCGATCGGGGGTGCGGTGTTCACCCCAGGGGCGAAAAAGCGCCCAAAAAAGTCCCATTGACTTAACATTGCGACGAACTTTGACCACACGTAGCTCTGAGCGAGGATTTCGCAGAAACGTGTGATTTGCCACATTTGAAGAGGCTGACAGGCTCTGTAAGAACATACCTCACAACGGGGTAAAAGTTGCACCCCTGGGGGGCAGGAGATGCCCAAAGTTGCCCCATTGACTTACTATGGGGAAGGAACGTCCCGTGAAACACACATGCTTTTCCTACTATGGTAAATTGCATAGGGACTTTGTATTGAACGTAGCTCTGGATCACAGTGTCATAGAGACAAGGAGGAGGGCTCATTTTACTCAGACGACCAATCAGTCTCTCAGGATCATTGTGAAGCTATCAAGCCACGCCCTAGCAACCATTTAGAGCCCCTTAGCAACAAGTTCCATAGACTTCCATTGAAAGAGTTCAAAGAGATATCTCCAGACTGAATTGTCATAGAAACATGGGGGTGGTCTCATTTGACTCGGGGCAGCAAACAGCCAATCATGAATCACCTCAATACTTCCAAGCCCCTCCCTAGCAACCATTGTCGAGCACCTTAGCAACCAAAATCCAAAGAGGGATATCTTCCATTCTGAATGTCACAGAGGCATGGGAGTTGGTTTATATCATTCATACTGACAAGAAGCCTTTGGAGTTTCATCATTGGTAGCTGCCAAGTAACTCCATAGCAACCAAACAGAGTACCCTAGCAACCAAAATCCAAAGAGGCATATCTTCCATTCTGAATGTTACAGAGACATGGGAGTTGGTTTATATCATTCATACTGACAAGAAGTCTTTGGAGTTTCATGATTGGCAGCTGACAAGCCACTCCCTAGCAAACAAACAGAGTACCCTAGCAACCAAAATCCAAAGAGGGATATCTTCCATTCTGAATGTCGCAGAGGCATGGGAGTTGGTTTATATCATTCATACTGACAAGCAGCCTTTGGAGTTTCATGATTGGCAGCTGACAAGCCACTCCCTAGCAACCAAACAGAGTACCCTAGCAACCAAAATCCAAAGAGGGATATCTTCCATTCTGAATGTCACAGAGGCATGGGAGTTGGTTTATATCATTCATACTGACAAGAAGCCTTTGGAATTTCATCATTGGCAGCTGCCAAGTAACTCCATAGCAACCAAACAGAGTACCCTAGCAACCAAAATCCAAAGAGGGATATCTTCCATTCTGAATGTCGCAGAGGCATGGGAGTTGGTTTATATTATTCATAGTAAATGGTAAATGGTAAATGGACTGCATTTATATAGCGCTTTCATAGACCTATGGCCACCAAAGCGCTTTACATTAGCCTCACATTCACCCATTCACTCACTCATTCATACACCGACGGCGGTGTAAGCCATGCAAGGCGCCATCCAGCTCGTCGGGAGCAGCTGGGGTTAGGTGTCTTGCTCATGGACACCTCGACACTTGGTCAGATGGAACCGGGGATTGAACCACCAACCTTTCGGTTTGTAGACAACCTACATGAACCACTGAGCCACTGCCGCCCCATAGTGACAAGAAGCCTTTGGAGTTTCATGATTGGCAGCTGACAAGCTACTCCCTAGCAACCAAACAAAGTACCCTAGCAACCGTTTAGCAAAACGTATATCTCTGCATCAGAACATCGTATAGAGATGGGAGTTGGTTTATATCATTCATACTGACAAGAAGCCTTTGCAGTTTCATCATTAGCAGCTGCCAAGCAACTCCATAGCAACCAAACAGAGTACCCTAGCAACCATTTTACAAGACCTACATCTCTGCATCAGAATATTGTATAGAGATGGGGGTTGGCTCATTAGTTTCAGTTGTAAAACAGTGTGTAAATATCACCATGGTAACTGTGTATTCACATCCTAGCAACCATTTAGAGCCACCTAGCAACCATATTGCAACATATAGAAGCCATATTTCAGCTCCACAACATCGTACAGACATGGTTGTTGGCTCGTATGCAATCATGTACAACACCCTAGCACCTTACCGAGTGGCGAGTTTTGCCACTGCAAGCACCACTTCACATTTTCTTCAGGAAATGTACATTCTAGTTATTATTATTATTATTCTGGACAAAGTTTGGCGCGAAACTCGCCCCGCACCGTTTGTCACAGACCCCTGAGTGAAGTTTCAAATCGACCGGCTCATTGAGGAGAGGTGTGCTATGACTTTTCTAAGCGATCGGGTGTACGATGTTCGCACAGCGGACGAAAAAGCAGCCAAAAAAGTCCCCATTGACTTTACATTGGGCATTCTAAAAATATTTGAATCCCAACTGCCGTTTTCACACACACAGACTCAAAAGGGCCTGACACCCCTGCGTCTCTCCCTCTCTCTCTCCCTCAGAGGATTTATATTATCAAGCAGCCAATAAGTAATGGCCTAAAATCTTCATAGCCACACCCTAGCAACCAGTTTCAGCACCCTAGCAACCACTAAGAGCTCCCTAGCAACCACCCTAAACCAAAATTTTTTTTTTTTTACATTTTTTTGTATTTTTTAAAGCAATATTACACTCGTGGCCTTGCGATATCACTCCATGTTTGTGCCTATTCGGCCATAGGCACGAGGCCGCAGGCCGAGTGCCGTACATAAGGCACTCGCAACCACCCTGAACACCCTAGCAACTGCCTAGCAACCACCCAGAACACCTAGCAACTGCCTAGCAACCACCCAGAACACCTAGCAACTGCCTAGCAACCACCCAGAACACTCTAGCAACTGCCTAGCAACGCCCTTGCATCCACCCAGAATACCATAGCAACCACCAAGAATACCCTAGCAACTGCCTAGCAACCACCAAGAATACCCTAGCAACTGCCTAGCAACTGCCTAGCAACCACCAAGAATACCCTAGCAACTGCCTAGCAACCACCCAAAACACCTTAGCAACTGCCTAGCAACACCATAGCAACCACCCAGAACACCCTAGCAACCACCTGGCAACAGCATCTTGCTAAAAACATCCTAACAACATGCTAATCATGCTAGCATCATGCTAACATCATGCTAATCAAGCTAGCATCATGCTAGCAACATGCTAATCATGTTAGCATTATGCTAGCAACATGCTAATCAAGCTAACATCATGCTAGCAACATGCTAATCTAGCTAGCATCATGCTAACATCATGCTAATCAAGCTAGAATCATGCTAGCAACATGCTAATCAAGCTAGCATCATGCTAGCAACATGCTAATCTAGCTAGCATCATGCTAACATCATGCTAATCAAGCTAGCATCATGCTAGCAACATGCTAATCAAGCTAGCATCATGCTAGCAACATGCTAACCATGCTAGCATTATGCTAGCAACATGCTAATCAAGCTAGCACCATGCTAACATCATGCTAATCAAGCTAGCAACATGCTAATCATGCTAGCATTATGCTAGCAACATGCTAATCAAGCTAACATCATGCAAGCAAAATGCTAATCAAGCTAGCATCATGCTAATCAAGCTAGCATCATGCTAGCAACATGCTAATCATGTTAGCATCTAGCTAAAAACATGCTAGCAAAATGCTAATCATGCTAGCATCTTGTTAAAAGCCTGCTAGCAACATGCTAATCATGCTAGCATCATGCTACCAACATGCTAATCAGGTTAACATCATGCTAATCAAGCTAGCATAATGCTAGGAACATGCTAATCATGTTAGCATCTAGCTAAAAACATGCTAGCAAAATACTAATCATGTTAGCATCTTGTTAAAAGCATGCTAGCAACATGCTAAACATGCTAGCATCATGCTACCAAGATGCTAATCATGTTAACAACATGTTAATCATGCTAGCATCATTCTAACAACATGTTAATCTTAGTAAATCATGCTGGAATGTGGTAAATCATAGTAAATCATCTTAGAAACATGGTAAATCGTGGTAAATGATGCTAAAATGTGGTGTATCATGGTATCACAACATGTCAATTGTGTTAGCATCTGCCCAGTGGCGAGTTTTGCCACTGCAAGCACCACTTCACATTTTCTTCAGGAAATGTACATTCTAGTTAAGTTGGCTTGAGAGAGCCAACTTACTGAAATCCTATTTAAACTTATTATTATTAAGTTGGCTTGAGAGAGCCAACATATTGAAATCCTATTTAAACTTATTATTATTATTATTATTATTAATATTATTAAGTTGGCTTGAGAGAGCCAACTTACTGAAATCCTATTTAAACTTATTATTAAGTTGGCTTGAGAGAGCCAACTTACTGATATTGTACTTAAACTTATTATTATTATTATTCTTCTGTTAAAAACTGTTGACTCAAACTCGTCCTAGAGCTTTAACACTACATACTCCAAACTCGGCTCAGACACTCAAACTGATCTGAAGTTAGTTGCTATATCTTTTTAGACTGATCGGACTTACGGTTTTCCTAAAAATGCCGATCAAAACTCGGAAAAACTCCCATTGACTTACATTGGGGAGTTCTAAAAAATTCAAATTTACATTCAAACTCACCAACCGACGAAAATTCAAATCTAAACACCTTGAAGACTAAACCAAACTGCCGTTCTATATACTATATTAGCCAATGAGACTAATTTAAACTAATAAACTCTAAACTCATACACTTATAAACTAATTAACTTATAAACTCATGAATTCATAGACTTATTAACTCTTTAACTCATAAATTAATAAACTCTGAACTCTTAAACTCTTAAACTCATTTAAACTTATAAACTCTAAACTCATTAAAACTTATAAACTCTAAACTCATTTAAAACTTATAAACTCTAAACTCAAAAACTCTAACACTTATAAACTCATCAATTTATACACTTATAAACTCTAAACTCATAAGCTCTGAGTGTGTGTGTGTGTGTGTGTGTGTGTGTGTGTGAACACACACACACACGCACACTAAACTCATTTAAACTTAAACTCTAAACTCAAACTTGTAAACTCAAAACTCGTAAACTACTTTAAACTTCAAACCACTTTAAACTTCTTAAGTTTAAAGCTTCAAGCTCCCAAGCAACTCCATAGCAACCAAACTTGAGTACCCTAGCAACCGTTTTGCAAGACCTATATCTCAGTATCAGAACATCGTATAGAGATGAGGTTTGGCTCTTTTGACTCATGCTAGCAAACAGCACTTCCAACATGCTACACATGCTAGCAGTGAATAGCTACATGCTAATATCATTTAGTTAAGTGCTAAATCATACCAAGATCATGCTAAGGACTCTATAAAAACTCCATAGTAACCATCTGTGACAACTACCAACCACCTAGCAACACCATAGCAACCGCCCAGAACACCCTAGCAACTGCCTAGCAACCGCCCAGAATACCTTAGCAACCGCCTAGCAACATCATAGCAACCACCCAGAACACCCTAGCAACCGCCTAGCAACACCATAGCAACCACCCAGAACACCCTAGCAACCGCCTAGCAACCACCCAGAATACCCTAGCAACCGCCTAGAAACACCATAGCAACCCCCCAGAACACCCTAGCAACCGCCTAGCAACCACCCAGAATACCTTAGCAACAGCATAGCAACCACTCAGAACACCCTAGCAACTGCCTAGCAACCACCCAGAATACCTTAGCAACCGCCTAGCAACACCATAGCAACCACCCAGAACACCCTAGCAACCGCCTAGCAACCACCCAAAACACCCTAGCAACCACTTAGCAACCACCCAGAATACCCTAGCAACCGTCTATCAACAGCATAGCAACCACCCAGAACACCCTAGCAACCGCCTAGCAACCACCCAGAATACCCTAGCAACCGCCTAGCAACACCCTAGCAACCACCCAGAACACCCTAGCAACCGCCTAGCAACACCATAGCAACCACTAAAACACCCTAGCAACCGCCTAGCAACCACCCAGAACACCCTAGCAACCACCCAAAATACCATAGCAACCGCCTAGCAACCACCCAGAACACCCTAGCAACCGCCTAGCAACCGCCTAGCAACCACCCAGAATACCCTAGCAACCGCCTAGCAACACCATAGCAACCACCCAGAACACCCTAGCAACCGCCTAGCAACATCCTAGCAACCACCCAAAATACCTTAGCAACCGCCTATCAACACCATAGCAACCACCCAGAACACCCTAGCAACCACCTAGCAACCACCCAAAATACCTTAGCAACCACCCAGAACACCCTAGCAACCGCCTAGCAACCACCCAAAATACCCTAGCAACCGCTTAGCAACACCCTAGCAACCACCCAGAACACCCTAGCAACCGCCTAGCAACACCCTAGCAACCACCCAAAATACCCTAGCAACCGCTTAGCAACACCCTAGCAACCACCCAGAACACCCTAGAAACCGCCTAGCAACCACCCAAAATACCTTAGCATCTGCCTAGCAACACCATAGCAACCACCCAGAACACCCTAGCAACCACCTAGCAACCACCCAAAATACCTTAGCAACCATCTAGCAACACAATAGCAACCACCCAGAACACCCTAGCAACCGCCGAGAACACCTTAGCAACCCACTAGAAAACCCCCAACAACTTTTTAACTTTAAACTACCTAATTTAAACTTTAAACTACTTTAAACTTCAAACTAATTTAAACTTTAAACTAATTTAAACTTCAAACTAATTTAAACTTTAAGCTAATTTAAACTTTAAACTACTTTAAACTTCAAACTAATTTAAACTTTAAACTACTTTAAACTTTAAACTACTTTAAACTTCAAACTAATTTAAACTTTAAACTACTTTAAACTTTAAACTAATTTAAACTCCAAACTATTTTAAACTTCTTTAAACTTTTTGGTCCGGCTTTCTCAGGCCAACTTAAAGTTTGTCTCGACGAACTTTTTAATCTAGTTAAGTTGGCTTGAGAGAGCCAACTTACTGATATTGTACTTAAACTTATTATTATTATTATTCTTCTGTTAAAAACTGTTGACTCAAACTCGTCCTAGAGCTTTAACACTACATACTCCAAACTCGGCTCAGACACTCAAACTGATCTGAAGTTAGTTGCTATATCTTTTTAGACTGATCGGACTTACGGTTTTCCTAAAAATGCCGATCAAAACTCGGAAAAACTCCCATTGACTTACATTGGGGAGTTCTAAAAAATTCAAATTTACATTCAAACTCACCAACCGACGAAAATTCAAATCTAAACACCTTGAAGACTAAACCAAACTGCCGTTCTATATACTATATTAGCCAATGAGACTAATTTAAACTAATAAACTCTAAACTCATACACTTATAAACTAATTAACTTATAAACTCATGAATTCATAGACTTATTAACTCTTTAACTCATAAATTAATAAACTCTGAACTCTTAAACTCTTAAACTCATTTAAACTTATAAACTCTAAACTCATTAAAACTTATAAACTCTAAACTCATTTAAAACTTATAAACTCTAAACTCAAAAACTCTAACACTTATAAACTCATCAATTTATACACTTATAAACTCTAAACTCATAAGCTCTGAGTGTGTGTGTGTGTGTGTGTGTGTGTGTGTGTGAACACACACACACACGCACACTAAACTCATTTAAACTTAAACTCTAAACTCAAACTTGTAAACTCAAAACTCGTAAACTACTTTAAACTTCAAACCACTTTAAACTTCTTAAGTTTAAAGCTTCAAGCTCCCAAGCAACTCCATAGCAACCAAACTTGAGTACCCTAGCAACCGTTTTGCAAGACCTATATCTCAGTATCAGAACATCGTATAGAGATGAGGTTTGGCTCTTTTGACTCATGCTAGCAAACAGCACTTCCAACATGCTACACATGCTAGCAGTGAATAGCTACATGCTAATATCATTTAGTTAAGTGCTAAATCATACCAAGATCATGCTAAGGACTCTATAAAAACTCCATAGTAACCATCTGTGACAACTACCAACCACCTAGCAACACCATAGCAACCGCCCAGAACACCCTAGCAACTGCCTAGCAACCGCCCAGAATACCTTAGCAACCGCCTAGCAACATCATAGCAACCACCCAGAACACCCTAGCAACCGCCTAGCAACACCATAGCAACCACCCAGAACACCCTAGCAACCGCCTAGCAACCACCCAGAATACCCTAGCAACCGCCTAGAAACACCATAGCAACCCCCCAGAACACCCTAGCAACCGCCTAGCAACCACCCAGAATACCTTAGCAACAGCATAGCAACCACTCAGAACACCCTAGCAACTGCCTAGCAACCACCCAGAATACCTTAGCAACCGCCTAGCAACACCATAGCAACCACCCAGAACACCCTAGCAACCGCCTAGCAACCACCCAAAACACCCTAGCAACCACTTAGCAACCACCCAGAATACCCTAGCAACCGTCTATCAACAGCATAGCAACCACCCAGAACACCCTAGCAACCGCCTAGCAACCACCCAGAATACCCTAGCAACCGCCTAGCAACACCCTAGCAACCACCCAGAACACCCTAGCAACCGCCTAGCAACACCATAGCAACCACTAAAACACCCTAGCAACCGCCTAGCAACCACCCAGAACACCCTAGCAACCACCCAAAATACCATAGCAACCGCCTAGCAACCACCCAGAACACCCTAGCAACCGCCTAGCAACCGCCTAGCAACCACCCAGAATACCCTAGCAACCGCCTAGCAACACCATAGCAACCACCCAGAACACCCTAGCAACCGCCTAGCAACATCCTAGCAACCACCCAAAATACCTTAGCAACCGCCTATCAACACCATAGCAACCACCCAGAACACCCTAGCAACCACCTAGCAACCACCCAAAATACCTTAGCAACCACCCAGAACACCCTAGCAACCGCCTAGCAACCACCCAAAATACCCTAGCAACCGCTTAGCAACACCCTAGCAACCACCCAGAACACCCTAGCAACCGCCTAGCAACACCCTAGCAACCACCCAAAATACCCTAGCAACCGCTTAGCAACACCCTAGCAACCACCCAGAACACCCTAGAAACCGCCTAGCAACCACCCAAAATACCTTAGCATCTGCCTAGCAACACCATAGCAACCACCCAGAACACCCTAGCAACCACCTAGCAACCACCCAAAATACCTTAGCAACCATCTAGCAACACAATAGCAACCACCCAGAACACCCTAGCAACCGCCGAGAACACCTTAGCAACCCACTAGAAAACCCCCAACAACTTTTTAACTTTAAACTACCTAATTTAAACTTTAAACTACTTTAAACTTCAAACTAATTTAAACTTTAAACTAATTTAAACTTCAAACTAATTTAAACTTTAAGCTAATTTAAACTTTAAACTACTTTAAACTTCAAACTAATTTAAACTTTAAACTACTTTAAACTTTAAACTACTTTAAACTTCAAACTAATTTAAACTTTAAACTACTTTAAACTTTAAACTAATTTAAACTCCAAACTATTTTAAACTTCTTTAAACTTTTTGGTCCGGCTTTCTCAGGCCAACTTAAAGTTTGTCTCGACGAACTTTTTAATCTAGTTATTATTATTATTCTTCTGAGACTAAAAAAACTAAATTGGATCTCCTCCTAGAGCTTTAACTCTACATACTCCAAATTCGGCTCGGACACTCAAACTGATCTGACTCGAGTTGCTATATCTTTTCAGACTGATCGGACTTACGGTTTTCCTAAAAATGACGATCAAAACTCGAAAAAACTCATTCAAAAATTCCCATTGACTTTCATTGGGAGTTCTAAAAAATTCAAACCGACGAAAATTCAAATCAAAACACCTTGAAGACTAAACCAAACTGCCGTTCTATATACTATATGAGCCATTGAGACTCATTTAAACTAATAAACTCTAAACTCATACACTTATAAACTAATTAACTTATAAATTCATGAATTCATAGACTTATGAACTCTTAAACTCATAAATTAATAAACTCTGAACTCTTAAACTCATTTAAACTTATAAACTCTAAACTCATTAAAACTTATAAACTCTAAACTCATTTAAAACTTATAAACTCTAAACTCAAAAACTCTTACACTTATAAACTCATCAATTTATACACTTATAAACTCTAAACTCATAAACTCTGAGTGTGTGTGTGTGTGTGTGTGTGTGTTCACACACACACACACACACACACACACACACACACACTCTAAACTCATTTAAACTTAAACTCTAAACTCATTTAAACTTGTAAACTTGTAAACTCAAAACTCGTAAACTACTTTAAACTTCAAACCACTTTAAACTTCTTAAGTTTAAAGCTTCCAGCTCCCAAGCAACTCCATAGCAACCAAACGTGAGTACCCTAGCAACCGTTTTGCAAGACCTATATCTCTGTATCAGAACATCGTATAGAGATGAGGTTAGGCTCTTTTGACTCATGCAAGCAAACAGCACTTCCAACATGCTACACATGCTAGCAGTGAATAGCTACATGCTAATAGCGATTAGTTAAGTGCTATATCATGCCAAGATCATGCTAAGAACTCTATAAAGACTCCATAGTAACCATCTGTGACAACTACCAACCACCTAGTAACACCATAGCAACCACCCAGAACACCCTAGCAACCACCTAGCAACACCCTAGCAACCACCCAGAATACCCTAGCAACGCCATAGCAACCACCAAAACACCCTAGCAACCACCTAGCAACATCATAGCAACCACCCAGAACACCCTAGCAACCGCCTAGCAACACCATAGCAACCACCAAAACACCCTAGCAACCGCCTAGCAACAGCATAGCAACCACCCAGAACAACCTAGCAACCGCCTAGCAACACCATAGCAACCACCAAAACACCCTAGCAACCGCCTAGCAACAGCATAGCAACCACCCAGAACAACCTAGCAACCGCCTAGCAACATCCTAGCAACCACCAAAACACCCTGGCAACATCCTAGCAACCACCCAGAATACCCTAGCAACCGCCTAGCAACACCATAGCAACCACCAAAACACCCTAACAACCGCCTAGCAACATCATAGCAACCACCCAGAACACCCTAGCAACCGCCTAGCAACACCATAGCAACCATCAAAACACCCTAGCAACCGCCTAGCAACATCATAGCAACCACCCAGAACACCCTAGCAACCGCCTAGCAACCATCCAAAACACCCAAGCAACCGCCTAGCAACCACCCAGAATACCCTAGCAACAACATAGAAACCACCCAGAACACCCTAGCAACCGCCTAGCAACACCATAGCAACCACCCAGAACACCCTAGCAACCGCCTAGCAACCACCCAAAACTCATAAACTCTGAGTGTGTGTGTCTGAGTGAGTGTGTTTGTGTGTGTGTGTGTGTTAGTGAGCGTGTCTGTGTGTGTGTGTGTGTGTGTGTGTGTGTGAGAAAGTGTGTGTATGTGTGAGAGTTAGTGAGCGTGTGTGTTTGTCCGTGTGTGTTAGTGAGCGTGTCTGCGTGTGTGTGTGCGTGTGTGTGAGAGAGAGTTAGTGAGCATGTCTGTGTGTGAAATTTAAACTAACAAACTCATCTATCTATCTACTTCAAACTAATTTAGACTTCAAACTACTTTAAACTTTAAACTACTTTAAACTTCAAACTACTTTAAACTTTAAACTAATTTAAACTTCAAACTACTTTAAACTTCAAACTACTTTAAACTTCAAACTACTTTAAACTACTTTAAACTTTAAACTAATTTAAACTTTAAACTACTTTATACTTCAAACTAATTTAAACTTTAAACTAATTTAAACTTCAAACTAATTTAAACTTTAAACTACTTTAAACTTCAAACTTCTTCAAACTTTCTGGTCCGGCTTTCTCAAGCCAACTTAAAGTTTGTCTCGACGAACTTTTTAATCTAGTTATTATTCTTCTGTAAAAAAACTGTTGACTCAAACTCCTCCTAGAGCTTTAACTCTACATACTCCAAACTCGGCTCAGACACTCAAACTGATCTGAAGTTAGTTGCTATATCTTTTCAGACTGATCTGACTTACGGTTTTCCTAAAAATGACGATCAAAACTCGGAAAAACTCCCATTGACTTGCATTGGGGAGTTCTAAAAAATTCAAATCCAGATTCAAACTCACCAACCGACGAAAATTCAAATCTAAACACCTTGAAGACTAAACCAAACTGCCGTTCTATACTATATTAGCCAATGAGACTGATTTAAACTAATGAACTCTAAACTCATAC